>NC_135239.1:169158594-169464171 GCF_051348905.1 Ranitomeya variabilis | reverse complement strand
GACTCCTGTACATCAGGAGGTGATTCGTTTTCTGGTACTGCATAAAATGCATGATGTTGTCGTTTTGGGTCTGCCATGGTTGCAGGCCCATAATCCAGTTTTAGATTGGAAAGCTATGACTGTGTCTAGTTGGGGGTGTCAGGGGATTCTGGCGATCCTTTTGTGCTAAGATGGGTATTGATTTGTCTTTTTCGTCGGCTTTTCATCCTCAGACTAATGGCCAGACCGAGCGAACTAATCAGACGTTGGAGACTTATTTGAGATGTTTTGTTTCTGCTGATCAGGACGACTGGGTTACCTTTTTGCCTCTGGCCGAGTTTGCCCTTAATAATCGGGCTAGTTCTGCCACCTTGGTTTCACCCTTTTTCTGCAACTCTGGTTTTCATCCTCGTTTCTCCTCGGGTCAGGTTGAGCCTTCTGACTGTCCTGGGGTTGATTCTGTGGTGGATAGGTTGCAGCGGATTTGGAACCATGTGGTGGACAATTTGAAATTGTCACAGGACAGGGCCCAGCGTTTTGCCAACCGCCGCCGCGGTGTGGATCCCCGACTTCGTGTTGGGGATTTGGTTTGGTTGTCTTCTCGGCATGTTCCTTTGAAAGTCTCCTCTCCTGAGTTCAAGCCTCGCTTTATCGGTCCTTATAAGATTTTGGAAATCCTTAACCCGGTGTCTTTTCGCTTGGACCTTCCAGCGTCATTTGCTATTCATAATGTGTTCCATAGGTCCTTGTTGCGGCGGTACGTGGTGCCTATGGTTCCTGCTGTTGAGCCTCCTGCCCCGGTTTTGGTTGAGGGCGAGTTGGAGTACGTGGTGGAGAAGATTCTGGATTCTCGTATCTCTAGACGGAAACTCCAGTATTTAGTTAAATGGAAAGGCTATGGTCAGGAGGATAACTCCTGGGTTGTTGCCTCTGATGTTCATGCGGCTGATTTGGTTCATGCCTTTCACGCTGCTCATCCTGATCGCCCTGGGGGTCTTGGTGAGGGTTCGGTGACCCCTCCTCAAGGGGGGGGTACTGTTGTGAACTGTGTTTCTGGGCTCCCTCTGGTGGTCACTAATGGTATTGTGTTAGGCATGTCTTGTTGCAGGCCTGAGCTCCAGCTGTGTCGTTAAGCAGCGGGTGTTCCCTATTTGAGTCTCCTCTGGACTCAGTCTCTTGCCTGTCATCGTTGTATCCAGACCTATATGGTCTCCTCCGGATTCCTTTCAGTCTGCCTCATGCAAGAAAAGCTAAGTCTGATTTGTACATTTGGATCATTTGCATTATTCAGTGTTTTTGTCCAGCTTGCTTTACATTTGATTTTCTGACTCGCTGGAAGCTCTAGGGGGCTGATATTCTCCCTCCACATCGTCAGTCGGTGTGGGGGTTCTTGAATGTTCAGCGTGGATGTTTTTGTAGGGTTTTCTGCTAACCGCATAGTCCACTATCTATTTTCTACTATTTAGACTATTGGGCCTCACTTTGCTGAATCTGGTTCATCTCTACGTTTGTGCTTTCCTCTTGCCTCACCGTTATTATTTGTTGGGGGCTTTCTATATCTTTGGGGTTCAATTTCTCTGGAGGCAAGTGAGGTCTTATTTTTCCTCTCTAGGGGTAGTCAGTTCTCCGGCTGGCTCGAGACGTCTAGAACCAACGTAGGCACGTTCACCGGCTACTTCTAGTTGTTTGTGTTAGGATCAGGTATGCGGTTAGCCCAGTTTCCACCTCCCTAGAGCAGTACTTGTATTTTTGCTTTCTTGCCGGAATATCAGAGATCCTCAGCCATTGGGATCATAACAGGGTTCACTTTCTGTCCTCATTCTTCTATCAACATCATTAAACATCTCTCACAATTAACTAGTTAGTTACATTTAACTTCTTCTTTCAAGACATTATTGCCATTTAACCATCTTAAGGCAACACTGTTCATAAGTGCAATACGTGAACATTCCCTTTAAGAGGAACCCAAGTCTCTATGAGGTAGTGCAACTTCTCAAGCTGCAAGTCTGTTTGCAGTAAGGACTCCGATGCTGGTTCCTAGACCAGTGTCTTCGCAAAGAGTCCTTTCCTTGTATAAAACCAGTAGAGAGCACCTTTAAGAAGGTGCAAACTATTTACAACATCAGTTTTTGAATCATTCACCTTCCATGATTCGGCAGTCTCTTGATAACTGAGGCAACAAGTAGAAAACAAACAAAAGGCAATAGGGATCCGGGGTCAACAAAGGGATCCCTTTAAGAGTTAACCCTGGACGGGTTTTAGCAGCAAAACAGCAGAACAACAATGAACTATTTACAATCATTAAAGCATTCTTGCTTACTTAGTTTTCTTGCAGTGCAGGGGGTAGTCTCCTTCCAGGCCTCACCCGGCCAACGGGTCGCGTTGGTGCAGCAAGGGCCGGTCCCGGCTCCAGCAAGGACAGGATCCCTCTGCGGGATGCCCTTCTTACTCGTGGGCAAGCGCGACCCAGGGGCACACGGTGAGCCCGGACTTCCGGAGGTTCCACGGAGACAGGTTCCATCACCTTCTCTGCAGGGGGCTCGTCCTCAGATGTCCCGGTATCAGCCTGGAGTGCGACACACTGCTGAACGCCCCGAGCTATCCAGCCAACCTCCCTCCTCCACCGGGTGTAGGTCACTGCATCGCCAGGCTCCAGGTCGGAATCGTACCTTCCCCCGCAGGGCTCCACTTCTTCCCGATCAACACGGACCTGTAGTGGCTCCCCGATCTCCTGGATAACTCCCCTTCCCTTCCGGGAGTTGAAGGACACCACAACACCCCAGTGTGACGGTGGAGTCTCCGCAACGCTCGCCAGATCGACCCGGGCCGCAGTTTGGGGTCTGTTCCGCCAGGCCGTCATCAAACGTCACAGGTGTTCTGCCTCCGGTAGGATCCTCAAGCCCTGTGCCTGCAGCTCACACTCCGCCGCGGTCGGGATGAAAGAAGCGGGGGACACCGGAGACAGGCGGACCTCCGTAGGTTGGCCCAGCCGAGCGATCACACGGGCGTCGGCCTCCAGGCGGTAGGCTATCTGCTGGGCCTCGGCTGCAGCCACACACTCCTCGGACGGCAGCCAGGGGGGTCGGCCCATCGGTAGCTCCGCAAGGGTCAGTTCCCGCAATGATGGCGTGTCCGGGGCTGTGTCAGGTTGTGCAGCCTCTCGCTGAGTCGGGTCATTCCCACGCGGTGCTCCCGGCGTCGCCATCTTCGCTTCCTCTCCAGTGTCCTCTTCCCGCAGTCTCTTTCGTGGGCGGCCCCGTCTCCATGGTCTCCATCCTCCAAAGAGAATAAGGAGGCGGACCTCGGCTGCTGACGGGCACGTCCTCAGGATGCAGAAATATTTAGACTAGGCGGCCATTGTCTTTCGCGCTCTCCAGCTTGTCTACGCCCACTCCACGCCCCTCTTCTTCTCCTGCGCTCTCCTTAGCGCTGTAATGGCGGCGGGTTTTGGCGGCAAATGGCACTGCACAGTCGTTGCAGTCTCTTTACCTTTTTACTGAAGGCTTCAGGATCCTCAATCCGGAATACGGTTAACCGGGCTGCGCAAGCCTGGTCGGTCCGATGGCACATCCAGAGTTCCCTTTGCAGGTGGAAATCTGTGCCTACTGTTGTGAACTATACTTTTTGGCTCCCTCTTGTGGTCACTAGTGATTTGGCACTTGGATTGTCTTTTACCAGGTTGGTGCTCACCTGCTTCGTTAGGCCTGGGGTGTTGCTATTTAAACTTCTTGGATTCTCAGTCCAGTGCCTGGCATCGTTGTTATCAGTTCACTTCTGTTTGCTCCTGTCTTCAGGTCCTGGTTCTTTGCAAGATAAGCTAAGTCCTGCTTTCGTACTCTTGATCATTTGCATTGTTCATATTTTTTGTCCAGCTTGTACAATATGTGATTCCTGTTATTGCTGGAAGCTCTAGGGGGGCTGATATTCTCCCCCCACACCGTCAGTCGGTTTGGGGGTTCTTGGATATTCAACGTGGATATTTTGCAGGGTTTTTTGCTGACCATATAAGTCTTCTTACTATATTCTGCTATTAGTCAGTGGGCCTCTCTTTGCTAAATCTAGTTCATTCTTACGTTTGTCTTTTCTTCTTACCTCACCGTTATTATTTGTTGGGGGCTTGTATTACTTTGGGGTCTTTTCTCTGGAGGCAAGAGAGGTCTTATTTTCCCTGATAGGGGTAGTTAGTTCTCCGGCTGGCACGAGACATCTAGAACCAACGTAGGCACGTTCCCCGGCTGCTGTTAGTGTTTGCGCTAGGATCAGGTATATGGTCAGCCTAGTTACCACTTCCCTATGAGCTGGTATTTATGTTTTGCAGACTTTGCTGTAATCTTTGAGGTTCCCTGCCATTGGAACCATAACAGTATGCCAGGCCTATAAATAGTTAATGCATTGCTGAAGTGGGATTAAAAGAAAAGAAGTTCTGAGTTTTTTTTTTTTTTTCTTCCTCCCCTTTATCTCTGAGTGGCTTGAAGCTTTGCTGCAGACATGAATGTTCAGACCTTGATTACTAGTGTGGATCAGCTTGCTGCACGTGTGCAGGGCATTCAGGATTTTGTTGTTAGCAGTCCTATGTCAGAGCCTAAGATACCTATTCCTGAGCTGTTCTCTGGAGATCGATTTAAATTTAGGAATTTTAGGAATAATTGTAAATTGTTTCTATTTTTGAAACCTCGTTCGTCTGGAGATTCAGCTCAGCAAGGCAAAATTATTATCTCCTTCTTGCGTGGCGACCCTCAGGATTGGGCCTTCTCGTTAGCGCCAGGAGATCCTGCATTGGCGGATGTTGATGCATTTTGTCTGGTGCTCGGATTGCTTTATGAGGAGCCTAATCTTGAAATTCAGGCAGAAAAAGCGCTACTGGCCATCTCTCAGGGCCAGGATGAAGCTGAGGTGTACTGCCAAAAATTTTGGAAATGGTCCGTGCTTACTCGATGGAATGAATGTGCTCTGGCCGCAAATTTCAGAAATGGCCTTTCTGAAGCCATTAAGAATGTGATGGTGGGTTTTACAATTCCTACAAGTCTGAATGATTCTATGGCGCTGGCTATTCAGATTGATCGGCGTTTGCGGGAGCGCAAATCCGCTAAACCTCTGGCGGTGTTGTCTGAACAGACACCTGTCTCAATGCAATGCGATAGAATCCTGACTAGAACCGAACGACAAAATCACAGAATGTGTTTTTACTGTGGTGATTCTACACATGTTATATCAGCATGCTCTAAACGCCTAACCAAGGTTGTCAGTCCTGTCACCATTGGTAATTTGCAGCCTAAATTTATTTTGTCTGTGACTTTAATTTGTTCATTGTCTTCCTACCCTGTTATGGCATTTGTGGATTCAGGTGCTGCCCTGAGTCTTATGGACTTGTCGTTTGCCAAGCGCTGCGGTTTTGTCCTGGAGCCTTTAAAGGTTCCGATTCCTCTCAGAGGAATTGATGCTACACCACTGGCGGAAAATAAACCGCAGTATTGGACACAAGTGACCATGTGCATGACTCCTGAACATCGGGAGGTGATTCGTTTTCTTGTTCTGCATAAAATGAATGATTTGGTCGTTTTAGGTCTGCCATGGTTACAGACCCATAATCCTGTTTTGGATTGGAAGGCTATGTCTGTCTCAAGTTGGGGTTGTCAGGGAATTCATTGCGATTCTCCGCCGGTGTCTATTGCTACTTCTACTCCTTCAGAAGTTCCTGAGTATTTGTGTGACTATCAGGATGTATTCAGTGAGTCCAGGTCCAGTGCTCTTCCTCCTCATAGGGACTGTGACTGCGCTATAGATTTGATTCCTGGCAGTAAATTTCCTAAGGGACGATTATTTAATTTGTCTGTACCCGAGCATGCCGCGATGCGTTCTTATGTCAAGGAGTCTTTGGAGAAGGGGGATATTCGTCCATCCTCTTCCCCTCTCGGTGCGGGATTCTTTTTTGTGGCCAAGAAAGACGGGTCTTTGAGACCTTGTATAGACTATCGGCTTCTGAATAAAATCACTGTTAAGTTTCAGTATCCGTTGCCGCTATTGTCAGACTTGTTTGCTCGGATTAAGGGCGCCAAGTGGTTCACCAAGATAGATCTTCGTGGTGCGTACAACCTTGTGCGCATTAGGCAGGGAGATGAATGGAAAACTGCATTCAATACGCCCGAAGGTCATTTTGAATACTTGGTGATGCCCTTTGGGCTCTCTAATGCCCCTTCAGTGTTTCAGTCCTTTATGCATGATATCTTCTGGAAGTATCTGGATAAATTTTTGATTGTGTATCTTGATGATATTCTAGTTTTCTCGGATGATTGGGATTCTCATGTAAAGCAGGTCAGGATGGTGTTTCAGGTTTTGCGTGATAACGCTTTGTTTGTGAAGGGCTCAAAGTGTCTCTTTGGAGTGCAGAAGGTTTCCTTTTTGGGTTTTATTTTCTCCCCTTCTGCCGTGGAGATGGACCCAGTCAAGGTCCGAGCTATTCATGATTGGACTCAGCCCACGTCTGTTAAGAGTCTTCAGAAGTTCTTCGGGTTCGCTAATTTCTACCGTCGCTTTATCGCTAATTTTTCTAGCGTTGTTAAACCTTTGACGGATATGACCAAGAAATGTTCTGATGTGGCTAATTGGGCTCCTGCAGCCGTGGAGGCCTTCCAGGAGCTGAAGCGCCGGTTTACTTCGGCGCCTGTTTTGTGCCAGCCTGATGGCTCACTTCCCTTTCAGGTTGAAGTGGATGCTTCTGAGATCGGTGCTGGGGCTGTTTTGTCGCAGAGAGGCTCTGGTTGTTCTGTGATGAGACCATGTGCCTTTTTCTCTAGGAAGTTTTCGCCTGCTGAGCGGAACTATGATGTTGGTAATCGGGAGTTGTTGGCCATGAAGTGGGCATTTGAGGAGTGGCGTCATTGGCTCGAGGGTGCTAAGCATCGTGTGGTGGACTTGACTGATCACAAAAATCTGATGTATCTCGAGTCTGCTAAGCGCCTGAATCCTAGACAGGCTCGTTGGTCATTGTTTTTCTCTCGTTTTGACATTGTGGTCTCATACCTGCCTGGTTCGAAGAATGTTAAGGCTGATGCTCTCTCTAGGAGCTTTGTGCCTGACTCTCCTGGAGTCTCGGAGCCAGCTGGTATTCTTAAAGAGGGAGTGATCGTGTCGGCCATATCTCCGGATTTGCGACGTGTGTTGCAGAGATTTCAGGCTGGTAGACCTGACTCGTGTCCACCCGACAGGCTGTTTGTTCCTGATAAATGGACCAGCAGAGTCATTTCCGAGGTTCGTTCCTCGGTGTTGGCAGGGCATCCGGGAATTTTTGGTACCCGAGATTTGGTGGCTAGATCCTTTTGGTGGCCTTCCTTGTCACGGGATGTGCGGTCATTTGTGCAGTCCTGTGGGACTTATGCTCGGGCTAAGCCTTGTTGTTCTCGTGCTAGCGGGTTGCTTTTGCCCTTGCCCGTCCCGAAGAGGCCTTGGACGCACATTTCCATGGATTTCATTTCTGATCTTCCGGTGTCTCGGGGAATGTCTGTCATCTGGGTGGTGTGTGATCGTTTTTCCAAGATGGTCCATTTGGTACCCTTGCCTAAGTTGCCTTCCTCTTCCGATCTGGTTCCTTTGTTTTTTCAGAATGTGGTTCGTTTACATGGCATTCCGGAGAATATCGTGTCCGACAGAGGATCCCAGTTTGTGTCCAGATTCTGGCGATCTTTTTGTGCTAGGATGGGCATTGATTTGTCGTTTTCATCTGCCTTCCATCCTCAGACTAATGGTCAAACGGAGCGAACTAATCAGACACTGGAGGCTTATTTGAGATGTTTTGTTTCTGCGGACCAGGATGATTGGGTGACCTTCTTGCCATTGGCGGAGTTTGCCCTTAATAATCGGGCTAGTTCCGCTACTTTGGTTTCGCCATTCTTCTGCAACTCTGGTTTTCATCCTCGTTTCTCCTCAGGTCATGTTGAGTCTTCTGACTGTCCTGGGGTGGATTCCGTGGTGGATAGGTTGCAGCGGATTTGGAATCATGTGGTGGACAACTTGAAGTTGTCACAGGAGAAGGCTCAGCGTTTTGCCAACCGCCGCCGCGGTGTGGGCCCCCGACTTCGTGTTGGGGATTTGGTTTGGTTGTCTTCTCGGTATGTCCCTCTGAAGGTTTCCTCTCCTAAGTTTAAGCCTCGCTTTATTGGTCCTTATAAAATTTTGGAAGTTCTTAACCCGGTTTCTTTTTGTTTGGATCTTCCGGTGTCGTTTGCCATTCACAACGTGTTCCATAGGTCTTTGTTACGGCGGTACGTTGTGCCTGTGGTTCCTGCTGTTGAGCCTCCTGCTCCGGTGTTGGTTGAGGGCGAGTTGGAGTACGTGGTGGAGAAGATCTTGGATTCTCGTCTCTCTAGACGGAGGCTCCAGTATTTGGTCAAATGGAAGGGCTATGGTCAGGAGGATAATTCCTGGGTGGCCGCCTCTGATGTTCATGCGGCCGATTTGGTTCGTGCCTTCCACGCTGCTCATCCTGGTCGCCCTGGTGGTCTTGGTGAGGGTTCGGTGACCCCTCCTTAAAGGGGGGGTACTGTTGTGAACTATACTTTTTGGCTCCCTCTTGTGGTCACTAGTGATTTGGCACTTGGATTGTCTTTTACCAGGTTGGTGCTCACCTGCTTCGTTAGGCCTGGGGTGTTGCTATTTAAACTTCTTGGATTCTCAGTCCAGTGCCTGGCATCGTTGTTATCAGTTCACTTCTGTTTGCTCCTGTCTTCAGGTCCTGGTTCTTTGCAAGATAAGCTAAGTCCTGCTTTCGTACTCTTGATCATTTGCATTGTTCATATTTTTTTGTCCAGCTTGTACAATATGTGATTCCTGTTATTGCTGGAAGCTCTAGGGGGGCTGATATTCTCCCCCCACACCGTCAGTCGGTTTGGGGGTTCTTGGATATTCAGCGTGGATATTTTGCAGGGTTTTTTGCTGACCATATAAGTCTTCTTACTATATTCTGCTATTAGTCAGTGGGCCTCTCTTTGCTAAATCTAGTTCATTCTTACGTTTGTCTTTTCTTCTTACCTCACCGTTATTATTTGTTGGGGGCTTGTATTACTTTGGGGTCTTTTCTCTGGAGGCAAGAGAGGTCTTATTTTCCCTGATAGGGGTAGTTAGTTCTCCGGCTGGCGCGAGACGTCTAGAACCAATGTAGGCACGTTCCCCGGCTGCTGTTAGTGTTTGCGCTAGGATCAGGTATATGGTCAGCCTAGTTACCACTTCCCTATGAGCTGGTATTTATGTTTTGCAGACTTTGCTGTAATCTTTGAGGTTCCCTGCCATTGGAACCATAACAGCCTACCTGCTAGCGCTTGTGTGTTGTAGTCCTTAACTGCTGAGCACCACGGGATAGTCCTCACAACTGTTGTGTCTGTTTCTCGTGTTCCCTGTTGTGGATTCTGTTTGTGGGCTCCCTCTGGTGGTTACTGCTGGTACTGGGTGACTTTGGTGGGTTGCGGCCTTTGGTTTCCACCTGTCCATCAGAGGCTGGGTGTTTCCTATTTTACCTGGCCTTTCTGTCATTCCCTTGCCGGCTATCAATGTATTCAGATGTGCTCTGTTTGGTTCCTGCCTACCTGCTCCCAGATCTTTCAGGATAAGCTAAGTGCTGATTTTCAGTTGTTTGTTTTTTTTGTCCAGCTTGCTGATTATGTCTCTATGCTAGCTGGTAGCTCTAGTGGACTGAGGTTCTCCCCATGTGCCATGAGTTGGCACATGGGTTCTTGTAATCTCAGGATGGTTTTTTGATTAGGGTTTTTTGCTGACCGCTCAGTCCCCTTTTGTATCGTTCTGCTTTCTAGTTTACAGCGGGCCTCAATTTGCTAAAACTATATATATCATCTCTATGTGTGTGCCTTCCTCTCATTTCACCGTCAATACATGTGAGGGGGCAACTATATCTTTTGGGGTTCATTCCTCTGGAGGCAAGTGAGGTCTTTATTTTCTCTGCAGTACTAGTTAGCTCTTAGGCTGGTGCGTGGCGTCTAGAACCAACGTAGGCATGCTCCCTGGCTATCTCTAGTTGCGTTTGTCAGGCGTAGGGCAGCGGTCAGCCCAGGTTCCATCACCCTAGAGCTCGTCCGTTATCTATTTGTACTTTGCTTGTCCTGTGCTATCCCTAGCCATTGGGGATTCATGACAGTATAGCCGGCCCACAAAGTGTTAATTGTTTGGGCTGAAGCAGGAGAAAAAGAAGTGTTTAAGGGAATTTTTTATTTTTTTTTTTCCCTTCAGAGTTTTGCTGCCTAGCCCTTAATTGCTGTCTAGCTGCTTCTTACCTCCTCTTAACCCTTGAATGGCTCTGATCTTAGCTGTTTAACATGGATGTCCAGAGTTTGGCTTCCAGCCTGAGTAATTTCGCGGCAAAAGTTCAAAATATACAGGATTTTGTTGTTCACACTCCCATGTCTGAACCTAGAATTCCTATTCCAGAGTTCTTTTCTGGAGATAGATCTACCTTCCTGAATTTCAGGAACAATTGTAAATTGTTTCTTTCTTTAAAATCTCGCTCCCCTGGAGACCCTGCTCAACAGGTCAAGATTGTAATATCTTTCCTGCGGGGCGACCCTCAGAATTGGGCATTTGCATTGGCACCAGGGGATCCTGCATTGCTCAGTGTGGATGCGTTTTTTCTGGCATTGGGATTGCTCTATGAGGAACCTAACCTAGAGATTCAGGCTGAAAAGGCTTTATTAGCCCTCTCTCAGGGGCATGATGAAGCGGAAATATATTGTCAAAAATTTCGGAAATGGTCGGTGCTTACTCAGTGGAATGAGTGCGCCCTGGCTGCAAACTTCAGAAATGGTCTTTCTGAGGCCATTAAGGATATTATGGTGGGGTTCCCTACGCCTACAGGTCTGAATGAGTCTATGGCTATGGCCATTCAGATTGATCGGCGTTTACGGGAGCGCAAACCCGTGCACCAGTTGGCGGTGTCTTCTGAACAGGCACCTGAGACTATGCAATGTGATAGAATTCAGTCCAGAAGTGAACGGCAAAATTATAGGCGGAAAAATGGATTGTGTTTTTATTGTGGTGATTCAGCTCATGTTATATCAGCATGCTCTAAACGCACAAAAAGGGTTGATAAATCTTTTGCCATTGGTACTCTGCAGCCTAAGTTCATTTTGTCTGTGACTCTGATTTTTTCACTGTCTTCCATTTCCGTCGATGCCTATGTGGATTCGGGCGCTGCCCTGAGTCTTATGGATTGGTCATTTGCTAAACGCTGCGGTTTTAGTCTGGAGCCTCTGGAAGTTCCTATTCCTCTGAAGGGAATTGACTCTACACCATTGGCTATGAATAAACCGCAGTATTGGACACAAGTGACCATGCGCATGACTCCCGTTCATCAGGAGGTGATTCGCTTCCTTGTGCTGTATAATTTACATGATGTACTAGTGCTTGGTCTGCCATGGTTACAAACTCATAATCCTGTCCTGGACTGGAAAACAATGTCTGTGTTAAGCTGGGGATGTCAGGGGGTTCATGATGATGCACCTCCGATTTCAATCGCTTCATCTACTCCTTCTGAGATCCCTGCGTTTTTGTCTGACTATAGGGATGTTTTTGAGGAGCCTAAGCTCAATTCGCTCCCTCCTCATAGAGAGTGTGACTGTGCTATAGAATTGATTCCTGGCAGTAAGTTCCCTAAGGGTCGTTTATTTAATCTGTCACTGCCAGAGCATACTGCTATGCGGAATTATATTAAGGAGTCCTTGGAAAAGGGACATATTCGTCCATCTTCGTCCCCTCTGGGAGCAGGTTTCTTTTTCGTGGCAAAAAAAGATGGTTCCCTGAGGCCTTGTATAGATTATCGCCTTCTGAATAAGATTACAGTCAAATACCAGTATCCATTGCCATTATTAACTGATTTGTTTGCTCGCATTAAGGGGGCTAGGTGGTTCACTAAGATAGATCTTCGCGGTGCGTATAATCTGGTGCGGATAAAACAGGGTGATGAGTGGAAAACCGCATTTAATACGCCTGAGGGCCATTTTGAGTATTTGGTAATGCCTTTTGGACTCTCCAATGCTCCGTCAGTCTTTCAGTCCTTTATGCACAATATTTTCCGTGAATATCTGGATAAGTTTATGATTGTGTATTTGGATGATATTTTGGTGTTTTCTGATGACTGGGAGTCTCATGTTCTACAGGTCAGGAAGGTGTTTCAGGTTCTGCGGGCCAATTCTCTGTTTGTGAAGGGTTCAAAGTGTCTCTTCGGAGTCCAGAAGATTTCTTTTTTGGGGTACATTTTTTCTCCTTCTACTATTGAGATGGATCCCGTCAAGGTTCAGGCTATTTGTGACTGGACACAACCTACATCTGTTAAGAGCCTTCAGAAGTTCTTGGGGTTTGCTAATTTTTATCGTCGGTTCATTGCTAATTTTTCCAGTATTGTCAAACCTTTGACTGATTTGACTAAAAAGGGTGCTGATGTTGCTGATTGGTCTCCTGCGGCCGTGGAGGCCTTTCGGGAACTTAAGCGCCGGTTTTCTTCTGCTCCTGTGTTGTGTCAACCAGATGTTTCACTTCCTTTTCAGGTTGAGGTTGATGCTTCCGAGATTGGAGCGGGGGCGGTTTTGTCACAGAGAAGTTCTAATGGCTCGGTGATGAAGCCATGTGCATTCTTCTCTAGAAAATTCTCGCCCGCCGAGCGCAATTATGATGTGGGTAATCGGGAGCTTTTGGCCATGAAGTGGGCATTTGAGGAGTGGCGTCATTGGCTTGAGGGTGCTAAACATCGTGTGGTGGTCTTGACTGATCACAAGAATCTCATTTACCTTGAGTCTGCCAGGCGTTTGAATCCTAGACAGGCTCGTTGGTCGTTGTTTTTTTCTCGTTTCAATTTCGTGGTTTCATACCTGCCAGGTTCAAAGAATGTGAAGGCAGATGCTCTTTCCAGGAGTTTTGTGCCTGACTCTCCTGGAGACTCTGGGCCTACTGGTATCCTTAGGGATGGGGTAATATTGTCCGCCGTATCCCCAGACTTGCGACGTGCATTGCAGGAGTTTCAGGTGGATAAACCGGATCGTTGTCCACCAGAAAGACTGTTTGTTCCGGATGATTGGACCAGTAGAGTCATCTCCGAGGTCCATTCTTCTGTGTTGGCTGGTCATCCTGGAATATTTGGTACTAGAGACTTGGTGGCCAGGTCTTTTTGGTGGCCTTCCTTGTCTAGGGATGTGCGTACCTTTGTGCAGTCTTGTGAAGTGTGTGCTCGAGCTAAGCCTTGCTGTTCTCGGGCCAGTGGGTTGTTGTTATCCTTGCCCATCCCGAAGAGGCCTTGGACGCACATTTCCATGGATTTTATTTCTGATCTTCCTGTTTCACAGAAAATGTCCGTTATCTGGGTTGTGTGTGACCGCTTTTCTAAGATGGTTCATTTGGTGCCTTTGCCTAAGTTGCCCTCCTCCTCTGAGTTGGTCCCTTTATTTTTTCAGAACGTGGTCCGTTTGCATGGGATTCCGGAGAATATCGTTTCTGACAGGGGATCCCAGTTTGTGTCTAGATTTTGGCGGACGTTTTGTGCCAAGATGGGCATTGATTTGTCTTTCTCGTCTGCATTCCATCCTCAGACGAATGGCCAGACGGAGCGAACTAATCAGACCTTGGAAACTTATTTGAGGTGTTTTGTTTCTGCTGATCAAGATGACTGGGTTGCTTTTTTGCCACTGGCCGAATTTGCTCTTAATAATCGGGCTAGTTCTGCCACGTTGGTCTCTCCTTTTTTTTGTAATTCGGGGTTTCAGCCTCGTTTTTCCTCTGGTCAGGTGGAGTCTTCGGATTGTCCTGGAGTGGACGTGGTGGTGGACAGGCTACATCAGATTTGGAATCAGGTGGTGGACAATTTGAAGTTATCTCAGGAGAAGACTCAGCAGTTTGCTAATCGCCGTCGCCGCGTGGGTCCCCGACTTCTTGTTGGGGATTTGGTGTGGTTGTCTTCTCGTTTTGTCCCTATGAAGGTCTCTTCTCCTAAGTTCAAGCCTCGGTTCATCGGTCCTTATAGGATCTCGGAGATTCTTAACCCTGTATCTTTTCGTTTGGATCTCCCAGCATCGTTTGCTATTCACAATGTGTTCCATCGGTCATTGTTGCGGAGGTATGAGGTGCCCGTTGTTCCTTCGGTTGAGCCTCCTGCTCCGGTGCTGGTGGAGGGAGAATTGGAGTATGTTGTTGAGAAGATCTTGGATTCTCGTGTTTCCAGACGCAAACTCCAGTATTTGGTTAAGTGGAAGGGTTATGGTCAGGAGGATAATTCCTGGGTGGTCGCCTCCGATGTTCATGCGACTGATTTGGTCCGCGCCTTCCATAGAGCTCACCCTGATCGCCCTGGGGGTTCTCGTGAGGGTTCGGTGACCCCTCCTCAAGGGGGGGGTACTGTTGTGGATTCTGTTTGTGGGCTCCCTCTGGTGGTTACTGCTGGTACTGGGTGACTTTGGTGGGTTGCGGCCTTTGGTTTCCACCTGTCCATCAGAGGCTGGGTGTTTCCTATTTTACCTGGCCTTTCTGTCATTCCCTTGCCGGCTATCAATGTATTCAGATGTGCTCTGTTTGGTTCCTGCCTACCTGCTCCCAGATCTTTCAGGATAAGCTAAGTGCTGATTTTCAGTTGTTTGGTTTTTTTGTCCAGCTTGCTGATTATGTCTCTATGCTAGCTGGTAGCTCTAGTGGACTGAGGTTCTCCCCATGTGCCATGAGTTGGCACATGGGTTCTTGTAATCTCAGGATGGTTTTTTGATTAGGGTTTTTTGCTGACCGCTCAGTCCCCTTTTGTATCGTTCTGCTTTCTAGTTTACAGCGGGCCTCAATTTGCTAAAACTATATATATCATCTCTATGTGTGTGCCTTCCTCTCATTTCACCGTCAATACATGTGAGGGGGCAACTATATCTTTTGGGGTTCATTCCTCTGGAGGCAAGTGAGGTCTTTATTTTCTCTGAAGTACTAGTTAGCTCTTAGGCTATCCTGGCTATCTCTAGTTGCGTTTGTCAGGCGTAGGGCAGCGGTCAGCCCAGGTTCCATCACCCTAGAGCTCGTCCGTTATCTATTTGTACTTTGCTTGTCCTGTGCTATCCCTAGCCATTGGGGATTCATGACAGTTCCCTCACAACTCGATTCTGATGTTCTTCCACGTCCCCCAGATCTTATGGTTAGGACGCACCCGTATGACGGGGAGGCTCGGAGCTCTTCCGGGACTCTAGCATCGCCCCACTCCTGTTGTTACCCCCCTGTGTCTTCCTAGGTCAATTGGGTGAGACAGCCCGCCTATAACTGACTGTCCTGCCGTAGGTTTGAAGTTTGGCTTGGAGCTCTATACTTCCTCGGCGTTCCGGCCACCGGTTATGCGCCTCAATAGGATGTTGCCTCGTCTTACAGCATGACTCCTACTGGTATTCCCCTTGTTGCATTGATCTAGTTTCTCACTCAGCACAATAAACCTCGCTTCTTGTCCTTTCTTGGGGTACCGCCGCTATATCGTGCAGGCGCGGTCCCGTAACGTTCTCTCTGGTTGCTAGGCCTCTGTCAGGATCCCACCCCTGACAGGGACCCCTCTGAATCTTCCCCTACAACACCCTCTGCCACAAGGTGTTGCCTGGTTCCAACCCAGTCAGCTTTCTCTAACTTCCTGCCTAACCCCCAGTTTTACCAGATTGTGAGGAGTGGCCTGGAGGCCAGACTGTGAAATGTATTGGTGTCTGTGATACCTGGTCAGAAGAACTCCTTCAGTGCCATCAGACGTACCATAGCCCCCCTTAGCGGCGGAGCTACAGTACTGCAACAACCAGGACTCTGGGGCGCTGCACTATCGCTGGGAGCTACTGAGTAGAGTAGAGCTAGGTGTCATTACAAACATCACTTATAGCTTTTATTTCATGGCAGTAAGTGTGGGGGCAGGGAGACTACAACAGAACTGGCACTGCCCTGAGATGAAAGCTGGAGGTATTTATAATGACACACAGCTCTGCTTTACTCCACTTGCCGCCACATTGTCTACCCTGAGATGAAAGCTACAAAATTTGTGAAAACCAAAATTTGTTTCAGTCTCAAAAAAATGGCCATGACTTCCGAGTGACTGCAGAGATTTAGCTGGAGCTTGGAAAATTCCTTTAAAACAGTTTTTCAAGACTTAGATAATGATGAGTTATCCTTTAGATAGGTCAGGAATACCAGATAAATGGGTGTCCAACCCCCATCTATCCCACCAATAAATTGTTTGCAGCTCAGCTCCTATTCTTTTAAATGCACCTGATAATGGCCATTTACACAGTGTATAGTCTTATTCCCAGCTGAAACCTGTCTCGCCAACAGATTTTTGGTGGAGGTATTTGGTGTGAAACCCCATCTAATCAAATAAAGTCCACAAAAACAATGGATAGGACTTTATCTCTAGATAAAGTCTTCAAATTTTATTCATAGAGGTTATAAAATTAAGATATCCACATGCTGATGGTTGGAGAGTAGACCACTCTGACGCGATTCTGGCCCTAGCAGCCCACTTAGCCATAGTGTATGGATAAGTCACCAATATCTAAGTAGGGGACAATCCCTTCAGAATACGGCTACAATGTCCCATTGTGTTTTATTTTGACTCATTTTAAATCTGATGCAATATTTATTACAATTATGCTTTTGTTGTGGTCTTTTCAGGTAGAACAGTCAACAATGTGGCCAGTGTTGCATTCCAAACCTGCAAAGCAACAATTAGTCGGGTGTTCAAAACAGGTACCTTGATTTTGATCTTTCATTGTTAAATGGCTCCTATAAAGAAAAACCAATCACAGGATGCAGGAGTGTACATAGCATACTGACAAATGGGGTGCGGGGGGTTATAAATGTGAGTGTGTAGGAGATACTGGGATAAGAACCACTGTCCAAATACACATGGATGGACATATACAGTCAGTTCCCTCACATGAAAGCCCATATGGACAAAAACCCTTACAGCACATCCAAACCTCGCTCTATTGTGCAACTAAAAAATGACACCCTACTGTATATACATGAATCTGTATAAAATTCCATAGAAGAGAGGTAATTTTACAGTATAATGCAGTATAACGCTATTACAGTGTATTGTACAAGCAATCAAGTGATCGTTTGGCTCAAGTCCTTTAGGAAGACTAAAAACCAATGCAAACAGAATATAAAAGTTCATATGCAAAACGTAAATTAAAAAAATACATAGTTGGTATCCCCGTGTGCTTAATTGTCCGAATTAATCAGTCACAACCATCCCAACAAGTTTGACAGGCTTCCTCAGGAGGCTATAATCATTATAGCCTGAGCCCCCCTGAGGAAGCCTGTCAAGGTGAAACTTGTTGGGGTGGCTGTGACTGATTTTTAGTCACTTCAGTGATTCTTGTGTATAGTAATAATGATACTTAACTAATGATCCATTGTTGAGCCATGGACTGTACTTGTGGCCAGTCAGGACAGACTAATACTAATAATTGATTAGGATAGTTAGCATAAAAGATAGGAGTTTTTAGTTTGGGAATCTGATTACATATTAAATAAATAAAACATAAATAAATAATACAGGATCCCTTGACCACTTTTTTAATTGGAATTTAATAAAAGTCTAAAGGCCCCGTCTCACATAGCGAGATCGCTAGCGAGATCGCTGCTGAGTCACAAGTTTTGTGACGCAACAGCGACCTCAGTAGCGATCTCGCTATGTGTGACACGTACCAGCGACCCGGCCCCTGCTGTGAGATCGCTGGTCGTGTCGGAATGGCCTGGACTGTTTTTTGGTCGTTGAGGTCCCGCTGACATCGCTGAATCGGTGTGTGTGACACCGATCCAGTGATGTCTTCACTGGTAACCAGGGTAAACATCGGGTTACTAAGCGCAGGGCCGCGCTTAGTAACCCGATGTTTACCCTGGTTACCAGCGTAAATGTAAAAAAAAAAAACCAGTACATACTCACCATCTGATGTCCGTCAGGTCCCTTGCCGTCTGCTTCCCACACTGACTGAGCGCCGCAAAGTGAAAGTGAAAGTACAGCACAGCAGTGACGTCACCGCTGCGCTCTGCTCTCACTGTACGGCGGCACTCAGTCAGAGCAGGAAGCAGACGGCAAGGGACCTGACGGACATCAGATGGTGAGTACGTACTGTTTTTTTTTTTTTGGTAACCAGGGTAAACATCGGGTTACTAAGCGCGGCCCTGCGCTTAGTAACCCGATGTTTACCCTGGTTACCCGGGTGCTGCAGGGGGACTTCGGCATCGTTGAAGACAGTTTCAACGATGCCGAAGTCGTTCCCCTGATCGTTGGTCGCTGGAGAGAGCGGTCTGTGTGACAGCTCCCCAGCGACCACACAGCGACTTACCAACGATCACGGCCAGGTCGTATCGCTGGTCGTGATCGTTGGTAAATCGCTATGTGAGACGGGGCCTTTACTTTATTATATCCCTTAACATAGGGCTTATTTACCCCTGTTGGGTAATTGCTTGTTACGAATTTTCTTCTCTAAAGGGTTATTTACACTTTATTGTTGCTTCACAAAATCAGACAGTCTCTTAAAAAATGATAAAAACTTGTAGAGTTACAAAGTGCACTTCATAATAAATACTATTACTTGCTATATAATAAATCCCATATCTTTCGCCACTGCTCATCCGTGTGTCTATTAGGTTCCATGTCAATGTGTGGTCGAGCCTAAGATACATAGTGGACTGTAATAGGAAACTTGTCTACAAGTACACGCTGAATGTTCTTCCATCTCTCAGTACGGATTCATCCCACTTAAAGGAATTTGCATATTGGCTTTTAATGGTACGTAAAGTGGTTTTTCTTGGTGTCCTAAAATGCACTGTCCATGGCTGAGCAGCAATGTCTGACTATAGACAAGCGCGGCATTGTGCTTAGTCACTCTGCTGCATAAAGTGCCTCCGATCGTTATTATACAAATATATGCAGATAAACAAGAGCCTTGTTACCAACCGGGAGCCACTTATGAGGTTACATCCTTATCAATTCCCTGATATGATGGCTACTATTAGAACAAGCTACATTTGCAGACTGTAGGAGCAAATGCACAAAATATCTTCCAATTGTGTTGTCCACACTTTAAAGGAAACCTATTACCAGGTTAAAAAAAAGAGGCCAATTTGTGCTCTTATTTCATTCTCCCTGCTCTCTTGTGTATTCCGCTTTTCTATTTCTCTAAATTCGCCATATGGTTCCATAGATATGGGGCTTCTTATTTAATTTAACTTTTTAGGGTCGATACCGAGGAGCGAGGTGGCCATAGAGTACTTACCCAAAGCAGTCTAAATACTGCCCCCCCAAAGACCCTGTAAGCACCACCTCCTTGTAAACACTAGAAAAATTAGCACTAAATAAAAAAGTCCATATCTGCGGAACGGTAAGGCTGATTTTTAAAAAAGAAAGAATTGGAAAAATTGGCCTCTTTTTACCTGCTGACGGGTCCTTTTCGATAACCATATTTGCCATGATCAGGAATCAGAGCATTTTACTTTAGCCCAAAACTTTGATAAATTTTCTAACATCATCAATCGTAGAGCTCCGTCAGTTCTTGTTAAGATTCCGCACACAAATGAGGTCTGATGAAGCATTGCATCCAGATAATGAAATCAGCCCTCTGCCATGACTATCTGTAGAGGAGAGCATTAGCCGGATGGAAATAGGCAGAGAGGGTGGTCTACGTGAATGCAGTGAAATGTTATTAATGTCAGGTTAAATTCAGAGATTAAAAAAACAAGCCTGGAAAACCTTGAAGCACAAAAGCAGATTATTTGTAATTTATTTTTATTTCTAGAAGGATTAGGATTTTTTTTCTTAATCAAGCAAATAAGAAAAAGGTAATTGCACGCCTAAAGTGGGTTCACACCACTCCACTTATGGCATCAAACTACCACCCATCGGTAAATATTTACAGATCGGCAGACGTTTAATATCCCATTTATACAGGCAGACCGCTCTTAAACTGAACCTGTCATGTCCGATATTGCTATGGACCCACAGACACAGGCTTTATCTAGTTAAGAGCGTTATGAAGATACCCAGGATAAAATAAATTTTACTTCTTCGAGGAGCTGCCAGATTTCAGTCATGTAGGTGTGCCTGGGGCAACTGTAGTCACCACTCAAAACACTGAGAGCGGCAGATGTAAGCACTTTCCGCTACTGACAGCCGGCTCTTTCGATTTACTTCTGAGCCAGCTACCAGAGTGTCCTGTTCTAGGCTACTCTTGTGTGAAATGTAATGACACCCTTCTCTGCTCTCACTGCAGAGCAATTGGCAAATATAGGTTGAGCCCAACAGACATAAGTGCGATACTGACACTTTAAGTGGCAGGCAGCACAGGGAGGGGCAGTACAGCAGAGGAGGGGAACTGATGGAAGGGTTGTAATGTGACACAGCAAAGCTCAGCTGTGCTGCCCCTCCCACTACAGGGACCTTATCTGGAAAGTGTTAGTTATCTGTACTTTCTAATCATGCAGGAGGTTAGACCAGGGGATCAGAGCCATCTGTCACTATACATCTTACACACTGAGAAACCAGCTTTGAGATTTTGTGTTATGTGTTATTTATCCAGTATGTTGCTGCCTGCTTATGATTGGTCACCATCATATAGGGAGAAGAAGTACATGCCCACAGTGAAAACTGATAACACCCACTTGGACTTAAAATAAGTTAGCTCATTAGATACCAAATACTTTGATTGCTAATATCTCAGCAATGGAGAGGCAAAATGAAAAAATAAACTAAAAAACTTTCAAAAAATAGTTTTATAGCGCTCTGCAACCACTATTGCAGCATATGTACAGTCCAACATGAAACATTTGGTGAATAAGCTGTAATAGCTGTAATATATTGTTCAGTGTCTATAGGCTGCCATTGTTCGATGATCTTTTGTGTAGCCCTAAAGGTTATTGCACCCGGTGAACAAGTATTTTGCTCTTCCATGTGGTGTTCGGCCGCCTGTTTACACTGCAACATTGTTATGAAATGAACGTTAGGAACGCTTGTACATGATAAATATGCAATGTAAATGGACTTTAGGGCTCTGTTCACATATAGCGACAAGTAAAAGTCAAAATTACAGATATTGTGAACAGTTAAGCAAGTAGAAGATGGAATGATCTCTGATCTCTAAAAGGCCTAAAGTTAAAGATGACACATTTCCTTTGCATTTAAGGCAAAAAATATATATATTTTCATCTTTTACATTTTAAAAATTACAAAAAGGGAAACAGGAAAGTGCATAAACTTTGGCACCTTGCACAGTTAGTACTTGTAGCACCCCCTTTTGAAAGTATCACAGCCTTTAAATGCTTTTTGTAGCCAGACAAGAGTCTTTCAATTCTTGTTGGGGAATTTTCATCCATTCTTCCTTGGAAAAGTCTTCCAGTTGTGTGAGATTCCTGGGTTGTGGTTCATCTACTACTATTTTGAAGGAAAGTCATAGATTTTCAATTTTGTTCAGATCAGGGGACTGTGAGGGCCATTGTAAAACATTCAGGTTCTGCCTTTTGAAGTAATCTATCATGGATTTTTCATGTGTGTTTAGGATCATTATATATTTGTAGAAGCCATTATCTTTTTCAACTTCAGATTTTTTACAGATGGTGTTATGTTTGCATCACAAATGTCTTGAAATGTCATTAAATTCAGTCTTCCTTCTACCTGTGAAATGTTCCCCATGCCATTGGAACAGAATGCCAAAGCATGATTAATGGTTGGCGAGATACTCTTTTCCTGAAATTATGTTCCCTTTTTTCTTCAGTAAAAAAAAACTAGGAAGAAACAAAGCACAATAGGTTCTTATCTCATAACACAGGTGTGTCACGTACTTTGATCATCTATATATATATAAACGCCAGTTGGGACTTCCGGCCGCTGTCCCCGAATCCCATAAGGCACCGAGGCAGTGTCACTTGCGCAGGTGCAGTTCGTGGCCGCAAGACCACGAACTGTGCCTGCGCAAGTGACATACACGTCTCTGCGCATGCACAGTAACAGCCACAGCTGCGCGCTCTACCCGCACATGCGCGGTAACGACGCGGTTGTTACTGCGCCTGCGTGGGGAATAGCGGTGACAGCGTACACAGATGTTAATTTCACCGCTCTCATGATGCTATAGCATCGGACCTATTTCTAGTTTCTCTATAAATACCAGTAATACAGCTCTGGCAAAAAGTAAGCGACCACTGCACAGTTTTATAAAAATCAGCTTTAATTCCAGTGTCAGTTGAATTCCGACCAGAGTACACCCCATTCTACTTACCAAATCTTATTTAACGAAGGAAAGTATAAAAAACACTGCTGTGGTGTTCATAATCCTCTTGCAATAGGACAAGCAGGATGGCAAAACAAGTGCTAGTAATAGCCCAAAAGTAGTAGGAATGAAAAAATAACTTTTAACCATGCCAAAGGAGTTGAAAAGAAAAGTCTTGATTGAGGAAAAGAAGGGCTCAATTCTGGCTTTACTAGCAGAGCATCATGTTGCCTGTATCCTTAAAATTTCTAAGACGGCAGTCCATTACAACAAGGTCAAGCAGCAGACATTGGGGACAACGAAGCTACAGGCTGACAGAGGATGAAAACGACCCACCACTGACTGGGATGACTGTCATCTTATTCGAATGTCACTCAGCAACCTCAGGATGACATCAAGTGACCTACAAAAGGAATGGCAAATGGCAGCTAGGGAGAAGCGTACAGCAAGAACAGTTCGTAACAAGCTCCTTGAAGAGGGACTCAAGTCATGTAAAGCTAGAAAAAAAGCCTTTCATCAAAGAGAAGCAAAGGAGAGCCAGGCTGAAGTTTGCCAAAGACCATAAGGATTGGACCATAGAGTACTGGAGTAGGGAATCTTCTCCGATGAGTCTAATTTGTAGCTTTGCCCAACACCTGGTCGTCTAATGGTTAGATGGAGACTTGGAGAGGCGTAAAAGCAACAGTGTCTTGCACCCACTGTGAAATTTGGTGGAGAATCGGTAATGATCTGGGGATGCTTCAGCAAGGTTGGAATTGGGCAGGTTAATCTTTACGAAGGACGTATTAATCAAGCCGCATACAAGGTTATGCTGGAAAAACAGTTGATTCCTTCTGCTCAGGCAATGTTCCCCAACTCTGAGGACTGGTTTTTGCAGCAGGACAATGTGCCATGCCACACAGCTAGGTCAATCAAGGTGTGGATGAAGGACCACCACATCAAATCCTTGTCATGGCCAGCCCAATCTCCAGACCTGAACCCCATTGAAAACCTCTGGAATGTAATCAAGAGGAAGATAGATAGTCACAAGCCATCAAAAAAAGGAGAACTGATTACATTTTTGTACAAGGAGTGGTATAAGGTCACCCAGAAGCAGTGTGAAAGACTAGTGGAAAGCATGCCAAGACGCATGAAAGCTGTGATTAAAAATCATGGTTATTCCACAAAATATTGATCTCTGAACTCTTCCTGAGTTAAAACATTAGTATTGTTGTTTCTAAATGATTATGAACTTGTTTTTTTTTGCATTATTTGAGGTCTGCAAGCAATGCATGAAACTGACTGAAATCACTGGATCACCAATGCATGTCAATGGGTCAGTGAAAAAATGTATAGAGCGTGGATGCGACCCATGGCTAGGAGAAGCTTGCCACTGATAGTTCAAACGAACACACAGACTTTAAAAGAGTGAAAATTAGTTTAGCACATTTATTAAAATTTGTCAATTTTTTAGGATGAAAAACAAATGCATGCAAATGAGCCCTAACTACTACTGTTCTTCACCTACTTTCTTTTCTATAATCCTATATTTGCTGGAAAGCTACTTCGTTTTCTCCTGTCCTTTCATATTCTACTAGCACTGTGCTCTTTGTGTTCTCCAAAAGTGCCTGGTGTGGGAGCAGGGTAGCACTTGACCATGAGGGATGGGGACTGAAGTGTGTATTATGTATTTTATTATTAGAAATTCTAAGAGGTGTCGGTCAAGGCGCAGGTCTCTTCCATGTCTGTACCTGTCAGTCATCTAGAGTGGTGAGGGGAGAAACTGGCTGAGGGTGCCGACAAACTCTCTAAAACTCCATACTTGACTGTGATTTATGTTTGGGCAGCATGAATAGTATGACAGGTCCCCCTTAGCCCAGCCACATTCTGTACATACTATTCACCTGCTGTCTGTTGCAACTATGTTGTTTTGTGACTTCAGAATTTCAACATTTGTACTGGGCAGAAAAGGTTTTTGCAATTTTCTTGCTTGTTAAAGCACCACTCCAGTGTTTTTTATTGCAGTGCTGGAGTGGTGCAACTAATCTAAGTTTCCTGCCTCTAGTATTATACTTACCAGCCGCCGTTTTACTTGTTTTTTTGGTTCCGCTTTGGTTGGCCTTCTGCAGGTTGTGACCTCCCGGATCGCTCCAGTGTTTGCTGGGAGAGCCGGAAGTCACAACTCAATGTAAGTCTATGGGAGCCAGAACGGGGCCGAGACAAGGACCTCATAGATTTACACTGAGAGCTTGTGACCGTAACCTCTAACTTCCGGTCAGCCAGAAGCTGCGGTCACAAGATGGCGACATCAGGAACAGCTGAGAATGACTGCAGCTTTCTAGCGCCTGGGACAAAATAAGATACATGGCACAATGTGTGCAAGTGTTTCCAAATAATTTACACAATGCTAAGTTCATACAAGTACATAAACTTATAAATAACCATAACATGCATATATTAATACTGTCATAACATGACCGTAGATATACTGCATATAATATGTGTGTGTATATATACACACACACACACACATATAGCTATATGTATATATATATAGCTATGTGTATTATTAATAATTTGGTCTGTGTGGACAAGAATACATTTCTATGATACAATATATAACTCATATAATGCTCTATACAGTGCCTACAAGTAGTATTCAACCCCCTGCAGATTTAGCAGGTTTACTAAGATGCAAATAAGTTAGAGCCTTCAAACTTCAAACAAGAGCAGGATTTATTAACAGATGCATAAATCTTACAAACCAAAAAGTTTTGTTGCTCAGTTAAATTTTTATAAATTTTAAACATAAAAGTGTGGGTCAATTATTATTAAACCCCTAGGTTTAATATTTTGTGGAATAACCTTTGTTTGAAATTACAGCTAATAATCGTCTTTTATAAGACCTGATCAGGCCGGCACAGGTCTCTGGAGTTATCTTGGCCCACTCCTCCATGCAGATCTTCTCCAAGTTATCTAGGTTCTTTGGGTGTCTCATGTGGACTTTAATCTTGAGCTCCTTCCACAAGTTTTCAATTGGGTTAAGGTCAGGAGACTGACTAGGCCACTGCAACACCTTGATTTTTTGCCTCTTGAACCAGGCCTTGGTTTTCTTGGCTGTGTGCTTTGGGTCGTTGTCTTGTTGGAAGATGAAATGATGACCCATCTTAAGATCCTTGATGGAGGAGCGGAGGTTCTTGGCCAAAATCTCCAGGTAGGCCGTGCTATCCATCTTCCCATGGATGCGGACCAGATGGCCAGGCCCCTTGGCTGAGAAACAGCCCCACAGCATGATGCTGCCACCACCATGCTTGACTGTAGGGATGGAATTCTTGGGGTCGTATGCAGTGCCATCCAGTCTCCAAACGTCACGTGTGTGGTTGACACCAAAGATCTCGATCTTGGTCTCATCAGACCAGAGAACCTTGAACCAGTCAGTCTCAGAGTCCTCCAAGTGATCATGAGCAAACTGTAGACGAGCCTTGATATGACGCTTTGAAAGTAAAAGGTACCTTACGGGCTCGTCTCCACTGCCATGAGATCTTCCCTGAGCTCCTTCCTTGTTGTCCTTGACTCTTCGGACAAGCCTGGCCTCGGCATGGGAGGAAACTTTCAAAGGCTGTCCAGGCCATGGAAGGCTAACAGTAGTTCCATAAGCCTTTCACTTCCGGATGATGCTCCCAACAGTGGAGACAGGTAGGCCCAACTCCTTGGAAAGGGTTTTGTACCCCTTGCCAGCCTTGTGACCCTCCGCGATCTTGTCTCTGATGGCCTTGGAATGCTCCTTTGTCTTTCCCATGTTGACCATGTATGAGTGCTGTTCACAAGTTTGGGGAGGGTCTTAAATAGTCAGAAAAGGCTGGAAAAAGAGATAATTAATCCAAACATGTGAAGCTTATTGTTCTTTGTGCCTGAACTACTTCTTAATACTTTAGGGGAACCAAACAGAATTCTGGTGGGTTGAGGGGTTGAATAATAAATGACCCTCTGAAAAGACTTTTCACAATTTAAAAAAAAAAATAAACTAAGAAATAACATTCTTTTTTGCTGCAGTGCATTTCACACTTCCAGGCTGATCTACAGTCCAAATGTCACAATGCCAAGTTAATTCCAAATGTGTAAACCTGCTAAATCTGCAGGGGGTTGAATACTACTTGTAGGCACTGTATATGGTCCTTAATTTCATCTTTAAAGCCAATAGACCCCTGTAAAAGCTATTTTTAGTTGCATGTCTAGGTCAATCACTAGGGTATGTACCCTTGGTCTTTTTCCCTGTTCTCCTGATGAGCCCAGGTAATCAATACTGGAGAGCACTAATTTCAATTGTGTCTGCATCAAGTCCTGCTTTTTAAATGACTGCTGCTCATCAGACATAGAGAGAAACATGGTTGCCACCAGGAATTTCAGTGTATACAGTGTATAGTGTCATTGTACAGGTAATAGTGACTCACCAATGACATTATACACTGGAGCTCTGTATAGTGTAAGTGTACAGTTAACATACTAACTCCCCTGTAACGTTGAAAATATTCATCTTCGCTTTGCTTCTTCATCCAACGCAGACCGCCATCACTTCTTCCAGCCAGAACTCATCTCTGAAGAAAATAACACAGTTATCAAGAGCACATTTCCCAATTTTTCTCCAAATTCTACACTGTGCCTGCCAGATGAAGAAAAAAAGCGAGTGTTGCCCTGCACAGTTATCAAGGCTCCCTCCTCCACTGAAAACAGTATCCTCAAAAATAAAATACATCATAACAGTAATAATATCCCTTAATTAGCCCCTACAGTAATAAAGTCCTACATCCTGGCACCTTCCAGTAATAACGTACCCCATCCTGGCCCCCATGTGTTTCATTCCTGGTCAAATGTGTCTCCATCCTGCTCTCATATGTTCTGCCATCCTGGTCCCATATGTCCTCACTTCCTATTCCCCCATATGTCCTCCGATCCTGGCACCATAGGTCTCCATCCTGCTCCCTCCTCATATTGTATGCCTCCATCCTTCCCTTCCACATATATCTCTATCCTGCTCTGTTGTGAATTCTGCTCTTGGGTTCCTGTCATGATTCTCAATGGCGAGAGAACATAGCCCAGCATATATGAGAACTAGCTCTTGGAAGATGGAAACTATACTGACCATGAACTAAACCTGCCGCACAACTAGAAGTGGCCGGGTAGCATGCCTACGTTTTTTTATCCCTAGATGCCCAGCGCCAGCCGGAGAACTACCTAATCCTAGCAGAGGAAAAGACAGTCCTGGCTCACCTCTAGAGAAATTTTCCCAAAAGGCAGACAGAGGCCCCCACATATATTGGCGGTGATTTTAGATGAAATGACAAACGTAGTATGAAAATAGGTTTAGCAAAAATCGAGGTCCGCTTACTAGATAGCAAGAAGACAGAAAGGGCACTTTCATGGTCAGCAGAAAACCCTATCAAAACACCATCCAGAAATTACTTTAAGACTCTAGCATTAACTCATAACACCAGAGTGGCAATTTCCGCTCACAAGAGCTTTCCAGACACAGTAACGAAACAGCAGCTGTGAACAGGAACAAAATGCAAAAACACACAAGGACAAAAGTCCAACTTAGCTGGGAGTTGTCTAGTAGCAGGAACATGCACAGAAAGGCTTCTGATTACATTGTTGACCGGCATGAAACTGACAGAGGAGAAAGGTTATATAGCGACTCCCACATCCTGATAGGAGCAGGTGAACAGAGGGGATGATGCACACAAGTACAATTCCACAAGTGGCCACCGGGGGAGCCCAGAATCCAATTTCACAACAGTACCCCCCCCTCAAGGAGGGGGCACCGAACCCTCACCAGAACCACCAGGGCGATCAGGATGAGCCCTATGAAAGGTACGGACAAGATCGGAGGCATGAACATCAGAGGCAGTGACCCAAGAATTATCCTCCTGCCCGTATCCCTTCCATTTGACCAGATACTGGAGTTTCCGTCTGGAAACACGAGAGTCCAAGATCTTTTCCACAACGTACTCCAACTCACCCTCAACCAACACCGGAGCAGGAGGCTCAACAGAAGGCACAGCCGGTACCTCATACCTGCGCAACAATGACCGATGAAAAACATTATGAATCGAAAAGGATGCAGGGAGGTCCAAACGGAAGGACACAGGGTTAAGAATCTCCAATATCTTGTACGGGCCGATGAACCGAGGCTTAAACTTAGGAGAAGAAACCCTCATAGGGACAAAACGAGAAGACAACCACACCAAGTCCCCAACACAAAGCCGAGGACCAACACGACGACGGCGGTTGGCAAAAAGCTGAGTCTTCTCCTGGGACAACTTCAAATTGTCCACCACCTGCCCCCAAATCTGATGCAACCTCTCCACCACAGCATCCACTCCAGGACAATCCGAAGATTCCACTTGACCGGAGGAAAATCGAGGATGAAACCCCGAATTACAGAAAAACGGGGACACCAAGGTGGCAGAGCTGGCCCGATTATTGAGGGCGAACTCCGCCAAAGGCAAAAAAGCAACCCAATCATCCTGATCCGCAGACACAAAACACCTCAAATATGTCTCCAAGGTCTGATTAGTCCGCTCGGTCTGGCCATTAGTCTGAGGATGGAAAGCAGACGAAAAAGACAAATCTATGCCCATCCTAGCACAGAATGCCCGCCAAAATCTAGACACGAATTGGGTCCCTCTGTCAGAAACGATATTCTCCGGAATACCATGCAAACGAACAACATTTTGAAAAAACAGAGGAACCAACTCGGAAGAAGAAGGCAACTTAGGCAAGGGAACCAGATGGACCATCTTAGAGAAACGGTCACACACCACCCAGATGACAGACATCTTATGAGAAACAGGCAGATCCGAAATAAAATCCATCGAGATGTGCGTCCAAGGCCTCTTCGGGATAGGCAAGGGTAACAACAATCCACTAGCCCGAGAACAACAAGGCTTGGCCCGAGCACAAACGTCACAAGACTGCACAAAGCCTCGCACATCTCGTGACAGGGAAGGCCACCAGAAGGACCTTGCCACCAAATCCCTGGTACCAAAGATTCCAGGATGACCTGCCAACGCAGAAGAATGAACCTCAGAGATGACTCTACTGGTCCAATCATCAGGAACAAACAGTCTACCAGGTGGGCAACGATCAGGTCTATCCGCCTGAAACTCCTGCAAGGCCCGCCGCAGGTCTGGAGAAACGGCAGACAATATCACTCCATCTTTAAGGATACCTGTGGGCTCAGAATTACCAGGGGAGTCAGGCTTAAAACTCCTAGAAAGGGCATCCGCCTTAACATTCTTAGAACCCGGTAGGTAAGACACCACAAAATTAAACCGAGAGAAAAACAACGACTAGCGCGCCTGTCTAGTATTCAGGCGCCTGGCAGACTCAAGGTAAATTAAATTTTTGTGGTCAGTCAATACCACCACCTGATGTCTGGCCCCCTCAAGCCAGTGACGCCACTCCTCAAAAGCCCACTTCATGGCCAAAAGCTCCCGATTCCCAATATCATAATTCCGCTCGGCGGGCGAAAATTTACGGGAAAAAAAAGCACAAGGTCTCATCACGGAGCAGTCGGAACTTCTCTGCGACAACACCGCCCCAGCTCCGATTTCAGAAGCGTCGACCTCAACCTGAAAAGGAAGAGCAACATCAGGCTGACGCAACACTGGGGCGGAAGAAAAGCGGCGCTTGAGCTCCCGAAAGGCCTCCACAGCATCAGGGGACCAATCAGCAACATCAGCACCCTTCTTAGTCAAATCAGTCAATGGTTTTACAACATCAGAAAAACCAGCAATAAATCGACGATAAAAGTTAGCAAAGCCCAAAAATTTCTGAAGACTCTTAAGAGAAGAGGGTTGCGTCCAATCACCAATAGCCTGAACCTTGACAGGATCCATCTCGATGGAAGAGGGGGAAAAAATGTATCCCAAGAAGGAAATCTTTTGAACCCCAAAAACACACTTAGAACCCTTCACACACAAGGAATTAGACCGCAAAACCTGAAAAACCCTCCTGACCTGCTGGACATGAGAGTCCCAGTCATCCGAAAAAATCAGAATATCATCCAGATACACAATCATAAATTTGTCCAAATAATCGCGGAAAATGTCATGCATAAAGGACTGGAAGACTGAAGGGGCATTTGAAAGACCAAAAGGCATCACCAAATACTCAAAATGGCCCTCGGGCGTATTAAATGCGGTTTTCCACTCATCCCCCTGCTTGATTCGCACCAAATTATACGCCCCACGGAGATCAATCTTAGAGAACCACTTGGCCCCCTTTATACGAGCAAACAAATCAGTAAGCAGTGGTAACGGATATTGATATTTAACCGTGATTTTATTCAAAAGTCGATAATCAATACACGGCCTCAAAGAGCCGTCTTTCTTAGACACAAAGAAAAAACCGGCTCCTAAGGGAGATGACGAAGGACGAATATGTCCCTTTTCCAAGGACTCCTTTATATATTCTCGCATAGCCGCGTGTTCAGGCACAGACAGATTAAATAAACGACCCTTAGGGTATTTACTACCCGGGATCAAGTCTATGGCACAATCGCACTCCCGGTGCGGAGGTAGTGAACCAACCTTGGGTTCTTCAAAAACGTCACGAAAGTCAGACAAGAATTCAGGAATCTCAGAGGGAATAGATGATGAAATGGAAACCAAAGGTACGTCCCCATGAGTTCCTTTACATCCCCAGCTTAACACAGACATAGCTCTCCAGTCGAGGACTGGGTTATGAGATTGCAGCCATGGCAATCCCAGCACCAAAACATCATGTAGATTATACAGCACCAGAAAGCGAATAACCTCCTGGTGATCCGGATTAACACGCATAGTCACTTGTGTCCAGTATTGTGGTTTATTACTAGCCAATGGGGTGGAGTCAATCCCTTTCAGAGGTATCGGAGCCTCCAATGGCTCCAAATCATACCCACAGCGTTTGGCAAAGGACCAATCCATAAGACTCAAAGCAGCGCCAGAGTCGACATAGGCGTCCGCGGTAATAGATGACAAAGAACAAATCAGGGTCACAGATAGAATAAACTTAGACTGTAAAGTGCTAATTGAAACAGACTTGTCAGGCTTCTTAGTACGCTTAAAGCATGCTGATATAACATGAGTTGAATCACCACAATAGAAGCACAACCCATTTTTTCGTCTAAAATTCTGCCGCTCGCTTCTGGACAGAATTCTATCACATTGCATATTTTCTGGCGTTTTCTCAGTAGACACCGCCAAATGGTGCACAGGTTTGCGCTCCCGCAGACGCCTATCGATCTGAATAGCCATCGTCATGGACTCATTCAGACTCGCAGGCACAGGGAACCCCACCATAACATCCTTAATGGCATCAGAGAGACCTTCTCTGAAAATCGCCGCCAGGGCGCACTCATTCCACTGAGTAAGCACAGACCATTTGCGGAATTTTTGGCAGTATATTTCAGCTTCATCTTGCCCCTGAGACAAGGACATCAAGGCCTTTTCCGCCTGAAGCTCTAAATGAGGTTCCTCATAAAGCAACCCCAAGGCCAGAAAAAACGCATCCACATTGAGCAACGCAGGATCCCCTGGTGCCAATGCAAAAGCCCAGTCTTGAGGGTCGCCCCGGAGCAAGGAAATTACAATCCTGACCTGCTGTGCAGGGTCTCCGGCAGAGCGAGACTTCAGGGACAAAAACAATTTGCAATTATTTTTAAAATTTTGAAAGTGAGATCTATTCCCCGAGAAGAATTCAGGCAAAGGAATTCTAGGCTCAGACATAGGTGCATGAACAACAAAATCTTGCAAATTTTGTACCTTTGTGGCGAGATTATTCAAACCTGTAGCTACACTCTGAAGATCCATTTGAAACAGGTGAACACAGAGCCATTCAAGGATAAGAAGGAGAGAAAGAGAGGAAGGCTGCAGTATAGGCAGACTAGCAAGTGATTCAATTAAGAGCACACTCAGAACTAGAGGGAAAAAAAAAAAAAATTGTAGCAGACTTCTTTTTTCTCTCCTTTCTCAGCCAGTAATTTAACCCTTTTTTTTGGGCCGGTCAAACTGTCATGATTCTCAATGGCGAGAGAACATAGCCCAGCATATATGAGAACTAGCTCTTGGAAGATGGAAACTATACTGACCATGAACTAAACCTGCCGCACAACTAGAAGTGGCCGGGTAGCATGCCTACGTTTTTTTATCCCTAGATGCCCAGCGCCAGCCGGAGAACTACCTAATCCTAGCAGAGGAAAAGACAGTCCTGGCTCACCTCTAGAGAAATTTTCCCAAAAGGCAGACAGAGGCCCCCACATATATTGGCGGTGATTTTAGATGAAATGACAAACGTAGTATGAAAATAGGTTTAGCAAAAATCGAGGTCCGCTTACTAGATAGCAAGAAGACAGAAAGGGCACTTTCATGGTCAGCAGAAAACCCTATCAAAACACCATCCAGAAATTACTTTAAGACTCTAGCATTAACTCATAACACCAGAGTGGCAATTTCCGCTCACAAGAGCTTTCCAGACACAGTAACGAAACAGCAGCTGTGAACAGGAACAAAATGCAAAAACACACAAGGACAAAAGTCCAACTTAGCTGGGAGTTGTCTAGTAGCAGGAACATGCACAGAAAGGCTTCTGATTACATTGTTGACCGGCATGAAACTGACAGAGGAGAAAGGTTATATAGCGACTCCCACATCCTGATAGGAGCAGGTGAACAGAGGGGATGATGCACACAAGTACAATTCCACAAGTGGCCACCGGGGGAGCCCAGAATCCAATTTCACAACAGGTTCCCTCCGGTGGTTGTTGATAGTAATGCAGTTGTCCCTGGGTTGCAATCCTGGGCAGGTGTTCCTGCTGATTGCAGCTCTGACTGGGATATTTAGGTGTGCAGGATTCATTAGCCCTTGCCAGTTGTCCATTGTTCTTGGAGGTTTTGCATCTCTGTCTGGTTCCTCCTGCCCTGCTGCCAAATCAGCAAAGATAAGTGTCTGGTTTTCTTTTCTACAGCACACATGCTGTGTGCTTTACAATTCAGTGCTATTCATGTTTTTTTCTTGTCCAGCTTAGACTGGGTTTGGATATTTCAGTCAAGTTGGATTCTCAGGAGAAGCAGATATACATTCCATGTCTTTAGTTAGATGGTGGAATTTTTGTATTATCTGCTGTGGATATTTTTAGGGTTTTAATACTGACCGCTTAGTATTCTGTCCTATCCTTTCCTATTTAGCTAGCGTGGCCTCTTTTGCTAAATCCTGATTTCTGCCTGCGTGTGTCTTTTCCTCTAATACTCACAGTCAATATTTGTGGGGGGCTGCCTATCCTTTGGGGTTCTGCGCTGAGGCAAGATAGAATTCCCATTTCCATCTATAGGGGTATTTAGTCCTCCGGCTGTGTCGAGGTGTCTAGGATGTGTTAGGTACACCCCACGGCTACTTCTAGTTGTGGTGTCAGTTTAGGGTTTGTGGTCAGTACAGGTTCCACCTACTCCTGAGAAAGTCCCATGCGGCTCCAAGGTCACCAGGTCATAACAGTACAACTGGCCAACAATGAGTTAAATGCATCTCAGAAGAAGGGAAGAAAGGTGTTGAGCCATTTTTTTTTCTGTAGCCTGCTTGTCTTTTCTTCCCTCTTTTTCTCTGGGTGACTGAGGAGTCTTGTGCTAGCATGGATGTTCAGGGATTAGCTTCTCGTGTAGACCAGCTTGCTGCTAGGGTACAGAGTATTTCTGATTATATTGTTCAGACTCCAGTTTTAGAGCCTAAGATTCCTACTCCTGATTTGTTTTTTGGGGACAGGTCCAAATTTTTGAGTTTTAAAAACAACTGTAAACTGTTTTTTGCTCTGAGACCTCGATCCTCTGGTGATTCCATTCAGCAGGTTAAAATTGTCATCTCCCTGCTGCGTGGCGATCCTCAGGATTGGGCATTTTCCCTGGAATCTGGAAATCTGGCCTTGCTTAATGTAGACGCCTTTTTTCAGGCTTTAGGATCATTATATGATGAACCAAATTCTGTGGATCAAGCGGAGAAGATCTTGTTGGCCCTGTCTCAGGGTCAAGAAGCGGCAGAATTGTATTGTCAGAAATTTAGAAAGTGGTCTGTGTTGACCAAATGGAATGATGATGCTTTGGCGGCAATTTTCAGAAAGGGTCTTTCTGAATCCGTTAAAGATGTTATGGTGGGGTTTCCCACGCCTTTCGGTCTGAGTGATTCTATGTCTCTGGCCATTCAGATTGATCGGCGCTTGCGGGAGCGCAGAACTGTGCGCGCTGTGGCGTTGTCCTCAGAGCAGATGCCTGAGCCAATGCAGTGTGATAGGATTCTGTCTAGAACGGAACAACGGGGATTCAGACGTCAGAATAGGTTGTGTTTTTATTGTGGCGATGCTTCTCATGTCATTTCAGTCTGCCCTAAGCGTACCAAGAGGATCGCTAGTTCATTTACCATCAGAACTGTACAACCTAAATTTCTGTTATCTGTGTCCTTGATTTGCTCATTGTCATCATTTTCTGTCATGGCGTTTGTTGATTCAGGCGAAGCTTTGAACTTAATGGACTTTGAGTTTGCCAGGCGTTGTGGTTTTCCCTTACAGTCTTTGCAGAACCCTATTCCTTTAAGGGGCATCGATGCTACACCTTTGGCTAAAAATAAGCCCCAGTTCTGGACACAGGTGACCATGTGCATGGCGCCAGCCCATCAGGAAGATTGTCGATTTCTGGTGTTGCATAATTTGCATGATGCTATCGTGCTGGGTTTTCCGTGGTTGCAGGTACATAATCCTGTGTTGGATTGGAAGTCTATGTCTGTGACTAGTTGGGGATGTCAGGGGGTTCATAATGACGTTCCTTTGATGTCAATCTCCTCTTCTGAAATTCCAGAGTTTTTGTCTGATTTTCAGGATGTATTCGATGAGCCCAAGTCCAGTTCCCTTCCACCGCATAGGGACTGTGATTGTGCTATTGACTTGATTCCAGGCTGTAAGTTTCCTAAGGGCCGACTTTTCAACCTGTCTGTGCCTGAACATACCGCCATGCGGAGTTAAGGAGTCTTTGGAGAAAGGGTATATGCGGCCATCTTCTTCACCGTTGGGAGCAGGATTTTTTTTGTTGCTAAGAAGGATGGTTCCTTGAGACCCTATATTGATTATCGCCTCTTGAATAAGATCACGGTCAAGTTTCAATACCCTTTACCTCTGCTTCCCGATTTGTTTGCTAGGATTAAGGGGGCTAGTTGGTTTACGAAGATTGACCTTCGGGGGGCATATAATCTTGTTCGTATTAAGTAGGGTGATGAATGGAAAACTGGGTTTAATACGCCCGAAGGCCATTTTGAATACCTTGTGATGCCATTCGGGCTCTCTAATGCTCCATCTGTTTTTCAGTCCTTCATGCACGATATCTTCCGGACTTACCTTGATAAATTCATGATTGTATATTTGGATGACATTTTAATTTTTTCCGATGATTGGGAGTCTCATGTGAAACAGGTCAGGATGGTATTTCAGATCCTTCGTGATAATGCTCTATTTGTGAAGGGGTCTAAGTGTCTCTTTGGAGTGCAGAAGGTTTCTTTTTTGGGCTTCATTTTTTCTCCCTCATCTATAGAGATGGATCCGGTTAAGGTTCAGGCCATTCATGATTGGATTCAACCCACATCCGTGAAGAGCCTTCAGAAATTTTTGGGCTTTGCTAATTTTTATCGCCGTTTCATTGCTAACTTCTCCAGTGTGGTTAAACCCTTGACCGATTTGACGAAGAAAGGCGCTGATGTGACGAATTGGTCCTCTGCGGCTGTCTCTGCCTTTCAGGAGCTTAAACGCCGATTTACTTCTGCTCCGGTGTTGCGTCAACCGGATGTTTCTCTTCCGTTTCAGGTTGAGGTTGACGCTTCTGAGATTGGGGCAGGGGCCGTTTTGTCTCAGAGGGATCCTGTTGGTTCCTTGATGAAACCGTGTGCCTTCTTTTCCCGTAAGTTTTCGCCTGCTGAACGCAATTATGATGTCGGCAATCGGGAGTTGTTGGCTATTAAGTGGGCGTTTGAGGAGTGGCGACATTGGCTTGAGGGAGCTAAGCACCGTATTGTGGTCTTGACCGATCATAAAAATCTGATTTACCTCGAGTCTGCCAGATGGCTGAATCCTAGACAGGCTCGATGGTCCTTGTTTTTTTCCCGTTTTGATTTCGTGGTCTCGTATCTTCCGGGTTCTAAGAATATTAAGGCTGATGCCCTCTCTAGGAGTTTTTTGCCTGATTCCCCTGAGGTCCTTGAACCGGTCGGCATTCTGAAAGAAGGGGTGGTCCTTTCTGCCATTTCCCCTGATTTACGACGGGTTCTTCAGGAATTTCAGGCTGACAAACCTGATCGCTGTCCAGTGGGGAAACTGTTTGTTCCTGATAGATGGACTAGTAGAGTGATTTCTGAGGTTCATTGTTCTGTGTTGGCTGGCCATCCTGGTATTTTTGGTACCAGAGAATTGGTTGGTAGGTCCTTTTGGTGGCCTTCTTTGTCACGTGATGTGTATTCTTTTGTGCAGTCCTGTGGGACTTGTGTGCGGGCCAAGCCTTGTTGTTCCCGTGCTAGTGGGTTGCTTTTGCCTTTGCCGGTCCCTGAGAGGCCCTGGACGCATATTTCTATGGATTTTATTTCTGATCTTCCGGTTTCCCAGAAGAGGTCGGTCATCTGGGTTGTTTGTGACCGGTTCTCTAAGATGGTCCATTTGGTGCCTTTGCCTAAATTGCCTTCCTCTTCTGATTTGGTTCCGTTGGTTTTTCAGCATGTGGTTCGTTTGCATGGTATTCCGTAGAATATTGTGTCCGACAGAGGTTCCCAGTTTGTTTCTAGGTTTTGGCGGGCCTTTTGTGCTAGGCTGGGCATTGATTTGTCTTTTTCTTCCGCATTTCATCCTCAGACAAATGGCCAGACCGAGCGAACTAATCAGACTTTAGAAACTTATCTGAGATGCTTTGTGTCTGCTGATCAGGATGATTGGGTGGCTTTCTTGCCATTGGCCGAGTTTGCCCTTAATAATCGGGCTAGTTCGGCTACCTTGGTTTCACCTTTTTTTTGTAATTCTGGTTTTCATCCTTGTTTTTCTTCAGGGCAGGTTGAGCCTTCGGACTGTCTTGGTGTGGATTCTGTGGTGGACAGGTTGCAGCAAATTTGGACTCATGTAGTGGACAATTTGACATTGTCCCAGGAGAAGGCTCAACGTTTTGCTAACCGTCATCGGTGTGTTGGTTCCCGGCTTCGGGTTGGGGATTTGGTCTGGTTGTCTTCCCGTCATGTTCCTATGAAGGTTTCTTCCCCTAAGTTTAAGCCTCGCTTTATTGGTCCTTATAGGATTTCTGAGATTATTAATCCGGTGTCTTTTCGATTGGCCCTTCCGGCTTCTTTTGCTATCCATAATCTCTTCCATAGATCTTTATTGCGGAAATATGTGGTGCCCGTTGTTACCTCTGTTGATCCTCCGGCCCCTGTGTTGGTTGATGGGGAGTTGGAGTATGTGGTTGAGAAGATTTTGGATTCTCGCTTTTCGAGGCGGAGGCTTCAGTACCTTGTCAAATGGAAGGGTTATGGCCAGGAGGATAATTCTTGGGTTTTTGCCTCTGATGTCCATGCTGCTGATTTGGTCCGTGCCTTTCATCTGGCTCGTCCTGATCAGCCTGGGGGCTCTGCTGAGGGTTCAGTGACCCCTCCTCAAGGGGGGGTACTGTTGTGAATTCTGCTCTTGGGTTCCCTCCGGTGGTTGTTGATAGTAATGCAGTTGTCCCTGGGTTGCAATCCTGGGCAGGTGTTCCTGCTGATTGCAGCTCTGACTGGGATATTCAGGTGTGCAGGATTCATTAGCCCTTGCCAGTTGTCCATTGTTCTTGGAGGTTTTGCATCTCTGTCTGGTTCCTCCTGCCCTGCTGCCAAATCAGCAAAGATAAGTGTCTGGTTTTCTTTTCTACAGCACACATGCTGTGTGCTTTACGATTCAGTGCTATTCATGTTTTTTTCTTGTCCAGCTTAGACTGGGTTTGGATATTTCAGTCAAGTTGGATTCTCAGGAGAAGCAGATATACATTCCATGTCTTTAGTTAGATAGTGGAATTTTTGTATTATCTGCTGTGGATATTTTTAGGGTTTTAATACTGACCGCTTAGTATTCTGTCCTATCCTTTCCTATTTAGCTAGCGTGGCCTCTTTTGCTAAATCCTGATTTCTGCCTGCGTGTGTCTTTTCCTCTAATACTCACAGTCAATATTTGTGGGGGGCTGCCTATCCTTTGGGGTTCTGCTCTGAGGCAAGATAGAATTCCCATTTCCATCTATAGGGGTATTTAGTCCTCCGGCTGTGTCGAGGTGTCTAGGATGTGTTAGGTACACCCCACGGCTACTTCTAGTTGCGGTGTCAGTTTAGGGTTTGCGGTCAGTACAGGTTCCACCTACTCCTGATAAAGTCCCATGCGGCTCCAAGGTCACTAGATCATAACACTGCTCCCCATGTCTCCATCCTGACCCCCATATTATATGTCTCCATCCTGCCCCCGATTTATGACCTCTCATCCTGTCCCCATAAGTCTCCATTCTGTCCACCCATATGTCTCATCATGCCCCCCCCATTTGTCTCCATAAAGCCGTCTTTTATGTCCTCTCATTCTGGCCCCACATATCTCCATCCTGTCTCCCATATGTCTCCTCCCTGACCCTATATGTCCCCATCCTGCCCCCCATATGTCTCCATCCTTCCCCCATATGTCTCCATCCTGCCCCCATGTATCACCCCATATTGCGGATTTCAATAAAAAAAACTCCTTACTTGGCTGCAGTCCAGCGGCATCCTCTTCCTCAACCGTTTGACAGTGACGTCATAAGCCAGCGATGTGCGCGCTGACATCAGCTGCCGAGCTCCGATTGGCTGGCAGCTCCTATTGCAGTGCAGGAAGCGAGTCCTGCACGCAAATAGATTGCAACTGAACGTGTGTTCAAGGATGCACGTTCAGATACTGAATGAACTGACGAATCTTGATCCTGGGCCCGGTGAGGAGGGCGGCCTTGACCGGGCCCCATATGCTAGTAAGGGCAGTAATGCCCTGATGGCGGTCCTGGAGAGAAGTACTGTTTTAAGCATGTGGAAGGAGAAGGCATTGTGGTTGTCATCAGTACTGTATTTGCCTGACCAGTAAATTGTTTTTTTTTACACTATTTATATACTATCGATTCACTGAGTAAGGTCAATGGATTCTCTAAGCTGTAGATCAGACTGAACAGCACAGATGTAGGAAGCTGGACCAGGCCAGGGTTGCTTCTCTCGTGTCGGTTCCGGAAGTATCGGGGATGTCACCATTGTTGCAGGAGGGAAAACTTTCCAACCTGGACAGACCTTTGCACTTGACTGTAGGGGGCGTGTTGGGTATAAAAGGGGTGGAGCGCGGGACACTTGGCGGGAAGACAGAGCGCGCAGCAGGAGAACGTTGACTCCCTTTCTGCGGGACTACGCAACAACTCAGGCCCGCACTGCAGTACCTCAGTTCCTGTGCACACTGACTGTGGGAGACTTGAGGTGGTGTGTCCATCCATTCTTACTACCGGAGCTCTCACCCGCACTGCTCCACTACCGGCCATGAGTGTGCAGCCTGGAACTGACCAGGCGGACGGTCGAGGACCTGGTACCTACACCCTCGGCCCCAGCGCTGTTCAGAGACATCTTCCAGCAGAGTCAGCAATTGGACTTTGCTCCGACAGCCCGCTACCTCTTCTGAGACTGCCTGGATTTCCACTGGGAGACAGTGCTTCACCTTCCTCCAGGAACAGGCCAGAGACTTCACGTGTCACCTACGGCGCCATCGTGGGATTCCAAGCTTCCACCGCCAGGAAACCATCAGACTGATAAGTTTACCAGTTTCCTAACCATTTGTTCCTACCCTGATAACAAGCCCAAGTTTATTTCCCCCTTAACCCTGTCTCTCCCTGCGTGGAGTAATCTCTGTAATAAACCCATTAACTCTTGTTCTGCCTCCTGCTTGTCATTGCATCTGCGGCGCCCCAGGGTCCTGGTCATCGCAGTGGTATTGCTTTCCTCTCGGGGAGAGTGCTGCTACGTTTGGAGGCAAAGAAGGATAACTGCATCCAGGTATCACAAACATGCAATGCATTTCACACTCCAGGCCACCAGGGGGAGCTCCTGACCCTATTTATTAGGTCACTCCCCACATATAAATATAACTGGTAGTCTGTAAGGAAAGTTAGTCGAGTGCCAGACAGGAGTCAGTTCCTGACAGAGCTCCAGACAGGAGTTCTGGAGGGAGTTCCAGACAGTAGTCTGAGGAGGACAGAAGGTTAAAGGAGCTGCGCATGTCCTCAGAGCTGCAGCTCCCAGAAAGAGACATTGAAAGGCAGAATTGGATTGCAGCGAGCTTGAAGGAAGTTTAAGCAAAGGAGAGCATACCAGAAGGGGACCAGCCCCGCTCAAGCTGTCTCCTTCTGAGGCGCAACATCCCGGTAGCCGGAACACTGAGGGAGTAAGAACCTCTATGCCTTTTTTCAGAGACCGGCAGGACAGCTGTTGTGAATTCCGCTCTTGGGCTCCCTCCGGTGGTTGTAAGTAGCACTTTTGTGAATTCTGCTCTTGGGCTCCCTCCTGTGGTTTTGAATGGTATAGCTGCTTCTTGGATTTAGCATCAGCAGCTGCTTCCACTGATCGTCTTTCTGCTCGGCTATTTTAGTCTGGCCTTATCCCTCAATCAATGCCAGTTGTCAATTGTTCCTGCTTGGAGTCTCGGCTCTTGGATTTCCCTTACACTCTGACCCGTTCAGCAAAGATAAGTCCTTGCTTGTTCTTTTGCAGTCCACTTGTTGTGGACTTATTGTTCAGCACATTTTATGTTTTGTTCATTTGTCCAGCTTATCAGTATGGATCTATTCAGCTAAGCTGGAAGCTCTGGGCTGCAGATTTTGCCCTCCACACCTTTAGTCAGGTGTGGAGATTTTTGCATATCTCTGCGGTGGACTTTTTCTAGTTTTTATTACTGACCGCACAGTGTTTCTTTCCTTACTGTCTATCTAGCTAGAATTGGCCTCCTTTGCTAAATCTTGTTTCATACTACGTATGTCATTTCCTTCTCCTCTCACAGCCAATATTTGTGGGGGGCTGTCCTATCCTTTGGAGATTTTCTCTGAGGCAAGATAGCTTTCCTGTTTCTACCTTTAGGGGTAGCTAGTTCTCCGGCTGTGACGAGATGTCCAGGGGGTGACAGGAACATTCCACGGCTACTGCTAGTGTTGTGTTAAGATCAGGAACTGCGGTCTGTATAGTTACCACCTGCCCAGAGCTAGTCGCATGTCGCTCCTAAATTACCAGTCCATAACAGACAGCTAATTGCAGGTTACCTGTCTGCACCTACACCTAGGAGGCACGGTGACACCTACAGAGCCGGGTTATCTAAGAGACCCTATAAACAGGCTCAAGTCACCAGTCATACGGGTATTGTCCTATCCTATATGGGGGACAGAGAGAGCGAAACATCGCATCTGTGAGAACCTTATGTGAAGCCATAGGCAATAAGGGACTACCCCACCGCAGCGCAAAGGAAGGCTACTGATTTCCACCTGGACAAGGGGACTCTGGACTTGCCTCCAAACTGGCCAGACTCTGCCTGCCCTGGGATCTGGTGCCCTGGACTGTGGATGCTGAAGTCTTCAGTAAAGGTAAAGAGACTGCAACCCTGTGTCCTCGTTCTTCACTGCGCCATTCATCATTCACCATCTATACACCGGGAAGTCCTGGGGATACACTTCACCTGTGGGAAGGTATACCATCTAGCTGACATAACATCACCCCAGCGGACCCCTTAAAGCAGCGTCGGTCACCCTGACCGAATACCACAGGTGGCGTCACGAACATTCCCCTTAAAGACCTTTCCCTTATACACGGACGTTCCAGGGCCATGGACCGGGTCAGCCACCGTGACATCCCCCTGTGAACCGCAGGACCCAGTACCGAGTACCCCGCTGCCCTGACGGGGCGGTCCACATCCCGCGGTCCTGCTATCTTACACAGACATGAGGCGATGGTGCAGCAGAGCGGGCCTTGATAATCGGTACATGAATTAATGATGAGTAGGACAGCTAGATAGATATGAAGCAGGCAGAAAGACATGAAGCTATAAACATAAGATGATGCAGAGTCAGGAGTGTGGATGCTAATAGAAACAGTAGATGGACAGACATTCTGGGACTTGTAGAAGGTAAATGGTTAATAGCAGATGCGTATGCAATTAGGAACTTGCAGCAAGCAAGTGAAAATCTTAATGCTTTAGCATACCAAGACATTTTGTACAAATGTATGCTTCCAACTTTCTGGAATCAGTTTGGGGTAGGCCCTTTTGTGTTCCACCACTGCACAAAGAATCCTCCATAAAGAGTTTGTTGTGAAAGAACTTGATGAGCTGTTCAGAGTCCTGACCTGAACCCGATCTAATAGCATGGGGATGAACTAAAACAGTGATTCCGAGCCAGAACCTCTTGTCCATCAGAGACTTACTTAACAAACGCTCTTGTGGATTAACAAAAATGACCACAAACACACTCCAAAATCTTGTAGGAAGACATCCCAGAAGAGTGTAAGGACAACCCCTTATCAATCTGAATACTTGCCCCCCTTAAAATAAAAAATTATACCCACCTGCGGTGCCGGCATCATTCCAGCAGTGTTGGCACTTGTTTTCCTGGGGATCACGTGAGGTTATTGCATCACATGAACCCTGTGCCCAATCAGCGCCAGCCTCACTGTCCCCATCTTCAGATGAATAAGTAATCAAGAGGAATTCAGAGCTGCAGCTGCTCTCACTCCGCCTGTTGATTACTTACATGTCCGAAGATGGAGACAGTAAAACCGGCGGTGATTGGACGCAGGGTGACATAACAACCTCACGTGAGCCACCTCCTGAGTCCTAGTAGTGGACAACCCCTTTAATGTAAAAGTCTATGGATTTAGAATGAGATGCCATAAAAGCTCCTGTAGGTGTAATATGGAGGCGTCCCAATACGTTTATCGGTTTAATGTATGTTTATAGTGTTAAAATATTTATAGTGTTCCTTGCTTGAACACTGACAGCCCCAGTAATCCAGGGTTGAGTCTAAAGTGGTTTTATGTTCATACCAGAGGACACATTGCTTTAGATTAGGAGTACACAAGCTCATCTATTCTCCTACTAAGGCCGGGGTCACACTTGCCAGTGTAATGCGAGAAACTCGCACAAGTCTCTCCCATCAATACCCAGAGCTGCCGCAGGCACTCGGGACCAGAGTGTGCGGCTGCATAGAAATACATGCAGCCGCACACTCCAGTCCCAGGGATTGATGCGAGAGACTCGTGCGAGTTTCTCGCATCGTACTTGCAAGTGTGACCCCGGCCTAAGAAGAAAAAAGAAAACAAAATTGTGTTAATTCATATGATCAAAATTACTTTTGAAATCTAACTCAGGATATTTGTTTCTTTAGAAGTGTAGCACCCCCACCGCCGCAGGGCCGAGGGGTACCCGGTACCGGGCCTTCTGAGTCTCTGCTCTGGGGTTGTCACGGCGGCTAGGCCCCGGTCCGTGACCCTGCCGTGGGGCGCACAGTAGGATAGGTATGGAGTGTGATGACAATGGTGCAGTTGTGGGGTGCAGGTCGCGGTAAATAACGAGGACACCAGGTAGCAGTCTCTTTACCTCTTTACTGAAGATCTCTGGGTCCTCAGTCCAGAATACGGTTCACCAGGCTGCGCAAGTCCGGCCGGTCCAATGGCACCTCCAGAGTTCTCTTCACAGGTGGAAATCTGTGCCTTCCTGCTTGCGCTATGTGTTGTGGTCCTTCCCTGCTGTGCTTACAGAAAGTCCCCCCAACTGTTGTGTCTGTTTCTTAAGTTCCCTCACAACTCGATTAGATGATGTTCTGCTAATCTCCGTCCCTCCCTGATGTTACGGTTAGGACGGCACCCGTTTGACGGGTAGGCTCGGAGCTCTTCCGGGACCCTAGAGTCGCCCCTCTCCACAGGTTGCCCCCCAAGACTGCATAGGTGATTTAAGTGAGACAGCCCGCCTTAGACTGACTGTCCTGCCGCTGTTTAGAGTATTGCTTGAAGCTGAATGTTGTAATACTCTCTCGGCGTTCCGGCCACCGGTTGTGCGCCTCAGTAGGATGTTGCCTCGGTCTTACAGCACGACTCCTACTGGTATTCTCCTATTGCTTTGATCTCGTTTCTCACTCAGCACAATCTATCTCGCTTCTGATCCTTCCTTGGGCACCACCGCTATCCTGAGCAGGCACGGTCCCGTTACGTTCTCTCAAGTTGCCAAGCCTCTGTCAGGATCCCACCCCTGACAGAGACCCTACTGTATCTTCCCCCACAACACCCTCTGCCACAAGGTGTTGCCTGGTTCCAACCCAGTCAGCTTTCTGAACTAACTTGCTGCCTGACCCCCAGTTTACCCACAATGGTGGGGAGTGGCCTAGTGAATAGAACCCTTAGCTCCCCCTGGAGGCCCGGCTGTGAAATGTATTGGTGTCTGTGATACCTGATCAGATGAACCCCTTCAGTGCCATCAGACGTACCATAGCCCCCCTCAGCGGCGGAGCCACAGTACTGCAACGACCAGGACTCTGGGGCGCTGCACTCCCCCCTGGTTAAACACAGTACTCCGGGACTGGGAAGAAAACAACAATACAGGTTAGCAAAAAGACATACAATTTTTGTGAGTGCAATAACAGTAAGCAAATTTAAACAGACTTCCCTTTATGGGAGGTGAGGACACTTGAACGTTACAAACATGGTTAACATTATAAATTACAGGCTATAAATAACTCCTGTTACCCAACCGGGTATTCTACTTAGTGCAAACTTTTGAATAATAAGTTAACATTGTCCTTAAGGATGTACACTCTAAATCCTTTAAAGACCTTCTTATAATCACATTATAAGGCAATTTAACTTTTACATTCTCCTTCTTTAAATCTGCAGGACCGCCTGTCCTATCGGCACCAGACCTACTGCCTCTCCTTTCTCACAGGACCGCTCCTTTCAGCCCGAGCCTTCTGTCTTTTCAACTACTATACACAGTATAGAACATAACATTACCTTCAATTTAAGAGCGCTGAGCCATCTCTATATGGCTCCTATGAGGACTCAGGGTTTACCTTCTATCCTCATTATCTATCAACATTATCGAACATTTTCTATAGAACATCAAACCTTCTCATTATTTCCTTACTGACATGTATGCTGGACACTACGCCTACCCCCACGGGCCCACTGCATCCTTCTCCTAGCCTTCACTTTCTTTTCGGGAAACATCATCAGCATTTCTTTACAATTAACTAGTTAGATACATATAACTTTCTCTCACAAACATTATCATCACTTTTCCTTTATCAAAACATTATGGCTATCTCTCGGTCTTAAAGCAATACGATTCTCTCAAGTGCAACACATGAACATCCCCTTTAAGAGGGGACCAAGTCTCTATGAGGTAGCATATCTTCTCAAGCTACCAGTCCTTACTCAACAAAGGTTCCAGTGTGGTATCTTCACAAAGAGTCCTCTTTGAAGTAAAACCAGTAGGGAGCACCTTTAATAAGGTGCAAACTATGTACAAAAAGTTTGTATCATGCACTGTTCATGATTGCGGCAGTTCTTTTCAACAGGAAACAAAAAATGGAAAAACAACCAAAAAGAATAATAGGGACCCCGGGTCAACAAGGGGATCCCTTTAAAAGTTAACCCTGGACGGGTTTTAGCAGATAGCAAAAATCAGGAAACAAACAAACAGTTAAGAAACTATTTACATACTCATGGTATCAAGGTTTATTCTTCTAAGTCTGGGGGTGGTCTCCCACCCCCGGTTGAGGCAGCACCTGTGCTGGCAGTTGGTCTCTCAGGTGCCATCAGATCAGCCGGTGTCTGGATTTGAAGGCTAACCCTGCTTGCAAGTTCAGTAGCCGCTACAAGGCGTACGGTGGTGATAGTAACAAGATCTGGCAAATCTGGATCAATCATGATCGGGGCAACAGGTGACGCTCCCTCAGGCTCACACCGGTGGACGTTCCGAGCGCACCATCCTTGTGCATTCCGGTGGCAAGTGTAGGTCACCTGATCCCCTCTTTGCAATGGGTCACCATCTCGACTGCAGCATGGAGTTTTTACATTGTAACTAGTAACAAAGACATCAGTTGGTAGTCCCGGTTCCTGTATGGAGCCCCATCCCCTCTTCGGGTGATAGGCCAGCACAGTTCCCCGCTTTACCACGTCTTTCCGGCCGTGCGCAGACTTTTTACGTTGTGTATTATGTTGTTCAGTCTCGTCTCGATTTTTCCAGTGTTGGATCAGGCACTGCTTATACTGTTCCCAGGTAAGTACCGCAAGGGTGAGGTTCTCCCCCGGAGCTCCATACGGCTCGTTCCAGGGGGTGTCCCACCGGAGGATCACCCCATCCGGGCCTACATCTATGGGTTCCCCCATCTTGGTCGGTAGTGGAGGTAACAGCTTCCCCATCGCGTCGGGGGTGAGGACTACCCGCTCCACCGAGAAGAAACGGTTATTGTTGCTGGGGTGAGGAGCGGTCACAGGAGTGGGATCGGCCAGGGGAGCCGGATCGGTCGGGAGAGCAGAATCGGCCGGGGAGTAGGGGCGCCGTCCATACCTGCGCCTGATGTGATTCCACCGATGTCGCTCCAGTCCGTTGACGGGGACGCTGGAATCAGCTGCAGCCCGGACCGCGGCTCTTCCGGAGTCACCTCTTGATGCGGCTCTGCCCTCCTTGGTTCCGTGGCTGGGATAGGTAGGCTCGGCTCCTCCACTGGCGGTGGACGCGAGTCCGTCTCTGATGGGTAAGGGCAGGCCGGGATCACCTTGCCGTTGCTCAGGCACTTGCTGCTCATCATCGCTGTCGGGCATTCGGCGGCAACGCATGCACCTGGCTCCGCCATTTCTCCGAGGTCGGGCTCCTTCTTCACCTCGTTCCCGCCGTTGCAAGTCAGGGGGCGGTTCTCCTCTGCTGCTCGGTAGGTCGTCTTCTCGCAGCAGGATTCGGAGGGGGCGGTCGCTACTTCTGGCGCCGCTTTGGTAGTCTCCTCCCATGGCACGCCCTTCTTCCTCTGCGCTCCCCGTGACGCCGCAATAGCGGCGACTTTTGGCGGGAACTTTTGGCGGTAAATGGCGCAGCGCACAGTCTTTACAATAAAGTACAGTCCAAGCACAGTAAATCACAGTTCCAAGGCACACATGACCTGATTCTTCAGGCTTAAGTAGATCCTGTTCGTGACGCCAAGTTTGTAGCGCCCCCACCGCCGCAGGGCCGAGGGGTACCCGGTACCGGGCCTTCTGAGTCTCTGCTCTGGGGTTGTCACGGCGGCTAGGCCCCGGTCCGTGACCCTGCCGTGGGGCGCACAGTAGGATAGGTATGGAGTGTGATGACAATGGTGCAGTTGTGGGGTGCAGGTCGCGGTAAATAACGAGGACACCAGGTTGCAGTCTCTTTACCTCTTTACTGAAGATCTCTGGGTCCTCAGTCCAGAATACGGTTCACCAGGCTGCGCAAGTCCGGCCGGTCCAATGGCACCTCCAGAGTTCTCTTCACAGGTGGAAATCTGTGCCTTCCTGCTTGCGCTATGTGTTGTGGTCCTTCCCTGCTGTGCTTACAGAAAGTCCCCACAACTGTTGTGTCTGTTTCTTAAGTTCCCTCACAACTCGATTAGATGATGTTCTGCTAATCCTCCGTCCCTCCCTGATGTTACGGTTAGGACGGCACCCGTTTGACGGGTAGGCTCGGAGCTCTTCCGGGACCCTAGAGTCGCCCCTCTCCACAAGTTGCCCCCCAAGACTGCATAGGTGATTTAAGTGAGACAGCCCGCCTGAGACTGACTGTCCTGCCGCTGTTTAGAGTATTGCTTGAAGCTGAATGTTATAATACTCTCTCGGCGTGCCGGCCACCGGTTGTGCGCCTCAGTAGGATGTTGCCTCGGTCTTACAGCACGACTCCTACTGGTATTCTCCTATTGCTTTGATCTCGTTTCTCACTCAGCACAATCTATCTCGCTTCTGATCCTTCCTTGGGCACCGCCGCTATCCTGAGCAGGCACGGTCCCGTTACGTTCTCTCAAGTTGCCAAGCCTCTGTCAGGATCCCACCCCTGACAGAGACCCTACTGTATCTTCCCCCACAACACCCTCTGCCACAAGGTGTTGCCTGGTTCCAACCCAGTCAGCTTTCTGAACTAACTTGCTGCCTGACCCCCAGTTTACCCACAATGGTGGGGAGTGGCCTAGTGAATAGAACCCTTAGCTCCCCCTGGAGGCCCGGCTGTGAAATGTATTGGTGTCTGTGATACCTGATCAGATGAACCCCTTCAGTGCCATCAGACGTACCATAGCCCCCCTCAGCGGCGGAGTCACAGTACTGCAACGACCAGGACTCTGGGGCGCTGCAGAAGAATTAACAGGAAGTCTTGACCTACAAGTAACAATGTGGTACCCAACAAAGTTTACTCAATATTTTTATTACTGCATCCAATCTTTCTTAACATTAGTAGTTCCCTCTTTTAAGGACAAGTATATTTTGTGGTATTGCTGCAGAACATGTTAGGGTTTGGTTGCTAATTTGCAATAGTTCTGATAGATCAAAAGCGTATCTTTTTTTATCACATACTTTGAGAAAGGCTTAAAAAGCTTTTCCTATTAATTACATTCATTAGCTGTTTACAGTATAAGTGATAAATATCTGATCAATCAGAGTTCCCTTCTGGCACCTCCAATGATTATTAAAATAAGGGTCCTGTTCTTCCTCACTGCTTCAATCAGCGTGTATGGGACTTAGGAAGACAGTGCTCTGCTGTTGACATCTGCTCTATACATGTTGATTAGTGGCTATGCACATGAGCAACCATACGGCAGCATGCAATTGCCAACTGCAGTTAGGAAACCCCCTTACAAGTGATCGGGATCCCCTTGCAAGTGATCAAAAGGGTCATAGTGGATAAAAAGTGAATGTCATTTGTAAAAAAAAACAACCCTTTAGAATTACACTGGAGCTGAGCTACAATTGTGCTGCCTGTGACTTGCGATCTACAATGCAGGAGGAATAAGCAGCCAGGAGTGGGAACAAGGAGTTGCATTGGATTTTTTTTAGTATGTAAAGAGGAGAACATTACACCAAATGGAAAGGCAGGAAAGAGGGAAATATACAGTGGTGCACACAGTGCGCCATATCAAATTATATTTTACGGTAAGCCTCTTCCCTAAGAATTGTCCTTTACATGCACCTACACAGAAATATTGTTCCTAATAAAGCCAATTAGTGTTCCACACAGTATAGCCTGCTTTCCTAGCCTCTTGTATACAGCATAATGCACCCATAGCCCCCAATATATGCCCCACCATACATTCACCCACGCACAATATAATGCCCCCTTACAGTCCATGCTCTTTCGCAGTACATTGCCCCATAAAGTATGATAATCCCATATAGCCCCCATACATTACATTCCCCACATAGAGTACGATGCCCCTGTATTCTTTTCCCACCATACACAGTATAATGCCCCAAAGTACATCCCCCCACACAGAGTCCACCCCAGTCCCACTCACACACCCACACAGTATGATGCCCACCACAGTCCATCCCAAACACAGCATGATGCCCATCACAGTGTACCCCATACACAGTATGATGCCCCACAATTTCCCTCACACATAGTCTGATGCCCTCACACAGGCTCAAACTGGCCCACTGGGTAACGGGACCCTGAGTCCCCAGTGGGCCTCTGAACCAGGGCATACCGATCGTGTACGCCAATAGTGCCACTGGAGTGGAGGAGGCTCGCCAGAATTAGCATCGTTTTAGCAGGATGTGTGTCTTAGTGCAGAACAGAGAGAGACGCTGGCCCCTGTCAGACAAATACCTTTAAAGGAGGGTTTCCCACAAAAAAGTACATTTTAATCAATAGCTCTTGGAATAATAATAATTTCCACAATTGGATGTGTTTAAATAAAATATCCCTGTGCTGAGATAACCTTATAAATGTGTCCCTGCTGTGTACTGTGTAATGGCTGTGTCTGACCGTACGGGACAATGGTCTGATCATACCACACCTCCTGGGCAGGGGAGGAAGCAAAATAGTATACAGACATTACATCATGGGATAGCAGCTGATTCTTTTTGCGAGGTAAAACATTTCCCTGCCTATTTTTAAACAATGTTTTACTTCAAAGAAAGAATCATTTGTGATCCCGTGCTGTAATGTTTTTTCTCCCCCCACCTACATTGTGTTGCCTGAGACTTGCGATCTACAATGGAGGAGGCATAAGCAGCCTCCTCCATTGCATGTAAAGAGGAGATTGTTATACTAAATGGGAGCCAGAGAGCAGGACATTGCACAGTATATACAGTGCCTTGCAAAAGTATTCGGCCCCCTGGAACTTTTCAACCTTTTCCCACATATCATGCTTCAAACATAAAGATACCAAATGTAAATTTTTGGTGAAGAATCTACAACAAGTGGAACACAATTGTCAAGTTGAACGTAATTTATTGGTTATTTAAAATTTTTGTGGAAAAGAAGAAACTGAAAAGTGGGGCTTGCAATATTATTCGGCCCCTTTACTTTCAGTGCAGCAAACTCACTCCAGAAGTTCATTGTGGATCTCTGAATGATCCAATGTTGTCCTAAATGCCTAATGATGATAAATATAATCCACCTGTGTGTAATCAAGTCTCCGTATAAATGCACCTGATCAGTGATAGTCTCAGGATTCTGTTTGAAGCACAGAGAGCATCATGAAGACCAAGGAACACAACAGGCAGGTCCGTCAGCGTTTGACAGCGGCATTTAACTGGTTAATAGCGGCGGGTGAATTGCGATTTCACCCGCCGCTATTGCGCGCACATGTCAGCTGTACAAACAGCTGACATGTCGCGACTTTGATGTGGGCTCACCGCCGGAGCCCACATCAAAGGGGGAGACACGACATGTGCCGTACTAGTACGCGGCATGTCGTCAAGGGGTTAAACATCCCAAGAAGCACTTCGCAAGTAATTATATTGAAATGGAAGGAGTATCATACCACTGCAAATCTACCAAGACCCGGCCGTCCCTCTAAACTTTCATCTCAAACAAGGAGAAGACTGATCAGAGATGCAGCCAAGAGGCCCATGATCACTCTGGATGAACTGCAGAGATCTACAGCGGAGGTGGGACAGTCTGTCCATAGGACAACAATCAGTCGTACACTGCACAAATCTGGCCTTTATGGAAGAGTGGCAAGAAGAAAGACATTTCTCAAAGATATCCATAAAAAGCGTTGTTTAAAGTTTGCAACAAGCCACCTGGGAGACACACCAAACATGTGGAAGAAGGTGCTCTGGTCATATGAAACCAAAATCGAACTTTTTGGCAACAATGCCAAACGATATGTTTGGCGTAAAGGCAACACAGCTCATCACCCTGAACACACCATCCCCACTGTCAAACATGGTGGTGGCAGCATCATGGTTTGGGCCTGCTTTTCTTCAGCAGGGACAGGGAACATGGTTAAAATTGATGGGAAGATGGATGGAGCCAAATACAGGACCGTTCTTGAAGAAAACCTGTTGGAGTCTGCAAAAGACCTGATACTGGGATGGAGATTTGTCTTCCAACAAGACAATGATCCCAAACATAAAGCAAAGTCAGAGTCCAGACCTCAATCCAATCGAGAATCTGTGGAAAGAGCTGAAAAACTGCTGTTAACAAACGATCTCCATCAAACCTCACTGAGCTCGAGCTGTTTGCCAAGGAAGAATGGGCAAGAATTTCAGTCTCTGGATGTACAAAACTGATAGAGACATACCCCAAGCGATTTGCAGCTGTAATCGCAGCAAAAGGTGGCGCAACAAAGTATTAAGTTAAAGGGGCCGAATAATATTGCATGTCCCAATTTTCAGTTTTTTAATTTCCACAAAAATTTAAAATAACCAATACATTTCATTCAATTTCACAATTGTGTTCCACTTGTTGTTGATTCTTCACCAAAAATTTACATTTGGTATCTTTATGTTTGAAGCATGATATGTGTGAAAAGGTTGAAAAGTTCCAGGGGGCCGAATACTTTCGCAAGGCACTGTATATGGTAGTCGGGGACAAATGGGAATAATATATTATATGGAGGGGCCATAATGGGTGGCCATTATACTATATGGAGAGTCCATAATGGAGGTAATTATTCTATATGGAGGAGCCAGAATGGAGACAATATAATGTATGTGTGTCAAAATGGGGATAATATAATATGTGGGTGCCAGAATGGGGACAAAATACTATACAGAACCCAGAATTGAGGCATTATACTACATGGGGGCCACAATGGGGACAATATAACGTATGGGGATTAGAATAAGGACATTATACATTATGGGGGCCAGAATGAGGACAATACACCGTATGAGGCCATTATACAGTAAGAGCTTCAGAATGGTGCCAATATACTGTATTACAGCCAGAATGGGGACATTATAATGTATGGGGGCCAGAGAAGGGGACATTATACAGTATGGTGGCATTATACTACATAGGGCTCAGAATGGCATTATTATACCATATTGGGGCCTCAGAAGTGGCCATTATTACCTTTTTGCAGGCCAAAATGGGCAGAAGTGGGTGAAGAGTAGGAAGGGTGCTCTAGAAGCACCTGTACACTATATACTAGGTACAGAGCTCCTGTGTATAATGTCACTTGTGATCACTGTATTACCTGTACACTATACGCTATATACAGAGCTCCTATGTATAATGTCACTGGTGATCACTGTATTACCTGTACACTGACACTATATACAGAGGTCCTGTGTATAATATCATTGGTGATCACTGTATTACCTGTACACTGACACTATATCCAGAGCTCCTGTATGTAATGTCACTGGTGATCACTGTATTACCTATAAACTATGTACTATATACAGAGCTCCTGTGTATAATGTCACTGGTGACCACTGTATTACCTGTACACTGACACTATATACAGAATCCAGTGTATGTTACTGGTGATCACTGTATTACCTGTACACTATACACTATATGCAGATCACCTGTGTATAATGTCACTGGTGTTCACTGAACTACCTATACACTATACACTATATACAGAGTTGCAGTGTATAATGTCACTGGTGATCACTGTATTACCTGTACGCTATATACAGAGCTCCTGTATATAATGTCACCGGTGATCCCTGTATTACTTGTACACTGACACTATATACAGAGGTTCTGTGTATAATGTCACTGGTGATCCCTATATTACCATGACAGAGAGGAGCCAGAAGACCGTGGTGTCTGGTTTCACACACCTCTGCACTGGTTAGAAGTATTCATAATCATATTAAACAGTGTTGTTTTTTTTCCTTGCTGGTAGTGCAAGGGTTAATCTGTTCAGTTGAAGCCATGGAGCTTTCCTACTTGGATTGTCTCAGCTGTTCAGTGTTGGCCACTCCCCTCTGCCATCTGTGCTGTCCTCTGGCACTTAGGGATTGGCATTGTTAGGTCTTACTGCCTGCTATGGAGTTGGAGATGTTGTTCGTGGTTGGAGGTGGTGTTTGGAGATTGTTCAGGAGATTTTTGCTTGGAGTTTTGTCTGTTTGCCCATCCTCATCCTCTCCTATTTGGTTTATCCTTTCTTTCACTACACTCTATCCTTCTCTGTTGTTTGGTGACCAGGTACGGACTGGGGATGAAATTCAGCCCTGGCATTTGAAATCACACAGGCCCATGGTGTCCCCGTCCCCAAGAACCAGATGGGATATAGTACTAATATTACCCTGGATGGAGGAAAGGAAGATTTACTACAAGACCAATATTTCTAATTATACCACGGCATGCTGAGGTAAGTGACGGAGTGATCGGCTTTGTGCTCCGTCACAACTGTTAACAGTATGGGTGTCTTGAGAACATTGATTCTGTTAACAACGTAGCACACAAGGCAGCCCACAACCAGACCGGCCCTTCTGGCATTTGCCAGAATTGTCAAATGGCCAGTCCGGCCCTGTTGGTGACTGTATTTTGTATATTTGGTATTTTCATCTATCCCTGTCTGTGTTCCCTTGTTTATATAAAAGAATTCACAGGAACACTGATAATTAGACAAATAAATGGTAATGTAAACAACATAATCCTCTGTCAAGTCTAATTAACCTGGATAATAATAAAGAAGAAACTCCAATGAGATATAGGAATAGAATAAGTGGAGTGCTAACTTCATCAATATGAACAAATAAACATGATTTTATTGGTAGTGCATTACATGTTAATTAAAAACAAAAAAAAGAGGTAGACACAAAAAGGATTCTCAATGGTTGCCCTGGACATGTAAAACTGGACATGGGATGAATCAACAGAAGCATCTGATATAAAACATTGTGGGATAAGAATCTATGCATGGAGGAGCTGTATGCATCACTCAGAACAGCGGAATAATGCCACATAATTTTAAAGTGCCTGTGCTAAAGTTAATCATTATTATTATTATTATTATTATTTATTGTTATAGCGCCATTTATTCCATGGCGCTTTACAAGTGAGGAGGGGTATACATAATAAAAACAAGTACAATAATCTTGAACAATACAAGTCATAACTGGTACAGTAGGAGAGAGGACCCTGCCCGCGAAGGCTCACAATCTACAAGGGATGGGTGAGGATACAGTAGGTGAGGGTAGAGCTGGTCATGCAGTGGTTTGGTCGATCGGTGGTTACTGCAGGTTGCAGGTTATTACTCTGAATGCTAGTAGTAAGCATTTTTTATCAGAGTCTGAATATAAATAATAATTAAAGTGCATATGCATAGTTACATCTAAATCAATAACACTCACCCATTAGTGCAGTGCATGTGCACAGACCAGAAGTTCCCAGGGGCTGCCCCTGATGCGCATTTTAGCATTCTCAACAGGGGTGTGAGTAACCAATGTCCTATCTGCCTTATAAGGGGTTACACATAATTTGGCCAATTCATGCATACCCAGCAGCCAACCACAAGGAAAGCTCCGATCTGCTGGGAACCTACGTGTCTAGTGTGAATACCTCTCTTAGGCTGAAGCCTGAATTTATGGGTAGGTAAGATCCTGCTGAAATTAACACCTACCCATAAATTCAGGCTTCAGTCTAAGAAAGGTATTCACACTAGACACGTAGGTTCCCAGCAGATCGGAGATCACCTTGTCGTTGGCTGCTGGGAATGCGTAAATTGGTATTTGTCCCTTGTATGTGGTATTACTTGGTCACTGTTTAGTTGTAATGTGTGGTCTGGTAATGGAATGGCAGTATTGGTTCTCTTGTATGTGGTATAGTATGGTCACTATGTGGTGCTAATATATGGTCTGTTCATGGTGTTGTGGTATTATTCCCTTGTATCTGATATTATTTGGTCATTATATAGTGATAATATGTGGTCTGGTCATGGTGTGGCGGCATTTGTCCCTTGTATGGGGTATAATCCAGTCACTATGTGATAGTAATATGGAGTCTGCTCATAATGTGGCAGTATTTGTTCCCTTGTATATGGCGTACTACGAGTACTATGTGGTGGTAATATGTGGTTGGATCACTTTATCGCAATATTTGTCACTTATATATGGAATTATTTTGTCATTATATCGTAGTAATATGTGGTCTGTTCATGGTGTGGCAGTATTTGTTCTCTTGTATGTGGTATAGTACGGTCACTAGTTAGTGGTAATATGGCATCTGCTCATGATGTAACAGTATTTGATTACTTATGTATGGTATACTATGATCGCTATGTGGTGGTAATATGTGGTCTGGTTACTGTGAGGTGATATTTGTCCTTTGTATGTCGTATTATTCGGTCACTATGTGGTGCTATTATGGCGTTTGCTTATGATGTGGCAGTATTTGTTCCCTTGCATATGGCATACTACAATCACTATGTGGTGGTAATATGTGGTCTGTTCATTGTGTGACAATATTTGTCCCTTGTATGTGGTATTATTCGGTCATTATCTCATAGTAATATATGGCCTGCTCATGATGAGGTGGTGTGTGTTCTCTTGTATGTGGTATAGTAGAACGGTCACTATGTAATGGTAATATGTGGTCTGCTCATGGTGAGGCAGTGTTTGTTCCCTTGTATGTGGTATAGCATGGTCACTATGTGGTGATAATATGTGGTCTGCTCATGGTGAGGTGGTATTTGTTCCCTTGTATTTGGTATAGTACTATAGTCACTCACTATGTGGTCACCTCTGCTCTCCATAAATACAATTATATCTGAAAAAATGCAAATGTTCCCTAGTGAGTATGAGTAAATTCACTTATACAGGGATAAGGTTTAAACAGTGCAGAGACTATAGTGACACTGGGGCCCTGGTGACTGAGGGGACCCAAAAGAATCTCTGCTACATCAAAGGATACTAGAATGTCACATGATAGATCAGGGCTACATTACAGATTTCCCACAGACGACACCCCAACACTTGTCTTCTACATCTGAACAGTTAATAAATATTATGGTAACCTTCACATTCTTATTTTGTTGCATACACCAGATAAGCCAGTCAGATTCATAAACACGCAGCAGTCTTACTGCAAATCTCTTAATAAGATCATAATGATCAGCCATGTTCTGTCCTGCGGTAATAAAGCTTCATGTAATCCGGTTAATGTTTCTCTGGCTTTCCTCATTTAACTAGCTGTCTGTTCACGTTCATACACCATATTCACAGAAGATAAATTATACAGTAGAAGCAAACAATATACTGGCAACTTTATAGACCATAAAACAGACATACATTGACTTGTAAAAGTCTGGGATTACTAACAAACATTTTAATTTTTGAAAGACAACAGTTTTCTTTGGTGACGCTCAGTAGAGTGGAGATCTGACAATTTTGCCGACCCATAAAATGTCTATACATAGAGTAGAAGTACAGTATAAGCTGATCATTTTTCGTTGTATGATGACGTTATCCCAATCAACCACTGCAGATGGATAATATCCAAGCTGAACATGTTCCTGTATATTGTAGCCAAATGGGTGTTTTTTTTAATGCAATGTTACACTCTTTCCCATAAAGACCGTAAAAATATGATCCACTGCATCAATCGTTATATTATGATTTATAAAACAAAATGGCCCCCTCACCCGATAACTTCTATTTTTGCTAATTTGACAAATTTAATGGACTATTTCCAAGATAGTAAGTTATTCTCAAAACATGGCTTTGTTTTATGCAGCTATGTTTGAGGTAGCCTGGCAGCTCTTAATAGGGCTTTCATGGACAGGCTTTGCACAAACCACTCTGTTTAGGAGGCCCCAGAAGAAGTCTGGCCTTCACTCTTTAACCCGTATACAGGAATCTGGACTTACATAGGGTCCCCTGATTTACATCCATGGAGTGGCTGCTGGCTGGTGAAGCGAGCTGGCAGAGAGAAAGGTCAACAAGTCGAGCCGTTACCAAAAGGTCAAAGTCATGGACAGAATCATGAGACAATTGAGTAAACAGAAAAATGAGCCAATGTAAGGAGCTAATCACCAGGAGATACAGGATACAATGACAGACAAAGCAACAGACCAGGGTAGAAACAAACTACAGTATAACTGGCAGCTAGAAGTAGCTGCTGGGGGTTTAAATAGGAAGTGCCCCCATCCAAGGTTCACAGCAGAGAGTTGAATAGTTGAATACAACTGATAATCAACACCCTGAAGTAAGACATAGAATCCCTGTCTGGGTGAGACCACAAGTCCAGGCCAGACTAATGTAAAAAAGAACAGTGCCTGCATCCTTCAACACTGTCGGCAGTCCACATGCATCGCTGCTTAGTGGCAGGGAAAGTTCAGACACTGACGTGAACCCTTTCCAGAAATAAACAAGATGTCTGAATCTGGCACTTAGCCTCGCTTTTCCAACTTGCCCAGGTGTGGCTGAGGCCTGATGTTGGTAGCCTGGGAGGGCAGCCAATATCCCTGGCTCCTTCCCAGGCTATTAACATCAACCCACAGCTGTCTGTTTAGCCTTTGCTGGTTAGAATTTATAGCGGCACCCTATGCCATTTTTGTCTGGGATCCATTGTAAACTAACCAGTACAGGCTAAGCAAACAGCTGTGAGCTGTTATTTTAGGATATTGTCCCCTTTCCCAGATTAGTAACATCAGCCCCTAACTGTGGGCTTGCCTTTCTGAAAGTTATCAAAATTACTTGGGAGCCCTCCCCAATTTTTGTTTTTAATTCTTTATTTTACACAAAAAGTACACAGCGGGTGCTCAATACAACTCCCATCATTGTCCACTGGTCACGCTGATCTCAGGGAGACCAGGTGACAATGATTAAAGCTGCCTTCAGAGCTTAGGAAAAGTGGGAACTGTACGGCTTTTCTCAGGAGCCGGTATGTGTCACACTGAAGATCAGTGTGCACGTGTGCAGCATGCATTTTGTCTGTGGTGCTGGTAAAAAACTGACATGTCTGTGGGTTTTGTAACACAGACACATGGTCCGTGTGAAAAACCTGAGATGTGTGCACCACTATTGAATACAATTAGTGTGCTTGTGTCCATATTTGCGGTCCTTAAAAACAGACTGCATACGGACATGAAAAACGGGCGTGAAGGCTGCCTTACACTGAGAGGTCTAATGCATTGCAATACAAGTGTATTGCAATGCATTAGACCAGCCACCAAACTACTTGATATTTAAGTCCCATGAAGTGACTAAGTAAAAAAGTAAAAAAATATTTAAAAAGTAAAGATGTATAAAACCTGCTCAAGTTAAAGTACAAAAAATAACAGGAAATGTTTCACCTTTGAAAAATAAACAAATCAAGTACACATATTTGGTATTGATGCATCCAGAGCGACCCGAACTATAACAATGTCACATTATTTAAACCATACAGTAAACACAGTAAGAGAAAAATCCCAAACAAAAAGTTGTTATTTCACCATACACCTGCACAAAAAAATAAAATGGAATGAAAAGTCATATATAATGAACAAAGCATGTTGGAAAAGCAGAGTCTCTCAGGATCAAAGATGATCAGGGGTTCACCAGTGTATGAAGAATGCACCTAAAAATTGTGGAAAATTTCCTGAAAAATATTCCTCTATGTAAATTTGCCAAGACTTTGAAAATCCCACCACCTGCAGTACATAATATAATCAAACGATTCAGAGATTCTGGAGAAATCCATGTCCTCAAGGGACAAGGCCAGCAGACATTATTGGATGATTGTGGTACATGGGCCATAGGGGAACTGCATTAAAACAGGCATCCAAATGGCATACATCACAACAGCATGTCATCCCAGAAGAAGAGTTCAGATGTTGAACTGGCAGTCTATAGTCCAGACCTTTACCTAATATAAAACATTTGGTGCATTATGAAATGAAAAATCTAACAAGAACCCCGGACGGAGGAGCAGCGAGAATCCAACATCAGACAAGAACTGGACAACATTCCTCTCCCAAAACTCCAGAAATTGGTTTCCAGACATTTACTGACTGTTGTAAAAAGAAGGAGGGATTCTACACAATGGTAGACATGGACTGGGTCATGTCTACCATTGCTGCCATCAATGTAAATGTAAATTAGTTCCTTTTTTTTAAATGAAATGGAGAATTGTCCAACATTCATCTTCTGATCTGTGATCCATGTTGTGTTGTGAATAGTGTTGAGCGATACCTTCCGATATCGGAAAGTATCGGTATCGGAAAGTATCGGCCGATACCGTCAAAGTATCGGATCTAATCCGATACCGATACCCGATCCCAATGCAAGTCAATGGGACGAAAATATCGGAATTAAAATAAACCCTTTCTTTCCTTGTAGGTTAATTCTACATGAAGGAAAACAACTAAGAATAATGTAGGATGTATTGGGGGAGGTGGCGGAGACATTAAAGGCACAGAGGTTTAGCCCAAACAAATAGAATAGCAGGTTTTTTGTTTTTTTTTATGACGGTCGGCGTTAGAAAGATTTTGACTATTTTTTTTTTTTTATTTTGTCAGATATTGATGTTTCACTACTTCCACGTCCTTCACCTTCTTTTTTACTTCTCCCACACTTTCTTCTTCATTATCCTCATCATCAGCTTCTTTGACATCAACTATCTTCACCTTATTCATCTTCTTCTACCTCTAATTTTTTTTTTTACATTGTTCATATTCTTTTTATTTAACTATTATCTTTTTCATATTCAACTTCTTCATCATATTCTTATTTGTGACAGGCATTCCCGTAGTTGTTATCTATAAAAGTTTGAAGATTACACCTTCCGTTCTGCCTGTCACAAAAGAGTTACATTTGTCCGCGTTCAGTTTGGCCTGCAGCATCAGGCTTTATCCAGGGGCACCACGAGGAGGAACGGACTCACCCCCATACACTGCTTAGTCTTCTTCTGCTTATAATTTAGATAATATCTTTTGCTCTGATATTTAGTCTTATGCTTAATGTTCTTCTGCTCTTTGTTCTGCAGCCTCTTGTTCTTCTGCTTCTCGGTCTCCCATGTCGTCGTCGTCTCCAGGGTCGTCGTCTCCGGGGTCGTCGTCATCGGGGTCGTCGTCATCGGGGTCGTCTTCAGGGTCATCGTCTCCAGGGTCGTCGTCATCTCGGTGGTTGTCGTCTCTGGTGTTGTCATCATCTTAGGGGTGGTCTTCCGGGTCATCGTCTTTAGGGTCTTGAACTTGGAAATGTAGCAGAAGGTACAAGAAGGCTGAGAAAATGCCGAGAAACAGCTGATGGATCTGGAACTCGGATGGCTACCCGAAGGTCCAAGAGCCAATGGAACTACCGTGGACCAGCTGACGTTACTGGAACCCGGTTACTAAGCAGGAGGTACCCGTGCCTGAAAGCACTACCAAGAACCACCTGACGTTGGTGGAACTCGGATACCCAGAGGGAGGCACCTAAGCCAAAGGCTCTGCCCGGAACCAGCTGACGGTACTGGAACCAGGATGGGGAGCAGAAGGTACAAGAGCAAAAGACACTGCCGAGAACCAGCTGACGGTACTGGAACCCGGATGGGTAGCCGAAGGTCCAAGAGCCAATGGAACTACCGAGGACCAGCTGACGTTACTGGAACCCGGTTACTAAGCCGGAGGTACCCGTGCCTGAAAGCACTACCAAGGACCACCTGACGTTGGTGGAACTCGGATACCCAGAGGGAGGCACCTAAGCCAAAGGCTCTGCCCGGAACCAGCTGACGGTACTGGAACCAGGATGGGGACCTATTCAAGCTTGTCTTCCTAGAGCCCCAACTGGCGGTGTTAGAGCCCAGGGTCAGCAGAAGGAGGAGCAAGGGGGAGGGGAGTGTAGGCCGAAGCCTGCACTGGCGGCAGCTTTGGGTCTGTTGTGCCTGCGTGGCTTTTGCAGGACACATTGCCGGCTGCACAGCAGGGGAACAGCTGGCGGTGCTGAACCCCACTGACACATTGGTGAGGTGTTTGGCTCTGTGCAGCCAGCACTTCCGGACAGCAACTAGCGTTGTTGGAGCCCGGGCTCTGCCGGTGGAGCAGAGTGTAGGCCGAAGCCTAATTGAACCGATTTCAAAGGTAACCTTTAACCCCCCCTCAGGGGTTACAAACTAGAAGAGCCACAGCTTATGCAGCAGTAGTGCCGCACAAGTCAAAGGTTGCTCTTTTAATTTTTCTCCTTGCACACGCCGAATGAAACACGTATAACATTTAGCCCTTTATACAGTCAAACTGTGTTGGAGGCGCGAGTTCCCTTCGTAATGAGACGCAGCACAGATGTCAAGAATCCCACCTTGGTGCTGGGTGCAGCCTCCTGAGCGTTGTTATTTGCTGTACAGGAGTCTGCGCTGTCGTGTTATCCCCTGGCCTAGCGCTGTTAGCGCTGCCCATCTTCTGACATCATGTAATGTCGGCCGGTGCGGTTCGCGATGACCATGAATCCCAGCCCCGCAGTGTCTTAACATTGTTAAAACACTGCGGGTCTGGGATTCATGGCCTGGCGCAGCACATATGTTCGCCTCTCACACTCGGGTCCTTACACCCGCTTCAGACTGTGCGGCGTCAGCTGATCCCTTATCGCATGCCACGGCCATGAAGCCGCACAGTCTGAAGAAGGCGGAAGGAGATGAGTGACAACAGGCGAAGATATGCACTGCTCATGCCCATCAATCACACCCTCGCAGTCCCACTAAATAAGACACCGAGGGGCGTTGTGTGGGTCAGGGCGGCCGCAGAGGCGCAGGCAGCCAAACAATGATGCCAGAAGACGGGCAGCGCTACCAAGGGGGTTGCAGCGTGTCATTACAAAGGAAAGTCACACCACCGGGACGGTTAAATGGTCACACAGAGGACACATTTTAGACGTGTTTTCAGTTCCACATGTGCGAGGAGAATACGTTTATGAGCCACCTTGCACACATGCAGCATTACCGCTGTACGAGGTGGCTGTAAAACGTACAAACGCCTGGGGGAGGGGGGACAGGTTCCCTTCAATTTCAGTTCTTGTGTCTGCGTGGCTTTTGCAGGACACGTTGCCGGCTACACAGCAGGGGAACAGCTGGCGGTGCTGGACCCCACTGACACATTGGCTGGTGTTTTTCTCTGTGCAGCTAGCAGTACCGGGCCCCAACTGGCGGTGTTAGAGCCCAGGGTCAGCAGGAGGAGGAGCAGGAGGAGGAGCAAGGGGGAGGGGAGTGTAGGCCGAAGCCTGCACTGGCGGCAGCTTTGGGTCTGTTGTGCCTGCGTGGCGGTCGCAGGACACGTTGCCGGCTGCACAGCAGGGGAACAGCTGGCGGTGCTGAACCCCACTGACACATTGGCGAGGTGTTTGGCTCTGTGCAGCCAGCACTTCCGGACAGCAACTAGCATTGTTGGAGCCCGGGCTCTGCCGGTGGAGCAGAGTGTAGGCCGAAGCCTAATTGAACCGATTTCAAAGGTAACCTTTAACCCCCCCTCAGGGGTTACAAACTAGAAGAGCCACAGCTTATGCAGCAGTAATGCTGCACAAGTCAAAGGTTGCTCTTTTAATTTTGCTCCTTGCACACGCTGAAAGGAACACGTATAACATTTAGGCCCTTACACAGTCAAACTGATTTTGAGGCGTGAGTTCCCTTTGTAAAGAGACGCAGTACAGCTGGCAAAAATGCCACCTTGGTGCTTGGCGCGGCCTCCTGAGCATCGTTATTTGTTGCACAGGAGTCTGCGCTGTCGTGTTATCCCTTGGCCTTGCGCTGTTAGTGCTGCCCATCCTCTGACATCATGTAATGTCGGCCGTTGCGGTTTGCGATGACCATGAATCCCAGCCCCGCAGTGTCTTAACATTGTTAAAACACTGCGGGGCTGGGATTCATGGCCTGGTGCAGTACATATGTTCGCCTCTCGCTTGGTTTCTTACACCCGCTTCAGACTATGCGGCGTCAGCTGATCCCTTATCGCATGCCACGGCCATGAAGCCGCACAGTCCGAAGAAGGCAGAAGGAGATGAGGGACAGGCGAAGAAATACACCGTTCATGCCCATCAATCACACCCTCGCAGTCCAAATAAATAAGACACCGAGGGGCGTTGTGTGGGGCAAGGCGGCCGCAGAGGCGCAGGCAGCCAAACAATGATGCCAGAAGACGGGCAGCGGTACCAAGGAGCTTGTTGCATGTCAATACAAAGGAAAATCACACCTGAGGGACATTTTAATGGTCGCAGAGGACTCATTTTAGACGTGTTCAGTTCCCCATGGGCAAGGAGAATAAGTTTCTGAGCCACCTTGCACACATGCAGCATTACTGTCGTACAAGGTGGCTGTAAAACGTAGAAACACCTGGGGGAGGGGGGACAGGTTTCCTTCAATTCCAGTTCTCGTGTCTGTGTGGCTGTTGCAGGACACGTTGCTGGCTGCACAGCAGGGGAACAGCTGGCGGTGCTGAACCCCACTGACACATTGGCTGGTGTTTTTCTCTGTGCAGCTAGCACATCTGGGCCCCAACTGGCGGTGTTAGAGCCCAGGGTCAGCAGGAGGAGGAGAGGGAGCAGAGTGTAGGCCGAAGCCTGCACTGGAGCAAGTTGAAAGGGAAACTTTAACCCCCCCAGGCGTTTGTAGCTGAAAGAGCCATCGTGTACAGCACTAATGCTGGAAAAGGTAAACTTAGCTCTTTTAATTATGGTCCTTGCACATGCTGAACCTAACACTTATGAAAAGTGTCCCCTCCTACCGTGATACCGTCCGGTAGGTGGAACTTTCCTTTGTGATGTGACGCAGCACAGCCGTCATTCTTACCCCCTTGGCGCCGTGCGCCGCCTCCTCAGCGTTGTTTGAATCAGTCCCGGAGCCTGCGCTGTTAGGTTAGCCCTTGGCCATGCACACATTTTGCGCTGCCCGTCTTCTGACATCATTTGGTGTCAGGCTGGCTGCGCCTGTGCGGCCGCGCTGGCCGAGATCCCGCCTCGTACTGTCTTCTGATTTAATCCCACTGGGGGCCAGAGATCCGTGGCCATGCGCAGTGCATATCCTCGCCTCTCACTCCCCTCCCTACGGCTTCTTCAGACTGTGCGGTGTCACGGCCGTGGCATGCTATTAGGGACCAGCTGACACCGCACAGTTTGAAGAAGCCGTAGGGAGATGAGTGAGAGGTGGAGGTTCAGATATGCACTGCGCATGTCCATGGATCTCAGGCCCCCAGTGGGATTAAATCAGAAGACAGTACGAGGCGGGATCTCGGCCAGCGCGGCCGCACAGGCGCAGCCAGCCTGACACCAAATGATGTCAGAAGACGGGCAGCGCAAAATGTGTGCCTGGCCAAGGGCTAACCTAACAGCGCAGGCTCCGGGACTGATTCAAACAACGCTGAGGAGGCGGCGCACGGCGCCAAGGGGGTAAGAATGACGGCTGTGCTGCGTCACATCACAAAGGAAAGTTCCACCTACCGGACGGTATCACGGTAGGAGGGGACACTTTTCATAAGTGTTAGGTTCAGCATGTGCAAGGAACACCACGAAAAGAGGCACTTTTTCCCTTTGCATCATTACTGCTGCACAAGGTGGCTCCTTCAGTAACAAACGCCTGGGGGGGGGACAGGTTCCCTTAAATTTAACTTGTTGTGCCTGCGTGGCGGTCGCAGTACACGTTGCCGTATACACAGCAGGGGAACAGCTGACGTTACTGAACCCCAATAACAGAGGAGGGACTGTTGACTGTGCGTACAGCACTACCAGGCAACAACTAGCGGTGTTGGAGCCCAGGGACAGGAGGGGGAGGTGGAGGTGGAGGAGATAGGAGGGATTGCCACACACACAGCAGGGGAACAGCTGACGTTACTGAACCCCAATAACAGAGGAGGGACTGTTGGGACTGTGCGTACAGCACTACCAGGCAACAACTAGCGGTGTTGGAGCCCAGGGACAGGTGGAGGAGGTGGAGGAGGTAGGAGGAGGTAGGAGGGATTGCCACACACACAGCAGGGGAACTGCTGACGTTACTGAACCCCAATAACAGAGGAGGGACTGTCGGGACTGTGCGTACAGCACTACCAGGCAACAACTAGCGGTGTTGGAGCCCAGGGACAGGTGGAGGAGGTGGAGGAGGTAGGAGGAGGTAGGAGGGATTGCCACACACACAGCAGGGGAACAGCTGACGTTACTGAACCCCAATAACAGAGGAGGGACTGTTGGGACTGTGCGTACAGCACTACCAGGCAACAACTAGCGGTGTTGGAGCCCAGGGACAGGTGGAGGAGGTGGAGGAGGTAGGAGGAGGTAGGAGGGATTGCCACACACACAGCAGGGGAACAGCTGACGTTACTGAACCCCAATAACAGAGGAGGGACTGTTGGGACTGTGCGTACAGCACTACCAGGCAACAACTAGCGGTGTTGGAGCCCAGGGACAGGTGGAGGAGGTGGAGGAGGTAGGAGGAGGTAGGAGGGATTGCCACACGCACAGCAGGGGAACAGCTGACGTTACTGAACCCCAATAACAGAGGAGGGACTGTTGGGACTGTGCGTACAGCACTACCAGGCAACAACTAGCGGTGTTGGAGCCCAGGGACAGGTGGAGGAGGTGGAGGAGGTAGGAGGAGGTAGGAGGGATTGCCACACACACAGCAGGGGAACAGCTGACGTTACTGAACCCCAATAACAGAGGAGGGACTGTCGGGACTGTGCGTACAGCACTACCAGGCAACAACTAGCGGTGTTGGAGCCCAGGGACAGGTGGAGGAGGTGGAGGAGGTAGGAGGAGGTAGGAGGGATTGCCACACACACACAGCAGGGGAACAGCTGACGTTACTGAACCCCAATAACAGAGGAGGGACTGTTGGGACTGTGCGTACAGCACTACCAGGCAACAACTAGCGGTGTTGGAGCCCAGGGACAGGTGGAGGAGGAGGAGGTAGGAGGAGGTAGGAGGGATTGCCACACACACAGCAGGGGAACAGCTGACGTTACTGAACCCCAATAACAGAGGAGGGACTGTTGGGACTGTGCGTACAGCACTACCAGGCAACAACTAGCGGTGTTGGAGCCCAGGGACAGGTGGAGGAGGTGGAGGAGGTAGGAGGAGGTAGGAGGGATTGCCACACACACAGCAGGGGAACAGCTGACGTTACTGAACCCCAATAACAGAGGAGGGACTGTCGGGACTGTGCGTACAGCACTACCAGGCAACAACTAGCGGTGTTGGAGCCCAGGGACAAGAGGAGAAGCAGAGGAACACAATGTAGGCCGAAGCCTGATTGGAGAAAGTCGAAAGGGAACCTTTAACCCCCCCCCCCAAGGCATTTGTAGCTGAAAGAGCCAGCTTGTGCAGCAAAAAAGATGCAAAAGGAAAAGGTGGCTCTTTTCATGATGCTCCTTGCAAACACAGAACTAAACACTTATAAAATGTGTCCCCTGATACCGTGTGACCGTCCCGGAGGTGGGACTTTCCTTCGTAATATGACGCAGCACAGCCGTCATTCCTACCTCCTTGGCGCCGTTCCCCGGCTCCTCAGCGTTGCTTGATTCCGTCCCGGAGCCTGCGCTGTTATGTTATCCCTTGGCCAGGCACACTTAGCGCTGCCCATCTTCTGACATCATTTGGTGTCAGGCTGGCTGCGCCTGTGTGGCCGCGCTGGCCGAGAGCCCGCCTCGCAGTGTCGTCTAATGTAATCCCACTGCGGGCCTGGGATCCGTGGCCATGCGCAGTGCATATCCTCGCCTCTCACTCCCCTCCCTACGGCTTCTTAAGACTGTGCGGTGTCACGGCCGTGGCATGCTATTAGGGACCAGCTGACACCGCACAGTCTGAAGAAGCCGTAGGGAGATGAGTGAGAGGTGGAGGTTCAGATATGCACTGCGCATGTCCATGGATCTCAGGCCCCCAGTGGGATGAAATCAGAAGACACTGCGAGGCGGGCTCTCGGCCAGCGCAGCCGCACAGGCGCAGCCATCCTGACACCAAATGATGTCAGAAGACGGGCAGCGCTAAGTGTGCCTGGCCAAGGGATAACATAACAGCGCAGGCTCCGGGACGGAATCAAACAACGCTGAGGAGCCGGGGCACGGCGCCAAGGGGGTAGGAATGACGGCTGTGCTGCGTCATATTACGAAGGAAAGTCCCACCTCCGGGACGGTCACACGGTATCAGGGGACACATTTTATAAGTGTTAAGTTCTGCGTGTGCAAGGAGCTAAACAAAAATAGCTACCTTTTCCTTGTGCAGCATTACTGCTGCACAAGGTGGCTCTTTCAGTAACAAACGCCTTGGGAGGGGGGGGGGACAGGTTCCCTTACATTTCAGTTGTTGTGTCAGCGTGGCGGTCGCAGGACACATTGCCGGCTACACAGCTGGGGATCAGCTGACGTTACTGAAACCCAATAACACTGGGTCGTATGTTTTGACTGTGCAGACGGCACTTCTGAGCCTCAACTGGCGGTGTTGGAGCCCAGGAATTTAAGTTCGGGTGGTAGAAAGATGAACACAACAGGAGACCTGGATACTGTAGACAGTCACCTAATTATTTAATCAGGAAGAGGAGTGGCAAATTCCTGCGAGATCCAGGCCTTGTTCATTTTCAGGAAAGTAAGCCGGTCAACGTTATCGGAGGATAGTCGCATGCGACGGTCAGTTAGTACACCACCTGCAGCACTAAAGACACGTTCCGATAATACACTGGCCGCAGGGCAAGACAGCACCTCCAATGAATACTGGCTTAGCTCTGGCCATGTATCCAGCTTTGAGACCCAAAACTTGAAAGGGGAAGAGCCGTCTGGGAGTACAGCAAGAGGGCAAGACATGTAGTCTGTCACCATCTGACGGAACCGTTGCCTCCTGCTGACTGGAGCCGTCTGTGATGGTGTAGACTTTTGTGGCGGGCACAGAAAACTGTGCCACAGTTGGGCCATACTGGTCTTGCCTTGGGCAGAGGCACTGCTTCTGCTCCCTCTTTGTGCAGAGCCTCCACCACTGCCTGGACGCACTGAGCTGCTTTGGAATGCACTAGCAGCACTTCTCTCACTTGGAATGGAGAAGATGATGGAATTCACCAGTGTGTCTTGGTACTCCCGCATTTTTCGCTCCCGGTTCAACGGTGTGATGAGGCTTTCTACGTTGTCCCGGTAGCGAGGATCGAGGAGGGTGAACACCCAATAATCAGACATGTTGAGAATGTGGGCGATGCGGCGGTCGTTTCTCAGGCACCGCAGCATGTAATCCACCATGCGCTGCAGACTGCCAACTGCCCAAGAAACGCTGTCCCCTGCTGGAGGCGTGATCTCTGCCCGCTCGTCATCACCCCACCCTCGCTGTACACACTGACTACTGGACAATTGTGTAACTCCCTCCTCTGGACGGATGTCTTCCTCCTCCATTGACTCCTCCTCATCCTCCTCACAAACTGTCCCCTGCCTACGCGTTTGTGAGGAACCACGTGGCGCTGACTGTCCAGAAGATGATGGAAATGCTGAATCCTCATCCTCCACCTCTTCCACAACATCATCCCTTAGCGCTTGCAGTGATTTTTCAAGCAGGCAGATAAGGGGGACAGTCATGCTGACTAGTGCATCATCTGCACTCGCCATCCGCGTGGAATAATCAAAGGGACGCAAAACCTGGCAGACGTCATTCATAGTGGCCCACTCTGTGGTTGTGAAGTCTGTACGGTGCTGACTGCAACTTCTTTGCGCCTGAAGCAGCTGGTACTCCATTACAGCTTGCTGCTGCTCACACAACCGCTCCAACATATGTAACGTGGAATTCCACCTGGTAGGTAGGTCACATATGATGCGATGTTCCGGCAGGCGGTGTCGGCGCTGCAGAGCCGCAATGCGCGCTTTTGCTGTGCTGGAACGCCGCAAGTGAGCACACTCTAGGCGGACCTTGTGCAGCAGTGCATCAAGATCCGGATAGTCCCTCAGAAAACTCTGCACGACCAAATTGAGCACATGTGCCAGACATGGGATGTGAGTGAGGTTGCCGAGGCCCAGAGCTGCCACCAGATTTCGGCCATTATCACACACTACCATGCCTGGCTGGAGATTCGCTGGCACAAACCACACATCGCTCTCCTGCTTGATGGCATTCCAGAGCTCCTGCGCTGTGTGGCTTCGATTCCCCAAATAAATTAATTTCAAGATGGCCTGTTGACGTTTTGCCACGGCTGTGCTCATGTCGGTCGTAACAGGTACACGTTCATCACGGGTCCATGTGGAGGTGGACTGTGACGGCTCCTGCAGCGATGATTCTGAGGAACTGGTGTAGGAGGAGGAGTCAATGCGTACAGAATGGATTCCTGCAATCCTTGGAGTGGGCAGGACACGTCCTGCGCCACTCGCACGGTCTGTACCCGGCTCAACGACATTAACCCAATGGGCAGTGAGGGAAAGGTATCGCCCCTGTCCATGTTGACTGGTCCACGCATCGGTGGTGAGGTGGACCTTGCTACTGACGGCGTTCAGTAGCGCGTGTTTTATGTGTCCCTCCACATGCTTGTGCAGGGCAGGGACGGCTTGCCTGCTGAAGTAAAAGCGGCTGGGCACATTGTACTGTGGGACTGCCAATGACATCAAGTCACGGAAGCTGTCAGTCTCCACCAGCCTGAATGACAGCATTTCCAGTGACAGAAGTTTGGCAATGCCTGCAGTCAGAGCCTGTGCTCGTGGGTGGTTTGACGAGAAAGGCCGCCTTTTCTCCCATGCCTGTACTACCGATGGCTGTAGACTGGGCTGGGAGTGTGTGGATGACTGGGAAAGTGGTGCTGCGGGTGGAATTATAGCGGGTCTCTGGACAACAGGGCCAGAGGTTCTTCCACGGCAATCCTGGGAGGAAGCCGAACCAGCTGCGTGTGAGCTGGAGGAAGAGGCAACACGAGCTGAAGAGGTGGTAGCTGCCGCTGTTGATTGGCCTAGCTCTTCAGTGTGTTTTTCTAACTCCGCCGGGTGCCTGGTGCGCACATGTTTCCACATGTTGGAGGTATTGAGGTTGCTGACATTTTGACCTCTTTTGACTTTGTGATGACACACCTTGCATTTGACATAGCAAATGTCAGCTGCAACTGTGTCAAAAAAGGACCAGGCACTGCAAGTCTTGGGAGCGCCCTTTTTGGCTTTTGGAAGAGACATGCTCCTAACGGCTGCCAAAGCGGAGGCTGCAGGATCCGCAGTCTTCCCCCTCCCTCTCCCTCTTTGGGCCGTACGGGGAATCTCTTCCTCAGAGCTGCTCCCACCACCTTCCTGTCCCTCACGCCAAGATGGGTCAAGGACCTCATCATCTACACTACCCTCTGCCCCCAACTGCTCCTCCTGGGTAGTCTCAGCAGCAGAGCACGCACCAGTAAGTGGCACCTGAGTGTCATCATCAGCGGATGCGGCCTGCGATGTGGTGACCGGAGGCACTGGCCCACCCGCCTCTTCAGAGGAAGAGAGAAAAAGCTGTTGGGCATCACTGCACCCTGCCTCTTCTTCCATTTCTCCAATGCTGCTTGGCTGGCCCCCTGTTTCCAAGCCAAGAGATTCAGAGAACAGAAGTAGAGACGGCTCCTGTCCTGGGCTCTCTGTCTGCCTGGGCAATTTGGCAGGTGGTGAAGAGACAGATGGCTGCTCTCCAGTGCTCTGTGTCTGAGAGGATGTGGCACTAATTGAAGTTGATGCATTAGCTGCCATCCATCCGACAACGGCTTCAATTTGGTCTTCACGCAGCAGCGGTGTACGGCGCTCTGCGACAAAGCTGCGCATGAATGACTGTTCCCTTGTGAAAGTGGGTGCTGATGAGTCACCGGTGCCCGTAGCGGGCACAGAATCCCCACGTCCCCTCCCTGCTCCGCGCCCACGCCCACGCCCACGTGCCTTACTCACTGCCTTCTTCATCTTGGGTGACTGATAAAGATAAGCAGAAAAGTACTAATGGCTTTGTGTGCTTATTCCTGAACAACTCCTCCTAACAGGTATAAGAAACACTAATTTTCTAAAGTGTGGACTAGACTTTAATATGAGCTAATGTGGCCTACAGAAATGTAAAGTGGTGTGTTTGGTGAACTTTATTATTTATTTATTTTTTGGGGGCTGAACTGACAACAGAGAGAGCTGCAGTCACACGGAGACCGTGCAGACAGCCGTAAACGGCGCTGCAAGGCCCAAAAACCCTCCTCTACGTTATCCTATGTAGTGTTTTTCCACAAGTTAGCTGGAGACGGGTGGAAAGACACTAATAGGAATTTTTTGAAAAAATGTGCAGCAGCCTGCACTACTTAAAACAAAATGAAAATTGATTTTGCGGTATGACGCAGTGAACAACCCTGAGCTGGAGACAACCAGGCTATGGCTGCTCACAGACTACAGGGCGAGCTGCAGTCACACGGAGACCGTGCAGACAGCCGTAAACGGCGCTGCAAGGCCCAAAAACCCTCCTCTACGTTATCCTATGTAGTGTTTTTCCACAAATTAGCTGGAGACGGGTGGAAAGACACTAATAGGAATTTTTTGAAAAAATGTGCAGCAGCCTGCACTACTTAAAACAAAATGAAAATTGATTTTGCGGTATGACGCAGTGAACAACCCTGAGCTGGAGACAACCAGGCTATGGCTGCTCACAGACTACAGGGCGAGCTGCAGTCACACGGAGACCGTGCAGACAGCCGTAAACGGCGCTGCAAGGCCCAAAAACCCTCCTCTACGTTATCCTATGTAGTGTTTTTCCACAAATTAGCTGGAGACGGGTGGAAAGACACTAATAGGATTTTTTGTTAAAACTTAGCAGCAGACTACACTACTTGGAAAAAAAAAAAAAAAAAAAAGAACAGTATGAGGCAATGAACCACCCTCCCTGAACTGAATACAACCAGCAATGGATGGCCTATGTGGCTGCACTCAGACTAGAGAGTGGGCTGCACTCACACACACACACACACAGACCTTGCAGATCGCTGTGAAAACAGCGCTACAAGGCAAAAGCAAGGTGAATAGTAGGTGAACACAGCGGTTGCTAAATTAGCCTTTGGAAAGCACAAAGAAGCAAATCGCTATCTCTACACTGGCCCTCAGTCAGCAAACAGCGTCCTGTCACTAACTGAATTCACAGCAGAGTGATCGCAAAATGGCGCCAGCGACTTTTAAACTGCATCATGACATCATTTCAGCAGCCAATCACAGCCATGCCAGTAGTTTCATGCCCTCCATGCTGAACAGGATGTGCCCACACTTGAAATCATTCTCATTGGCTGAATTTGTGCATTTTGAATCTGGGAACTTCCGATTCCGGTATCCGATACGCGGCAAGTATCGGAATCCCGGTATCGGAATTCCGATACCGCAAGTATCGGCCGATACCCGATACTTGCGGTATCGGAATGCTCAACACTAGTTGTGAATAAAATAAGAGGTTTTGATCATTGCATTTTTCAAAATGTCCCAACTTTTTGGAATTGGGGTTGTAGATAATATTAACTATTTATACTGTTGTACAACATACAATTATTCTGAGTGGAACAGCTATGGGGTCATTTTATCCAGTGAAATATTGTTGATCCCAGAGATCATGTCAGGACATAACTGTCTAGTCATCCTGAGGTAGTACAACGCTATAATATGAGTATGATTTTGGCTAGCACGTAATGTATTTGAGCCCAGCCCAAATAAGTGATAAATATTTGAACAGTGAAAGGAAAAGCTTTGTTGCATTGAATACACTTTATGTACATAACCTTACTGTGTATGAGTGTACTTGCCTACTAGTGTCTCCACCCAAATTGCAGAATTTAGCATCACTTCACTTTATCACTTTCCAAGCAGCCATTCAATATTTCTACATGAAACCCATCAAATTACTGTTAAATATGATCCGGTCTTTTCACGTGGCACACTGTAATAATTATAGGGGATAACTCAGGAGACTCTTTGCGTGGAACAAGACAACTACAGGACACAGTTTTCTAAGTAGTAAAGTCTATATTATCACACGGTGATTCAAACAGGTGCAGAGAGAAACTCACGTCCACAACACTTGGTGCAAATATCAAATGCAGCTCAGCAGTCTATATGAAACTTCAGAGGAAAATGCAATCACGCAGAAAGTCTATGAACCACAGTTATTCTTGAGGATACTTGACACGAATAAGTCCTTGCTTAGTCCAAAACACAGATAGATATGCTTATAAGGCAGTTCAAACAATATCTTAGCTCAACCAGGGAGGTCTGAGTAACAGTCTCAGGTTCTTGCAAAGCAGCAACAGCTTACATGTCCAGCAAAAGCAGATGGAAGTAAACATGAGCAGCAGATGAAGGAGGATTACTGGAACTGGTGTATGCAGCAGGAACTCAGAGCAGAGTAGCAGGATAACCCCACAGGTTCACAGGAGCATGTATATAGCCAGGGAGTCACCAGAGGACAGGAGCTGGATGTAAGGCAGAATACTCTAGCACAGACTGAAGGCTGGGGTGGAGTTTTATAGCAGGAAGATACAGTGCACATGAGACCAAAGACGCCATCTTTGAAAAGGGCAGTAATGCACAAAAAGGTAATAAAAAATGTTCAGAGTCCTGACACACACCCTGAAAAACCCGGTTCTGAGGTTCCAGAGGTCCCTCGTAAAAAGGGGGGTACTGTCACAGGTTTACTGCGACAGAGATGAGCTAGTAGACTGCAGCGTCTGATTTCTCATACTCCACCACTTCACCTTCATATTTAATGGTGCAGGGGTTAATTTGCTCAGTTGAGAGCTACTAGAAGCTTTCCTGCCTATATAATCTGGGCCCTGGTTAGCACTCATTGTCAGAGTTAGCTTTTGCTGCATGGCTGGAGGTTGTTGGTGGTTGTTATTGGTGAAGGCGTTTGGTGGATTCATCTGTGACTGTTGCTAGGTTTTGAGTGTGTGATAATTCCCTTTCTTCTGCTACTTTGGTTTAACCCCATCCTCTACTCCCCAGTGTTTACCTCTGTTGTTTATGTGTGTATATTTGTATGATTGGTATTTTCCTTTATCGCTGTTTGTATTACCTTGTTAGTCTGGTTGGTGTATTATGGTACATTACTACTCCCCTCTTCTCTGGGTGGGGGAAGGATGGAAACTAAGGGTGGATTTAGGAACTAAGGCAAGGTACGTTGCTTCAGAATCTTCACCATCAGAAGTAATCCAGGGAACAGAGCAAGCTAGGGCACCCCTATCATTAGAAATAGGGAAGGAGTCCATGGTCCTGGGACACCTGAAAACAGAGTCATGACAGATGGACTATAAGATGCATTATCCTATGGGGAGTGCATTGTACTGTATGGACCACTTTAGGGTGGTGCATTATACAATATGTATGAGTACGGAATGCATTATACTATATTGAGTACTATGGGGAGTGTATTATACTATATGGAGGACTATGTGTGCATTATACTATATGAAGACCTATGGAGTGTGCATTATGCTGTATGGAGGACAATGGGTAGTGTATTATACTATATGGAGGACTATGAGTGCATTATACTGTATGAAGAACTAGGGGGGCATTATACTATATGGAGGACTATGGGGTGTGCATTATACTCTCCGGAGGACTATGGAGCACATTATACTATATGGAGATCTATGGGGTGTGCATTATACTCTCTGGAGGACTATGGGGCACATTATACTATATGGAAAACTATGGGGTGTGCAATATACTATCTGGAGGACTATGGGGCACATTATACTATATGGAGAACTATGGGGTGTGAATTATACTATATAGAGGACTATGGGGTGTGCATTATACTATATGGAGGACTAGAGGGTGTGCATTATACTATCTGGGGGACTATGGGGAACATTGTACTATATGGAGAACTATAGGGTGTGTATTATGCTATGTGGAGGACTATGAGGTTCATTATACTAATTAAACAAAATGCTGCCTATTCAGTGAGTGATTGTATTGTTTATGCCAGAACAAAAATCATTGTTCTCAGCAGCACATCGCCCAGTGAAAACTGCAGATGTGCTGCTAATAACATGATACTGTATTGGGACAGATTGATCTACTAGTGATTGTTCTTTGCCCATCATTCTTCCTCAGCCAGTGTAAAGAAATGAGGAAACAAGCGTCGAGCGACTTCAATATTGTCGATTATGATCGCTTAACGGCCTGCAGTCAGCGCATCTAAAGACAACCGAAATATTTCTGTCTGATTGGGCAATATTTGAGCATTTAGGGCCCCACTTTAAACTTTTGTCCAGGGCACCATTTTGTCTAAAACCGGCCCTGATAGAGGTAAATCATGATCATTTGTATACGTATAGTGTATGTAGTGATTTTTACACATGTCTATACCTGTTTATCTTACTGCTCTGTGACTGCTGTGATTGCAACATGCTTATACCTGATGCATGATCGATGTGCAATTAAGTTAACAATCTTGTTATACGGAGATCATCTAAATCTATTTTACGCTACCTACACTAATGATGATTTATATGATGATATGTTTTCACACTTTATGTATTAACTTTATGCAATTTGGATCTATACTGCCTCTCCCTACCTTATATGTATGGATTATAGGCCACATCCACCTAAATCTTCGTTGTGCGCTTTTTATGCCACTTTTTCTGATATTACTAATATTGTTATTATAGCAACAGCAATTAATGCTAAAAAGGATAATTACAGCAATTACAATAACAAATATACAATGAATCCTCAGGTTCACTCTAACTATTATGATGGTCTCTTCTTAACGCTGTTGTAACTTCTAACAAAGGGGATGATACTGGGCCTAGAGAAAGTCACTATATTATCGCTTCGTCTAACACAAGCCCTAGCGGGGATCTCTGATTCTTCCCGCTAGGCTACAAGTCCTCCTCCTGACAAAAATTGACAAGACTTGCTGGGCCGCCATCGCTTCAATAGACCCCCACCCTGTCTATTGTACTAGCCCAGACCAACCCCTGTACCATACGTCGGTGCTGGAAGCCATCTCATTCGCGCCTCCCGTTCATCACTGCAAACATCCACCCCCAAGCGAAGTCCTCTCACAGATCTTCAGTGGTTGACCGACGGCGGATGTCTCTGGTACCCGGTGAGATGATGGCTGGGCCTCAGCTTTTGACTGGCGTAGTCTAGACTGATGCAGGTCGTTTTTGAGCATTGAACAGCGTTGACTTGACTTCGGAACTTGCCTGGCTTGGATCGGATCTTCAGGTCTTGACCGGCGTCGTTTGGACACTGGAACTCACTTGTCGCTGCCAGGTGCACCACAATCCGCTGCCTCGAGTCTCAGCATCTTCCTAAAGTCACATCCTACCCATTCCTTCACTTGGCATCTAAACTCCTCCCGTTTTGTCACACTGACCTTTTATATGTGGGAACTGCGTCAGTAAGATCACCTGACCCAGTGCTCCATTCAAACGCTTCTTCCCTGAACCTCTCTCTCATCTGGTTGGTTCCACAAGATCTCGAACAGTAGGTGGTGGTCTTGTTGCACAAATGCCGTACAGTCCTGGGGATTCTTGTCTCGTATGTCGCACCTTTTTACAAGTGCTTCTATTAAAAAAACAATACTGTAACCTCACAAAATGATTCAGGTGAAGCTGCTTGAGCTGTATATTAAGCTCAATTACGGTAGTTTACACAGCCAATATTACCTTGACCTATTAGTGGCAGATACCCTCCAATAAAATATTTTTCTTACATTTATATTCACTTTCCCCTCCTTACTATTACCAATTGGTGTACATTTATTTCAAAGCCGAATTTCAGAAGATTTGCTTATCTCTAGTTTAAAGTGAACCTGTCATGTTGGATAACACTATTTGCCTACAAACATAGAATTAATCTGCAGGTAAATAGTATTAGTAAGGTGCCAGTGTACTGAAAGTGTGGCTACTGGCAGAAAATGGACTTTACTACTACCGGAAGCCGTTAGATTTCATTCATACAGGTGTGACGGCCTGGCTACAGTCATTGCTCACAGCAGCCAGGTTGTCAATCAGAGTACCAGGGCGTGCTTACAGCCGCCGCTCTCAGTGCTGTGAGCAGGGGACTGTCTTTTCGTCCGCATGCTTGCATGACTGAAAGCCGATGACTGCCTTGGAAAAAAAAGAACTTATATTCCTCCTGAAGCCATGCTTTCTGTACGGCAATGGAGCACCTTTTTAATACTATTACCCTGCAGATTAACCCTAGGTCTGCAAACAAATAGTGTTATTTGAAGTGACAGATTTTCTTTAAGTGTATATGTTTTTATTTAATAAATATCTATTTTTTGAGTATCTCGAAAGACTGTGTATAATGTTTTTGAGTGAAGTGATTCATGTAATTGTAATAATGCTCCCATCTAGTGATCAGTGGCGGTAGTTGTAGGAAGAGAAGGGAGTCAGGTACAATGTGAGGAAGTAAGGGGCCTGTGACACAAGGGACATGTGATCTGCTGTGATGCACCAGTAAAATATAGAAGGTCACAGGGGCCAGGGCAGGAGTCAGCCATAGAACAGACCAGTGGCGTACACACCATGTATGCGACGGGTGCCGCCGCATCCGGGCCCCACGGCCGGGGGGGCCCGGTGCTGCCCGGCCCCATGGTGTGTACGCCACCTATTTTTTTTTTTTTTTGTGTTAATTTTTTTTTTTGCTCGGGTCGGGGAGGGCGCGCGCGCGGCGAGGCGACAGGGCTTTGCTGTCGGGCCCTGTCGGAGATGAGCGTGTGGGGAAGCAGGAAGCTTCCCCACGGTGCTGCGCTGCAGTTGGAGGGGGAAGGTCACATAGGGGGCGCGGTGATCTCATTTCCGAGCGACCGGAAGTGACGTCACCGTGCACCCTTTGCGACCGACGGCTGCTCGCTCCTGGAGAGTGTCAGCGGGGCGGCTCTGCGTGTCTGGGTCCACGGCCTGGTGTCCGTGCAGCGGAGCACAGTGGGTGAGTAGCGGCTCCGCTCTCTGCTGATTATCCTCCCCTCTCCCAGCGCATTCTCCTCCCTCTGATCCTGCCTGGACCTCTCTTCCTGGATCCCTCTTCCTCCCTGTGGGATCTGCTGGGATCCCTCCTTGCGCCATCTCTGGCAGTGACCTCTGATCTCTCCGCTGCGCCGGTGGGAACACTTAGGAAGTTGTCACTTGTTGTAAAGATGAGCAAACTATGTCCCAGTATGTAGCAGAGCTGGGAGTGCTGGGATCACTGGGAGCTCGGTGCATCAGGAGAACTGTGCTGCATTACCGGGGGAGAAGTGTGGGAAGCATGAGTCTGCACAACCAGTCTGCTCCAATGGATGATTGTACTACGCCACAGCAGCTGAGAGAGACATTGTACTCTGCATTATCCTAGCTCCTAGTTGGCTGACAAGTAGGTGCTATAAGAGGTTATAAGGGGTCCCCTCTAGGACCCTCGCCCACATGTACATGCCATAAGAGAGAATATAAGGGGTCCTATAAGGCAGGCAGCCCCTCTGGGACCCTCACCTACATGTACATGCCATAAGAGAGAATATAAGGGGTCCTATAAGGCAGACAGCCCCTCTAGGACCCTCACCCACATGTACATGCCATAAGAGAGAATATAAGGGGGTCCTATAAAGCCCCTCTAGGACCCTCACCTACATGTAGATGCCCTAAGAGAGAATATAAGGGGGTCCTATAAGACAGGCAGCCCCTCTGGGACCCTCACCTACATGTAGATGCCCTAAGAGAACATATAAGGGGTCCTATAAAGCCCCTCTAGGACCCTCACCTACATGTACATGCCCTAAGAGAACATATTAGGGGTCCTATAAAGCCCCTCTAGGACCCTCACCTACATGTAGATGCCCTAAGAGAACATATTAGGGGTTCTATAAAGCCCCTCTAATTTGTGTTATTTACATTATAGGTTGCCACATCTCAATATTTGCGGAATGTTTGGCCACAGTTTTGGTTTTGAGTTCAAGTTTCAGAAGTTTAGAATGTTTCCAAGTTTTTCTGTTATTTTCAAGTTTGGGAGTTTTTGCTGGGAACACCACCATTCTCTGTTGTTCAAAGTTCCAGGTAATGTTTATCATACTAAAGTGAATAAATGTTTAGGATCACACTGTATTGGGGATGGCAAATAATAATAGTTTCACTTTTTTAGGTTGAATTCATTTTATCTATTACTGCAATGCAATGCTGCTTTCTCCTGCAATGCTGCTTTCTGGTAAGTCTATTTTTTATTGCCTTCGCCATATAAATTAGTAATTGGGGGTGTGGCTGTGGAGAGGGTGTGGCTGTGGAGGGGGTGTGGCTGTGGAGGGGGCGTGGCTTAACATGCAAATTTTCCCCTCCCTTCTTCGGGGGGGGGGGGGCCCTTTGCTCAATTTTGCTATGGGGCCCTGTGAAATCTATGTACGCCCCTGGAACAGACTTGTAACAAGTCACCTGTGAGAGTGAGTCCTTACAGTCAACCCCTATAAGGACGTGTTCAGAAACACAAGGAACTCATCAAATGTGGATAAAGCAAGCGGTGCAGAGTCTTTATAGAGGATAGGCGATCCTGATTGTCGTGTCTAAGAACAAGAGAAAAGGAACTTTGATAGTGACAACGGAGACCTGGTTGAAGAAATGAAACCTCGATCGTGTGAGTGGAGGCCCGATTGGGAAACAGAACTTTGATTGTGTGAACAAAGGCCCGGTTGGGAAACAGAACCTCGATCATGTGAGCGGAGGCCCGATTGGGAAACAGAACTTTGATCGCGTGAGCGGAGGTCTGGATGGGAAACAGAACCTCGATCGAGTGAGCGGAGACCCAGTTGGGAAACAGAATAGTAGAAAGCTGGTTGGAACTCTGTATAAGCGTGGTGCACGTGGAGAGAAACAGCAAAATGGAAAGAAATCCCGGCTCTCACATGTAGAATAATTGCTTTTTTAATCCTGTAAAATCCACACAATCAGAAGCGTTTCAGCTCATCCCTGGCTTTTGACAAAAGCCTCGCATGGGCTGAAACGTCTCTAATTGTGTGAATTTTACTGGTTTAAAAAAGCAATTATTCTACATGTGAGTGATGGGATTTCTTTCCATTTTTTGTTGGGAAACAGAACCTCGATCGAGTGAGCGGAGGCTCGGTTGGGAAATGGAACCTCGATGGTGTGAGGGGAGAGAGACATGAGTCACCTCTCTGAGGATTGTAGGCAACAAGAGAGGGTTGGTGGCAGAAATAACTATCTGCTGCCTACAGTGCCAGTCTTGTGGCCTACCAGGAATGCGTGGTGTGGCTCCTATTAGGGCTTGGGGTGGTGACCACTATTAAAAGCTGAAGCAGGCTAGGCGAGGCATTAACGTTGGGTATGTTATTTTATAGGGCAGTGTTCAGAGCATCAGGGCCAGAACCAAAGTTAGGTGGTAACTACTAGAACAAGTGAACGCAGGGGCCACGCTGTATTGTTTGCATTGTTATTAAGATATGAATTGTCATTTCTTGATATTGCACTTCATCTTGCTAAACCTATAAATAGTTAATAAATAACTTGTTTTACAACAGTCTGCGTTCTCTGTGCTGATGTATTCTTTTGCCTGTTAACATTCTTACAGTAAAACTTTTTTCATTTTTGTATATTAGAGATCACCAATGCACTTTATTCCCCTAATTTGTGCAGCACTCAAAATGAGAGCCTCTAATGAACTGGTTTACACCTCAGGCTCCCACATGCAGCTCTCTTAGTATCTTTCCTTTTTAACCGTAGCAAAAGAGCAAAGATCTACAGTGAACCCACTGAGCTGAACTGCGGTGAACTCAGTGCCTTTTTCTCATGGTGCAAAGGTCACCACAGTTCAGCTCGGCTAGTAACACAGGCTCAGTGACTGGCGGTAACCTCAATGAGGTCACCGCTGCTCACTGTTAGTGCGCTCACCTCAGCTCATTCCCCCGTGATTCTAAGCCTGGACAGTCGCATCTTGGCACCGTCCAGGTTGAAAACTATTTATCCCCAGACATGGATTACGGCATCGGACAGAACGATGGAAAGGTGAGGGATATTGTTGTTTTTTCTTTTTTATTTTTTACAGGAGATGAGGGATTCAATGGAATGGGCGATGGTGAGTATCATTAAAAAATAGACCAGCTCACCCTGGCTTTCAGGTGTCCTAGAAGCACGGAACTTCCACGGGCCACTTGTGCAAAGCAAAAGGAAGAGGTTCCAGCTTCAGAAATTGCAAAATTTATTTGGTTAAAAAAGGGATTCCTGTTGTGAATTTGGATTCTGGGCTCCCCCGGTGGCTACTGGTGGAATTGAACTGGTGTCTTCATCTTCTCTGTTCACCTGTTCCCATCAAGATGTGGGAGTCGCTATATAACCTTGCTGCTCTGTTAGTTGCTTGCCGGTCAACAATGTTATCAGAAGCCTCTCTGTGCTTGTTCCTGCTCCTAGACAACTACTAGATAAGTTGGACTCTTGTCCATGTTTGTTTTTGCTTTTTGTTCCAGTTCACAGCTGTAGTTTCGTTACTGTGTCTGGAAAGCTCTTGTGAACGGGAATTGCCACTCTGGTGTTATGAGTTAATGCCAGAGTTTTAAAGTAATTTCTGGATGGTGTTTTTGATAGGGTTTTCAGCTGACCATGAAAGTGTCCTTTCTGTCTTCTGCTATGTAGTAAGTGGACCTCAAATTTGCTAAACCTATTTTCATACTACGTTTGTTATTTCATCTCAACTCACCGCCAATACATGTGGGGGGCCTCTGTCTCCTTTCGGGGTATTTCTCTAGAGGTGAGCTAGGACTAATATTTTCCTCTGCTAGCTTTATTTAGTCCTCCGGCTGGGCTGGGCATCTAGAATCAACGTAGGCATGCTACCCGGCCACTGCTAGTTGTGCGTTAGGTTTAGTTCATGGTCAGCTCAGTTCCCATCTTCCAAGAGCTAGTTCCTATATATGCTTATGCTATGTTCTCTTGCCATTGAGATCATGACAGTTTGACCGGCCCGCAAAGTGTTAATTGTTTGGGCTGAAGCAGGAGAAAAAGAAGTGTTGAAGGGAAATTTTTTTTTTTTTTTTTCCCCTCAGAGTTTTGCTGCCTAGCCCTTAATTGCTGTCTAGCTGCTTCTTACCTCCTCTTAACCCTTGAATGGCTCTGTGTCCACTTGTTTGTAATGGATCTTCAGAGTGTAACTGCAGGTTTGAATAATCTCGCCACGAAGGTACAAAATTTGCAAGATTTTGTTTGTCATGCACCTGTATCTGAGCCGAGAATTCCTTTGCCGGAATTTTTCTCGGGGAATAGATCCGGGTTTCAGAATTTTCGAAATAATTGCAAATTATTTTTGTCTCTGAAATCTCGCTCTGCCGGAGACCCTGCACAGCAGGTTAGGATTGTGATTTCCTTGCTCCGGGGCGACCCTCAAGACTGGGCTTTTTCATTGACACCAGGGGATCCTGCGTTGCTCAATGTGGATGCGTTTTTTCTGGCCTTGGGGTTGCTTTATGACGAACCTCATTTGGAGCTTCAGGCAGAAAAAACTTTGATGTCCCTATCTCAGGGGCAAGATGAAGCGGAAATTTACTGCCAAAGATTCCGTAAATGGTCTGTGCTTACTCAGTGGAATGAGTGCGCCCTGGCGGCGACTTTCAGAGAGGGTCTCTCTGATGCCATTAAGGATGTTATGGTGGGGTTCCCTGTGCCTACGGGTCTGAATGAGTCCATGACAATGGCTATTCAGATCGATAGGCGTTTGCGGGAGCGCAAACCAGTGCACCATCTGGCGGTGTCCACTGAGAAGTCGCCAGAGAGTATGCAGTGTGATAGAATTCTGTCCCGAAGCGAGCGGCAGAATTTTAGACGGAAAAATGGGTTGTGTTTCTATTGTGGTGATTCTACTCATGTTATATCAGCATGCTCTAAGCGCACTAAAAAGCTTGGTAAATCTGTTTCCATTTGCACCTTACCGTCTAAATTTATTCTATCTGTGACCCTGATTTGCTCTTTGTCATCTATTACCACGGACGCCTATGTCGACTCTGGCGCCGCTTTGAGTCTTATGGATTGGTCCTTTGCCAAACGCTGTGGGTATGATTTAGAGCCTTTGGAGACTCCTATTCCTCTGAAGGGGATTGACTCCACCCCATTGGCTAATAATAAACCACAATGCTGGACACAAGTAACTATGCGTATTAATCCGGATCACCAGGAGATTATTCGCTTTCTGGTGCTGTATAATCTACATGATGATTTGGTGCTAGGATTGCCTTGGCTGCAATCTCACAACCCAGTCCTCGACTGGAGAGCTATGTCTGTGTTGAGCTGGGGATGTAAGGGGGCTCATGGGGATGTACCTGTGGTTTCCATTTCATCATCCATTCCCTCTGAAATTCCTGAGTTCCTGTCTGACTATCGTGACGTCTTTGAAGAATCCAAGCTTGGTTCGTTACCTCCGCACCGAGAGTGCGATTGTGCCATAGATTTAATCCCGGGTAGTAAATACCCAAAGGGTCGTTTATTTAATCTGTCTGTGCCTGAACATGCTGCTATGCGAGAATATATAAAGGAGTCCTTGGAAAAGGGACATATTCGTCCATCGTCATCTCCCTTAGGAGCCGGTTTTTTCTTTGTGTCAAAAAAAGACGGCTCTTTGAGACCATGTATTGATTATCGGCTTTTGAATAAAATCACTGTTAAATATCAATACCCATTGCCGTTGCTGACTGATTTGTTTGCTCGCATAAAGGGGGCCAAGTGGTTCTCTAAGATTGACCTTCGTGGGGCGTATAATTTGGTGCGAATCAGGCAGGGGGATGAGTGGAAAACCGCATTTAATACGCCCGAGGGCCACTTTGAGTATTTAGTGATGCCTTTTGGTCTTTCTAATGCTCCGTCAGTTTTCCAGTCCTTTATGCATGATATTTTTCGCGATTATTTGGATAAATTTATGATTGTGTATCTGGATGATATTCTGATTTTTTCGGATGACTGGGACTCTCATGTCCAGCAAGTCAGGAGGGTTTTTCAGGTTTTGCGGTCTAATTCTTTGTGTGTGAAGGGTTCGAAGTGTGTTTTTGGGGTACAGAGGATTTCCTTTTTGGGATATATTTTTTCCCCCTCTTCCATTGAAATGGATCCTGTCAAGGTTCAAGCTATTTGTGATTGGACGCAGCCCTCTTCTCTTAAGAGTCTTCAGAAATTTTTGGGCTTTGCTAACTTTTATCGTCGATTTATTGCTGGTTTTTCGGATATTGCTAAGCCATTGACCGATTTGACTAAGAAGGGTGCTGATGTTGCTGATTGGTCCCCTGAGGCTGTGGAGGCCTTTCGGGAGCTTAAGCGCCGTTTTTCCTCTGCCCCTGTGTTGCGTCAGCCTGATGTTGCTCTACCTTTTCAGGTTGAGGTCGACGCTTCTGAGATCGGAGCTGGGGCAGTGTTGTCGCAGAAAAGTTCTGACTGCTCCGTGATGAGGCCTTGTGCCTTCTTTTCCCGTAAATTTTCGCCCGCTGAGCGGAATTATGATGTTGGGAATCGGGAGCTTTTGGCCATGAAGTGGGCTTTTGAGGAGTGGCGCCATTGGCTTGAGGGGGCCAGACATCAGGTGGTGGTATTGACTGACCACAAAAATTTGATTTATCTTGAGACCGCCAGGCGCCTGAATCCTAGACAGGCGCGCTGGTCATTATTTTTCTCTCGGTTTAATTTTGTGGTGTCATACCTACCGGGTTCTAAGAATGTTAAGGCGGATGCCCTTTCTAGGAGTTTTGAGCCTGACTCGCCTGGTAACTCTGAGCCCACAGGTATCCTTAAGGATGGAGTGGTATTGTCAGCCGTTTCTCCAGACCTGCGGCGGGCCTTGCAGGAGTTTCAGGTGGAGAGACCTGATCGTTGCCCACCTGATAAACTGTTTGTTCCTGATGATTGGACCAATAGAGTCATCTCTGAGGTTCATTCTTCTGCGTTGGCAGGTCATCCTGGCATTTTTGGTACCAGGGATTTGGTGGCAAGGTCCTTCTGGTGGCCTTCCCTGTCACGAGATGTGCGAGGCTTTGTGCAGTCTTGTGACGTTTGTGCTCGGGCCAAGCCTTGTTGTTCTCGGGCTAGTGGATTATTGTTGCCCTTGCCTATTCCTAAGAGGCCTTGGACGCACATCTCGATGGATTTTATTTCAGATCTGCCTGTTTCTCAGAAGATGTCTGTCATCTGGGTGGTGTGTGACCGTTTTTCTAAGATGGTCCATTTGGTTCCTCTGCCCAAGTTACCTTCTTCTTCCGAGTTGGTTCCTCTGTTTTTTCAAAATGTTGTTCGTTTGCATGGTATTCCTGAGAATATCGTTTCTGACAGAGGGACCCAATTCGTGTCTAGATTTTGGCGGGCATTCTGTGCTAGGATGGGCATAGATTTATCTTTTTCGTCCGCTTTCCATCCTCAGACGAATGGCCAGACCGAGCGGATTAATCAGACCCTGGAGACATATCTGAGGTGTTTTGTGTCTGCTGACCAGGATGATTGGGTTGCTTTTTTGCCATTGGCGGAGTTCGCTCTCAATAATCGGGCCAGCTCTGCCACTTTGGTGTCCCCGTTTTTCTGTAATTCGGGGTTTCATCCTCGATTTTCCTCTGGTCAGGTGGAATCTTCGGATTGTCCTGGAGTGGATGCTGTGGTGGAGAGATTGCATCAGATCTGGGGGCAGGTGGTGGACAATTTGAGGTTGTCCCAGGAGAAGACTCAGCTTTTTGCCAACCGCCACCGTCGTGTTGGTCCTCGGCTTTCTGTTGGGGATTTGGTGTGGTTGTCTTCTCGTTTTGTCCCTATGAGGGTCTCTTCTCCTAAGTTTAAGCCTCGGTTTATCGGCCCGTATAAGATATTGGAGATTCTTAACCCTGTTTCCTTCCGTTTGGACCTCCCTGCATCCTTTTCTATTCATAACGTTTTTCATCGGTCATTATTGCGCAGGTATGAGGTACCGGTTGTGCCTTCCGTTGAGCCTCCTGCTCCGGTGTTGGTTGAGGGTGAGTTGGAGTACGTTGTGGAGAAAATCTTGGACTCTCGTGTTTCCAGACGGAGACTCCAGTATCTGGTCAAGTGGAAGGGATACGGCCAGGAGGATAATTCTTGGGTGAATGCATCTGATGTTCATGCCTCCGATCTGGTTCGTGCCTTTCATAGGGCCCATCCTGATCGCCCTGGTGGTTCTGGTGAGGGTTCGGTGCCCCCTCCTTGAGGGGGGGGTACTGTTGTGAATTTGGATTCTGGGCTCCCCCGGTGGCTACTGGTGGAATTGAACTGGTGTCTTCATCTTCTCTGTTCACCTGTTCCCATCAAGATGTGGGAGTCGCTATATAACCTTGCTGCTCTGTTAGTTGCTTGCCGGTCAACAATGTTATCAGAAGCCTCTCTGTGCTTGTTCCTGCTCCTAGACAACTACTAGATAAGTTGGACTCTTGTCCATGTTTGTTTTTGCTTTTTGTTCCAGTTCACAGCTGTAGTTTCGTTACTGTGTCTGGAAAGCTCTTGTGAACGGGAATTGCCACTCTGGTGTTATGAGTTAATGCCAGAGTTTTAAAGTAATTTCTGGATGGTGTTTTTGATAGGGTTTTCAGCTGACCATGAAAGTGTCCTTTCTGTCTTCTGCTATGTAGTAAGTGGACCTCAAATTTGCTAAACCTATTTTCATACTACGTTTGTTATTTCATCTCAACTCACCGCCAATACATGTGGGGGGCCTCTGTCTCCTTTCGGGGTATTTCTCTAGAGGTGAGCTAGGACTAATATTTTCCTCTGCTAGCTTTATTTAGTCCTCCGGCTGGGCTGGGCATCTAGAATCAACGTAGGCATGCTACCCGGCCACTGCTAGTTGTGCGTTAGGTTTAGTTCATGGTCAGCTCAGTTCCCATCTTCCAAGAGCTAGTTCCTATATATGCTTATGCTATGTTCTCTTGCCATTGAGATCATGACAGATTCCATCATAAGGGTAGACACAGCTACGCATTTCAAACATCCATTGCGTTCTTTAACAAGGCTACACATGAGCTGAATGCAGATGAATTTAAATAAGCATCTACCAATCAAAACAGGAATAGTGCAGTCACATGGTAAAGTGACATGATTAAATAGGAACACCACATGATAATACTTAAGGAAAAAAGGAGAACACATACAAATGAATCCTGACTAAAAATGTCACAGTAATATAACCAAATGTAAACATATGAATAATACATACACATCCAAGCTCATTCCACCTCCTGTCGCCTCCAGCTCACAAATATTTCCAGAATCCGTCCTTTCCTCAACCCTCAATCTACTAAAATGCTTGTGCATGCCCTCATCATCTCCCACCCCGACTACTGCAACATCCTTTTCTGCAGCCTCCCTGCTAACTCCCTCGCACCTTTCCAGTCCATCCCTAACTCTACTGCCCAACTAATTAATCTCTCTCCTCGCTACTCCTCTGCTTCTCCCGTCTGCAAATCTCTTCACTGGCTCCCATTCCCTCAGCATATCCAGTTAAATTACTAATACTGACAGGGCTATCTATAACCTATCTCCCCCATATATCTCTGAACTAATCTCCCGATATCTTCCCTCACAAGACCTCCTTCTCTCCTCCACACTTATTCGCTTCTCACCCAACCGCCTCCAAGACTTCTCCCGAATATCCCCCATCCTCTGGAATTCTTTGCTCCAACATGTCCGACTATCAACCAGATTCGGATCCTTCAGATGGAACCTGAAAACCCACCTCTTCAAGAAAGCCTACAGCCTGCACTGACCCCGCTGCCTCCTCATCACTACAGGAGCTACCGCCTCATCAACACCGGAGCTGCTGCAACCCTCAACCTACTGTCTCCTTCCCCACCAGTGTAGAATGTAAGGCTGCAAGGGCAGGGTCCTCTCCCCTCTCTATCAGTCTGTGATTTTTAGTTTGTTTACTGTATATAATATCTGTAATTTGTATGTAACCCCTTCTCATGTACAGCACCATGGAATCAATGGTGGTATATAAATAATAATAATAATAATAACAACAATAGAAGGTTTGGACGTTAATAATGAAACATCAGTTTGCGTCTTAAATTAAGACCATTGGGGTGGAAGGTATCCAGATGATGCATCCAAAATGCTTCTCTGTCTAAGAGGTGTTTTCTGATGTCACCGCCCCTCGGATTTACAGCTACTCGCTCTATTCCAAAAACCTGTAATGATGAAACATTTCTGCGGTGATGTGATATGAAGTGCCTGGAAGCATGGGAAACACCATGATTAGTGCTGGATGTGTTGTAAATATCTATGAGCAGTTCTGATATGAGCCTTTGTAACTTGCGTGTAGTACAACCCACATAACGTTTATTACATGCGGTGCATTTAATCATATACACCACATCATCGCTATTACAATTAGTGTATTATTTAATGATGATAAATGTTTGGGTTTGTGAAATCCTTTGTTACTACTACGAATCGGCAGAGGCCGCACCTATTGAAGCCGCACCTGAAAAAACGTTTACAATTTAACCATGTGTGACGCTGCTCCATATGATTGGGGAAACTGGGAGACAGAATATTACCCAATGTTTTAGCTCTCTTAGCTACTACCCTAACCCCTGGGAACAGAAACCACTGATACATACCGATGATCAGTCAGGTCAAATACCTTTTCAAGGGACTAAATCAATGTACTATCACCTGTACTGTACTGCACTCTAACACCTGAAACATCTAAAACTTTAGACATAATAGTGTCATCTTGCAGTAGGGGCAGATATTTCATAATGATATTTATTATCTCATAGAATTGTGGACTAAATTGCAGGGCTTATACAAGTTTTTGAGATTTATTGCGACTATTATTGCATTTTTTTGAATTAATTAAATGAGTTCTATTTTTCGTTTCAATTATTTTGGAAGCCCTATCTATGGTCCAGGTTGGATATCCTCTACTTGCTAATTTATTTTTGCATTCATTAATTTCCATAAACACTCATCTGTATTGCTACAATTGCGTTTTATTCATGGAAATTCCCCCACTGGGATTGCTTTAAATATGAGTCCGGATGACCACTATTTATATGAAGAATTGTGTTGCCTGACATTGGCTTGAAGTAAGTGGAAGTGGATATCTGGTAGTGAACTCCTTCTAATTTCAAATCCAGAAAGGAAATGGTATTTTGATTAAATGTGTGAGTAAAGGAAAAATTGTATGCTTATCATTCATGTAATGAACAAAGCTACTGAGAATTCAGTTACTTATGACAGAGAATACCACAATGGATAGCATTGATTTAATTTTCCAGAGCAAATGACCGTATTGAGTTTGCAGGATTTACAACATAGTGACACACAAACTAAACCCACTACAAACTTAGCCTTAAACTTTCAAGTCAAAAATCCAGGTTGTACTTCACGCAAGTTAAAACGGCGCATATCAGAACTACTCACAGATATTTACAACACATCCAGCAATATCCATGGTGTTTCCCATACATCCAGGCACTTCATATCACATCACGGCCAAAATGTTTCATCATTACAGGTTTTTGGAATAGAGCGAGTAGCTGTAAATCCAAGGGGCGGTGACATCAGAAAACGGCCCTTGAACAGAGAAGCATTTTGGATGTATCATCTGGATACCTGCCACCCCAATGGTCTTAATTTAAGACCCGAACTGATGTTTCATTATTAATGTCCAAACCTTGTATTGTTCATATGTTTATGCTAGGTGAGTATAACTGTGTTTGTTATTTTTAAATAAAAGAGTAAAAGTGTGTTTTGCTTTATATTTAATAAAGGACTTTATAATTGCTGTGTGTTTATTTACAATACAACTATAGGATTAGTAATGGATAGGTGTCTAATAGATGCCTCTCCATTACTAAACTGTGGGCATGTTGTCGCCATAGTTGGGCAAAGTGCCAGAATTGGTGCATCTAATAGATGTGATTTTTCTGGGGAGGCTGCTTGCTGCTATTTTTATGCTGGGTAGGGCAATATCCATGGCCCCTTACCAGTCTGAGATTCCAGCCCCCAGCTGTCTGCTTTAGTAAGGCTAATTGTCAAAAATGAGGGGACACCATGCTGTTTTTTAAATTTATTTATTTTTTATTTTTTTAAAAGAACAGCATGGGGACCCCTCTATTCTTGATAACCAGCCTCGCTGAAGCTGACAGCTGTGAGTTTTGCCTGGCTGGTTAACAAAATTACAGGGGGACCCAAGCTGGCTTTTTTATTTATTTATTTATTTATTTATTTATAGTTCAGGTGGTGGGTGATGAATACGCCCATCAGCCACTCCTGCTGTCACTGTTATTAGCGGCAGCAGGTGTAGGCTGATGGGAGTTGTCAGTTTAATATAATTCTAATTCTAATTCTCCCCTACTCACACTGATCACCGGCAAAGCAGGGGAGAATGATGAGAGCAACTGGTGTCGGGGAACAGCGCTAACTGTATCACTGCTTCTCAGGCGTCAGCACATGTCACACTTATGGCATCCCTGTGTGTCATCTGTGTGCATGAATGCGGGACATTTTGCAGCCCATGCTGCTGTTAAAAAATGGACATGTCAACGTATTTTGCATGCGGACACATGGTCTGTTGAAACCCACTGACATGTGCACAGACTCATTCACATGAATGGGTCTACGTGTGCACGTGTCTCCGGTAAGAGTGAAAACTGTCTCGACACCATACCGGACACACTGACATTTGAAAGAGGCAAAGCAGCAGTCACTTAAAGGAGTTATCAGGGCCGGGTAGGGGGCCCGTGGGTCAGGGGGGCCCGCCTGCTGCCAGCGCCGACACCCCCCGCCATTACAGTTCAAAGCAATGATGGAGGAGAGAGCTTCAGATGACGCTCCCTCTCCCATCATTCCCCTCTGCCTCTGACACAGCAGGTGCGCGATGACGTCACTTCATCACACACCCGCTGTGTGCCGCTCCTGGGCAGTGCAGCATCTGAGACCAGAGCTGAGCCTGGAGCAGCGTGAGGCACGAGGAGAGGTGAAGATTGTGTTTTTTTTTATATATATATATATATTTTAATATATCAGTGAGTGAGTACTGGACTGTGGGGGCTGTATTATATTCTATGGGGGGCTACATTATATTCTATGGGGAGGTGGGCTGTATTATATTCTGTGGGGGGTACATTATATTCTGTGGGGAGGAGGGCTGTATTATATTCTATGGGGAGATAATAATCTTTCTGTTTACATAGCGCTAACATGTTACACAGCATTTTACAGTTTGGGCTGTATTATATTCTATGGCGGGTACATTATATTCTATGGGGAGGTGGACTGTATTATATTCTCTGGGGGGCTACATTATATTCTATAGGGATGTGGGCTGTATTATATTCTATGGGGGCTACATTATATTCTTTGGGGAGGTGGGCTGTATTATATTCTGTGGGGGCTACATTATATTCTATGGGAGGTGAGCTGTCTTATATTCTGTGGGGGATACATTATATTCTATGAGGAGGTGGGCAGTATTATATTCTATGGGGGTACATTATATCAGATGGGGAGATGGGCTGTATTGTATTCTATGGGGGGGGGTACATTATATTCTATGGGGAGATGGGCTGTATTATATTCTATAGGGGGGTACATTATATTCTATGGGGAGGTGGGCTGTATTATATTCTATGGGGGTACATTATATTCTATGGGGAGGTGGGCTGTATTATATTCTCTGGAGGGTTACATTATATTCTATAGGGATGTGGGCTGTATTATATTCTATGGGGGCTACATTATATTCTTTGGGGAGGTGGGCTGTATTATATTCTGTGGGGGCTACATTATATTCTATGGGGAGGTGGGCTGTCTTATATTCTGTGGGGGGTACATTATATTCTATGGGGAGATGGGCTGTATTATATTCTATGGGGGGTACATTATATTCTATGGGAAGGTGGGGCTGTATTATATTCCATGGGGGGCTGCATTATATTCTATGGGGAGGTGGGCTGTCTTATATTCTGTGGGGGGTACATTACATTCTATGGGGAGGTGGGCTGTATTATATTCTATGGGGGGCTACATTATATTCTATGGGGAGGTGGGCTGTATTATATTCTATGGGGGTACATTATATTGTATGGGGAGGTGGGCTACATTGTATTCTATGGAGGGGCTGCATTATATTCTGTGGGGGACTACCATATGGAGGGGATGCATTATACTATTAGGGGGCCTGCATTATATTCTATGTTGGGTTACATTATATTGTATGGTGAGGCTGCATTATACTCTGAGGGGGCTACATTATATTCTGTGGAGTGGCTGCATTATACTATGTGGAGTGGCTGCATTATACTCTGTGGGATGGCTGCATTATACTCTGTGGGGTGGCCGCATTATACTATATGTGGGCTGCATTATACTGTATCGAGGACTATAGGGAATACATTATACTATATGAAGAACTATGGGGTGCATTATACTATGGGAAGTGAATTGTACTACATGGATGACTATGGCAATGTATTATACTATATGGAGCACTATGAGGAGTGTATCATACTATATGGAGGACTAAGCTGTGTGTATCATACTATATGGAGGACTAAGCTGTGTATTTTAAAATATGGAGGACTATGAGGAGTGTATTATACTATATCGAGGACTGAGCAGTGTATTTTAATATATGGAGGACTATGAGGAGTGTATTATACTATATGGAGGACTATGAGGAGTGTATTATACTATATGGAGGACTATAGGGAGTTTATTATACTTTATGGAGGACTGAGGAGTGTATTTTAATATATAGAGGACTATAGGGAGTGTATTATACTATATGGAGGACTATGGGGAGTGTATTATATTATATGGAGGACTATGAGGTGTGCATTTTACAATATGGATGACCGTGGTGCACATTATAATATATGGAGGACTATGGGGTGTATTATACTAAACAAGCCAAATGCTGCATATTCATCGAGTGATTGGATTGTGTTTGCCAGAACAAAAATCATTGTTCTCAGCAGCACATTGCCGGTGTAAACTGTAGATGTGCTGCTGATAACATGATACTGTATAGGGACAGATTGATCTAAAGGCCCCGTCTCACATAGCGAGATCGCTAGCGAGATCGCTGCTGAGTCACAAGTTTTGTGACGCAACAGCGACCTCAGTAGCGATCTCACTATGTGTGACACGTACCAGCGATCAGGCCCCTGCTGTGAGATCGCTGGTCGTGTCGGAATGGCCTGGACCTTTTTTTGGTCGTTGAGGTCCCGCTGACATCGCTGAATCGGTGTGTGTGACACCGATCCAGCGATGTCTTCACTGGTAACCAGGGTAAACATCGGGTTACTAAGCGCAGGGCCGCGCTTAGTAACCCGATGTTTACCCTGGTTACCAAAAAAACAAACAGTACATACTCGCCTTTCGGTGTCCCTTGCCGTCTGCTTCCTGCTCTGACTGAGCCGCCGTACAGTGAGAGCGCAGCGGTGACGTCACTGCTGTGATCTGCTCTCACTGTACGGCGGCTCAGTCAGAGCAGGACACCGAAAGGCGAGTATGTACTGTTTGTTTTTTTTGGTAACCAGGGTAAACATCGGGTTACTAAGCGCGGCCCTGCACTTAGTAACCCGATGTTTACCCTGGTTACCCGGGTGCTGCAGGGGGACTTCAGCATCGTTGAAGACAGTTTCAACGATGCCGAAGTCGTTCCCCTGATCGTTGGTCGCTGGAGAGAGCTGTCTGTGTGACAGCTCCCCAGCGACCACACAGCGACTTACCAACGATCACGGCCAGGTCGTATCGCTGGTCGTGATCGTTGGTAAATCGCTATGTGAGACGGGGCCTTAATAGTGATTGTTTTGTTCCCATCATTCTTTCTCAGTTGGTATAAAGAGGCCAGGAACAAGTGTCAAACGACTTCAATATTATCAATCACACTTATTTAGCGGCCTGAACACAGCGCACGTAAATACAACAGACATGTTAATGGTACAATATGTTAGCATTTGGGGCCCCATTTTAAACTTTTGCCTAGGGCCCCACTTTGCCTAAAACCAGTCCTGGGAGTTTCCACTATTCGAACAATCCCTTCTCAATCACTATGTTTCCCCCCAGTATAGCTGTTATTATTTTATTGGAGGGGGAACATAGTGATTGAGAAGGGGTTGTCACAGTAGTGGACAATCCCTTTAAAAGCATGTTTAAACAGGCCGATTGCACTCATCACGACGCATCCCACAACTGGACGTTAATACGCATTGGTGAGGCATAGAGTGGTTGTACACAGAACATAGATGATCATTGTTCTCCAGAGGATGATGCACTGCAGAAAACAACCTAAAAGTGAGTCTCTCAGCATAGAATGACGGTTCAAACCAAGCCCAGGAGCTTGGTGCATCCACGGTGGCCAAATATTTACAGTAAGTGCATCTTACCACCTACTTTGTTTCTACTTTACCTCCACCTTCTTTTTCTTTGATTGACAGTTTTGGTTTTATAGAACTGGAGGTACATGGAAAACAAGCAGGTGAGAAGGTGCACTTAAATGTTTGTCTTCCCTCTCTCCCTAGCTCTGTTATCAGTAACCCCTCTCTTCTTCCTCATTTTATGTATGTCAGTCATATTCTGAAGCTCACGCTTTTGAATCTCCTGTTTAAAAGTCTTTTTTACCTATTGTAAGTGTGAAAAACTACAAGAATTCAGCTTAAAAATAAACCTTATTCTAGAATCTTCATACGCGCCTCTGCAGTCAAGTCAAGCTATCTGATGAGAGTACTAGCACATAGAGCTATACAGGGAAGCGGAGTCTCAAGTTTTAGTGAATGTAAACTTTTTACTTTACAGTAAGTAATAAAAATGCCTTAACCCCTTCACCCCGAAGCCTGTTTTCACCTAAGTGACAGGGCCAATTTTTACAATTCTGACCACTGTCACTTTATGAGCTCATAACTCTGAAACGCTTCAACGGATCCTGGTGATTCTGACATTGTTTTCTCGTGACATATTGTACTTTGTGATAGTGGTAAAACTTCTTCGATATGACTTGCATTTATTTGTGAAAAAAATAGAAATTTGTCAAAAATTATGAAAATTTCGCAATTTTCAAATTTTTTGTTTTTATGCCCTTAAATTAGAGTTATATCACATAATATAGTTAATAAACAACATTTCCCACATGTCTGCTTTACATCAGCACAATTTTAGAAGCATAATTTTTTTTTGTTAGGGAGTTATAAGGGTTAAAAGTTGACCAGCGATTTCTCATTTTTGCAACAAAATTTGCAAAAAAAAATTTTTTACGGACCACCTCACACTTGAAGTGACTTTGAGGGGTCTATATGACAGAAAATACCCAAAAGTGACACCATTCTAAAAACTGCACCCCTCAAGGTACTCAAAACCACATGCAAAAATTTTATTAACCCTTCAGGTGCTTCACAGGAATTTTTGGAATGTTTAAAAAAAATTGAACATTTAACTTTTTTTTCACAAAATTTTTACTTCAGATCCAATTTGTTTTATCTTACCAAGGGTAACAGGAGAAATTGGACCACAAAAGTCGTTGTACAATTTGTCCTGAGTACGCCGATACCCCACATGTTGGGGTAAACCAATGTTTGGGCACATGGCAGAGCTCGGAAGGGAAGGAGCACCATTTGACTTTTCAATGCAAGATTTGCTGGAATTGAGATCGGAACCCATGTCGCGATTGGAGAGCCCCTGACGTGCCTAAACAGTGGAAACCCCCACAAGTGACACCATTTTGGAAAGTAGACCCCCTAAGGAACTTATCTAGATGTGTGGTGAGCACTTTGAACCTCCAAGTGCTTCACAGAAGTTTATAATGTAGAGCCATAAAAAAAAAATCATATTAATTTTCACAAAAAATGATCTTTTCGCCCCAAATTTTTTATTTTCCCAAGGGTAACAGGATAAATTGGACCCCAACAGTTGTTGTACAATTTGTCCTGAGTACGCTGATACTTCATATATGGGGATAAACCACTGTTTGAGCGCATGGTAGAGCTCGGAAGGGAAGGAGCGCCGTTTGACTTTTCAATGCAAAATTGGCTGGAATTGAGATCGGAACCCATGTCGCGTTTGGAGAGCCCCTGACATGCCTAAACAGTAGGAACCCCCCACAAGTGACCCCATTTGGGAAAGAAGACCCCCTAAGGAACTTATCTAGATGTGTGGTGAGCACTTTTAACCCCCAATTGTTTCACTAAAGTTTAGAATGTAGCGCCGTGAAAATTAAAAAATCATCTTTTTCTTTCCACAAAATGATGTTTTAGCCGGCATTTTTTTTTTTCCCAAGGGTAACAGGAGAAATTGGACCACAAAAGTTATTGTCCAATTTGTCCTGAGTACGCTGATACCCCATACATGGGGGGAAACCACTGTTTGGGCGCACGGCAGAGCTCGGAAGGGAAGGAGCGCCATTTGAAATGCAGATTTAGATGGATTGGTCTGCAGGCGTCATGTTGCATTTGCAGAGCCCCTGATGTACCTAAACAGTAGAAACCCCCCAAAAGTGACCCCATATTGGAAACTAGACCCCCCAAGGAACTTATCTAGATGTGTTGTGAGAACTTTGAACCAATAAGTGTTTCACTACAGTTTATAACGCAGAGCCGTGAAAATAAAAAATATTTTTTTTTTCACGAAAATGATATTTTAGCCCCCACGTTTTTATTTTCCCAAGGGCATCAGGAGAAATTGGACCACAAAAGTTGTTGTCCAACTTGTCCTGAAAACGCTGATACCCCATATGTTGGGGGGGACCACTGTTTGGGCGCACAGGAGAACTCGGAAGGGAAGGAGCACTGTTTTAGTTTTTCAAAGCAGAATTGGCTGGAATTGAGATCGGACGCCATGTCGCGTTTGGAGAGCCCCTGATGTGCCTAAACAGTGGAAACCCCCAATCATAACTGAAACCCTAACCCCAGCCCTAACCCTAGCCCTAACCCCAACCCTAACCCTAACCCTAGCCCTAACTCTAGCCCTAACTGTTATGAACCTGGTGGTTAGGTGCACCTGGAATGACCTGATGGTTAAACTAGAAGGCAGGACGAGCTCTGGGAAGTGGGAACTCTGCTGACCGCAAATCCTAATCCTATAACACACACACTAGAAATAGCTGTGGAGCGTACCTAACTCTCCCTAGACGCCTCTTCACAGCCTAAGAGCTAACTACCCCTAAAGATAGGAAAATAAGCCTTACCTTGCCTCAGAGAAAATTCCCCAAAGGTAAAGGCAGCCCCCCACATATATTAACTGTGAGTTAAGAGGAAAGCCACAAACACAGGGATGAAACAGGTTTCAGCAAAGGAGGCCAGACTCACTAGATAGACTGAGGATAGGAAAGGGATCTATGCGGTCAGCACAAAAAACTACAAAAAGCCACGCAGAGTGTGCAAAAAGACCCCCGCACCGACTCACGGTGCGGAGGTGCCACTCTGCAACCCAGAGCTTCCAGCTAGCAAGGCAATATCATGTTAGCAAGCTGGACTAGCACTTAGCAAGTACTAAGAAATATATTCAGTACACAATGAACAACAAATGAACTAGCAGGGACTTAGCTTCTGCTGGAGTAGACAGGTCATCAGAAAGATCCGAGAGAGATCTGAACCAGTGCTAATACATTGACAGCTGGCATGGAGTAACGATCTGAGTGGAGATAAATAGATAAGCCAACCCAGCCGCAAACGAGGGCAGCTGAGGAAGCAACCTCAGAACCAGCAGTTCCACTCACAGCCACCAGAGGGAGTCCATGGACAGAACTCGCCGAAGTATCATTCATGACCACAGGAGGGAGTTCAAGAACGGAATTCACAACAGTACCCCCCCTTGAGGAGGGGTCACCGAACCCTCACCAGAGCCCCCAGGCCGATCAGGATGAGCCAAATGAAAGGCACGAACCAACTCGGCCGCATGTACATCGGAGGCAAAAACCCAGGAATTATCCTCCTGACCATAGCCCTTCCATTTGACCAGGTACTGAAGTTTCCGTCTCGAAATACGAGAATCCAAAATCTTCTCCACCACATACTCCAACTCCCCCTCGACCAACACCGGAGCAGGAGGGTCAACGGAGGGAACCATAGGCGCCACATATCTCCGCAACAACGACCTATGGAACACATTATGGATGGCAAAAGAAGCTGGAAGGGCCAAACGAAACGACACAGGATTGAGAATTTCAGAAATCTTATAAGGACCAATGAAACGAGGCTTAAACTTAGGAGATGAAACCTTCATAGGGACATGACGATACGACAACCAAACCAAATCCCCAACACGAAGTCGGGGGCCAACACAGCGACGGCGGTTGGCGAAACGTTGAGCCTTCTCCTGGGACAATGTCAAATTGTCCACTACATGAGTCCAAATTTGCTGCAACCTGTCCACCACAGAATCCACACCAAGACAGTCCGAAGGCTCAACCTGCCCTGAAGAAAAACAAGGATGAAAACCAGAATTACAAAAAAAAGGTGAAACCAAGGTAGCCGAACTGGCCCGATTATTAAGGGCGAACTCAGCCAATGGCAAGAAGGTCACCCAATCATCCTGATCAGCAGAAACAAAGCATCTCAGATAGGTCTCCAAAGTCTGATTAGTTCGTTCGGTTTGGCCATTTGTCTGAGGATGGAAAGCCGAAGAGAAACACAAATCAATGCCCATCTTAGCACAAAAGGACCGCCAAAACCTTGAAACAAACTGGGAACCTCTGTCCGACACGATGTTCTCCGGAATGCCATGCAAACGAACCACATGCTGGAAAAATAGTGGAACCAAATCAGAGGAGGAAGGTAATTTAGGCAAGGGTACCAAATGGACCATCTTAGAGAAGCGATCACAAACCACCCAGATGACCGAAATCCTTTGAGAGACAGGGAGATCTGAAATAAAATCCATGGAAACATGCGTCCAAGGCCTTTTCGGGACTGGCAAGGGCAAAAGTAACCCACAGGCACGAGAACAGCAGGGCTTGGCCCGAGCACAAGTCCCACAAGACTGCACAAAAGAACGCACATCCCGTGACAAGGAAGGCCACCAAAAGGACCTAGCCACCAAATCTCTGGTACCAAAAATCCCAGGATGACCAGCCAACACCGAACAATGAACCTCAGAGATAACTCTACTAGTCCATCTATCAGGGACAAACAGTTTTTCTGCTGGACAACGGTCAGGTCTATCAGCCTGAAACTCCTGCAGCACCCGCCGCAAATCAGGTGAGATGGCAGACAGAATTACCTACTCTTGGAGAATACCAGCCGTCTCAGGAACTCCCGGGGAATCAGGCACAAAACTCCTTGAAAGGGCATCGGCCTTCACATTCTTAGAACCCGGAAGGTATGAAACCACAAAATTGAAACGGGAGAAAAACAGCGACCATCGAGCCTGTCTAGGATTCAACCGCTTAGCAGATTCGAGATAAGTCAGATTTTTGTGATCCGTTAAGACCACTACGCGATGCTTGGCTCCTTCAAGCCAATGTCACCACTCCTCGAATGCCCACTTCATAGCCAACAACTCCCGATTGCCAACATCATAATTACGCTCAGCAGGCGAAAACTTTCTAGAAAAGAAAGCACATGGCTTCATCACAGAGCCATCAGAAGATCTTTGAGACAAAACAGCCCCTGCTCCAATCTCAGAAGCATCAACCTCGACCTGAAAAGGGAGCGAAACATCTGGCTGACACAACACAGGGGCCGAAGAGAAACGACGTTTCAACTCCCGAAAAGCCTCAACGGCCGCAGAGGACCAATTCACCACATCAGCACCTTTCTTGGTCAAATCAGTCAACGGTTTAACAACACTAGAAAAATTAGCGATGAAGCGACGGTAAAAATTAGCAAAGCCCAAGAATTTCTGAAGGCTCTTCACAGATGTAGGCTGAGTCCAATCATAAATGGCCTGAACTTTAACAGGATCCATCTCGATAGTAGAAGGGGAAAAAATGAAACCCAAAAAGGAAACCTTCTGAACTCCGAAGAGACATTTAGACCCCTTCACAAACAAAGAATTAGCACGAAGAACCTGGAACACCATTCTGACCTGCTTCACATGAGACTCCCAATCATCCGAAAAGACCAAAATATCATCCAAATATACAATAATGAATCTATCCAAATACTTTCGGAAGATGTCATGCATAAAGGACTGAAACACAGATGGAGCATTAGAAAGCCCGAATGGCATCACCAGGTACTCAAAATGGCCCTCGGACGTATTAAATGCTGTTTTCCATGCCCTGTTTAATACGCACCAGATTATACGCCCCTCGAAGATCTATCTTGGTGAACCAACTAGCCCCCTTAATCCGAGCAAACAAATCAGACAGTAGAGGCAAAGGGTACTGAAATTTGACCGTGATTTTATTGAGAAGGCGGTAATCTATACAAGGTCTCAGAGAACCATCCTTCTTGGCCACAAAAAAGAATCCTGCTCCCAACGGTGACGACAACGGGCGAATATGCCCTTTCTCCAAGGACTCCTTTATATAACTCCGCATAGCGGCGTGTTCCGGCACAGATAAATTGAAAAGTCGTCCCTTAGGAAATTTACTACCAGGAATCAAATTAATAGCACAATCACAATCCCTATGAGGAGGTAGGGCACTGGATTTGGGCTCATCGAATACATCTCGGTAATCCGACAAAAACTCAGGGACTTCAGAGGGAGTAGAAGGAGAAATTGACAACAACGGAACGTCACCATGTACCCCTTGACAACCCCAACTGGACACAGACATTGATTTCCAATCCAATACTGGATTATGGACCTGTAGCCATGGCAAACCCAATACGACCACATCATGCAAATTATGCAACACCAAAAAGCGAACATCTTCCTGATGTGCAGGAGCCATGCACATGGTCAACTGAGTCCAGTACTGAGGCTTATTCTAGGCCAAAGGCGTAGCATCAATTCCCCTTAATGGAATAGGATACTGCAAGGGCTCCAAGAAAAAACCACAGCGCCTGGCAAACTCTAAGTCCATCAAATTCAGGGCAGCGCCTGAGTCCACAAATGCCATAACAGAGTAGGACGACAAAGGGCAAATCAGAGTAACGGACAAAAGAAATTTAGGCTGTACAGTACCAATGGTGACGGACCTAGCGAACCGCTTAGTGCGCTTAGGACAATCAGAGATAGCATGAGCGGGGTCACCACAGTAAAAACACAGCCCATTCTGACGTCTGTGTTCTTGCCGTTCAGCTCTGGTCAAAGTCCTATCACATTGCATAGACTCAGGCCTCTGCTCAGAGAACACCGCCAAATGGCGCACAACCTTGCGTTCACGCAAGCGCCGATCGATCTGAATGGCCAAGGACATTGATTCATTCAGACCAGCAGGCGTGGGAAACCCCACCATAACATCCTTAAGGGCTTCAGAAAGACCTTTTCTGAAAATTGCTGCAAGGGCACACTCATTCCATTGAGTAAGCACAGACCACTTTCTAAACTTCTGGCAATATACCTCCGCTTCATCCTGACCTTGACACAAAGCTAGCAAGATTTTCTCTGCCTGATCCACAGAGTTAGGTTCGTCATAAAGCAATCCAAGCGCCAGAAAAAACGCATCCACATTAAGCAATGCAGGATCTCCTGGCGCAAGGGAGAATGCCCAGTTTTGTGGGTTGCCACGTAACAAAGAAATAATGATTTTTACTTGCTGAATGGGGTCACCAGAGGAGCGGGGTTTCAAAGCAAGAAACAGTTTACAATTATTTTTGAAATTCAGAAATGTAGATCTATCTCCAAAAAACAAATCAGGAATTGGAATTCTAGGCTCTAACATAGGATTCTGAACTACATAATCTTGAATGCTTTGTACCCTCGCAGTGAGGTGATCAACACAAGAGGACAGACCTTGAATGTCCATATCTACACCTGAGTCCTGAACCACCCAGAGGTTAAGGGGAAAAGAAAGACAAAACACACTGCAGAGAAAAAAAAATGGTCTCAGAACTTCTCTTATCCCTCTATTGAGATGCATTAACACTTTGTGGGCCAGCTGTACTGTTATGAACCTGGTGGTTAGGTGGTTAGGTGCACCTGGAATGACCTGATGGTTAAACTAGAAGGCAGGATGAGCTCTGGGAAGTGGGAACTCTGCTGACCGCAAATCCTAATCCTATAACACACACACTAGAAATAGCTGTGGAGCGTACCTAACTCTCCCTAGACGCCTCTTCACAGCCTAAGAGCTAACTACCCCTAAAGATAGGAAAATAAGCCTTACCTTGCCTCAGAGAAAATTCCCCAAAGGTAAAGGCAGCCCCCCACATATATTAACTGTGAGTTAAGAGGAAAGCCACAAACACAGGGATGAAACAGGTTTCAGCAAAGGAGGCCAGACTTACTAGATAGACTGAGGATAGGAAAGGGATCTATGCGGTCAGCACAAAAAACTACAAAAAGCCACGCAGAGTGTGCAAAAAGACCCCCGCACCGACTCACGGTGCGGAGGTGCCACTCTGCAACCCAGAGCTTCCAGCTAGCAAGGCAATATCATGTTAGCAAGCTGGACTAGCACTTAGCAAGTACTAAGAAATATATTCAGTACACAATGAACAACAAATGAACTAGCAGGGACTTAGCTTCTGCTGGAGTAGACAGGTCATCAGAAAGATCCGAGAGAGATCTGAACCAGTGCTAATACATTGACAGCTGGCATGGAGTAACGATCTGAGTGGAGTTAAATAGAGAAGCCAACCCAGCCGCAAACGAGGGCAGCTGAGGAAGCAACCTCAGAACCAGCAGTTCCACTCACAGCCACCAGAGGGAGTCCATGGACAGAACTCGCCGAAGTATCATTCATGACCACAGGAGGGAGTTCAAGAACGGAATTCACAACACCTAACCCTAGCCCTAACCCTAACCCTAATGGGAAAATGGAAATACATAAATTTTTTAAAATGTTATTATTTTTCATTAACTAAGGGGGTGATGAAGGGGGGTTTGATTTACTTTTATAGCTTTTTTTGGCGGATTTTTATGGTTGGCAGCCATCACACACTAAAAGATGCTTTTTATTGCAAAAAATAGTTTTTGCATCACCACATTTTGAGAGCTATAATTTATCCATATTTTGGCCCACAGAGTCATGTGAGATTTTGTTTTTTGCGGGACGAGTTGACGTTTTTATTGGTACCATTTTCGGGCACATGACATTTTTTTATCGCTTTTTATTCCGATTTTTGGGAGGCGGAATGAACAAAAACCAGCAATTCCTGAAATTCTTTTAGGGGGGGCATTTATACCATTCCACGTGTGGTAAAATTGATAAAGCAGTTTTATTCCTCAGGTCAGTACGATTACAGCGATACCTCATTTATATAATTTTTTGGCATCGCTTTAATCTGAGAGCTATAACTTTTTTATTTTTCTGCTGATGATGCTGTATGGCGGCTTTTTTTTTGCGGGACAAGATGACGTTTTCAGCGGTACCATGGTTATTTATATCCGTCTTTTTGATCACGTGTTATTCCACTTTTTGTTTGGCAGTATGAGAATAAAGCGTTGTTTTTTGCCTCGTTTTTTTTTTTTTTTTTTACGGTGTTCACTGAAGGGGTTAACTAGTGATATAGTTTTATAGGTGGGGTCGTTACGGACGCGGCGATACTAAATATGTGTACTTTTATTGTGTGATTTTTTTTTTATTTAGATAAAGAAATGTATTTATGGGAATTTTTTTTTTTTTTTTCTTTATTTAGGATTTTTTTTTTCCTTTTTTCCTTTTTTTTTACACATGTGGACATTTTTTTTTTTACTTTTTACTTTGTCCCAGGGGGGACATCACAGATCACTGATCTGACAGGCAAGGGCAGAGGCTTGCCGGTGCCTGCTATTAGGAACTCTAAGCAGACGCCGGCAAGCTAGGTCATCTCATCACCCGGAAGGAGTCCCGCGGCCATCTTGGATCCGGGGACTCCTTCCAGGTCACTGGAGCAGCTCGATCTCATCGCGTTGCTCCGGTGGGAGAGCGCAGGTAGTCCCCGTCCCTGCGCGATCCCCTTTTATGCCGCTGTCACTATTGACAGCGGCATCAGAGGGGTTAAATGCCCGCGATCGGCAATAGCGCCGATCGTGGGCATTGCTGCGGGGTGTCAGCTGTCATATACAGCTGACACCCGCACCCGATCACCGCGGCGCTCAGCGCGAGACCGCGGTGATCGATGCGCCGTACTAGTACTGCTGCTGGCACAAATGCAGTGCCGGCAGCGCAGTACTAGTACGGCGCATGGCGCGAAGGGGTTAAAACATTTTCTCTCTCCCATTATTCTGGCATTTGGCAAATATTAATAACTAGATGGAGGCCCGATGTAATGTCACGATGGGGGCAGGCATGCGGCGCTGTTGTTGCCTAAAGGCATCCTGTGATAATCTAATGACTTTTGCATCAGGGGACTCATATGCTTGATGCCTACGCTTATATGTGCAGCGCCCCCACTGCCGCAGGGCCGAGGGGTACCCGGTACCGGGCCTCTGAGTCTCTGCTCTGGGGTTGTCACGGTGGCTAGACCCGGTCCGTGACCCTGCTGAGGGGCGCACAATGAAAGGTGGTGGTAATGCTGATGTTATGGTGCGGTGTAGTGCCGGTCGCGGTCAATAACGAGGACACCAGGTTGCAGTCTTTTTACCTCTTTACTGAAGGCTTCTGAGTCCTCAATCCGGAATACGGTTAACTGGGCTGCGCAAGTCCGGCCGGTCCGATGGCACCTCCAGAGTTCCCTTTGCAGGTGGAAATCTGTGCCTACCTTCCTGCGCTTGTGTTGTGGTCCTCCCCTGCTGTGCTTACGGATAGTACCCCACAACTGTTGTGTCTGTTTCTCGTGTTCCCTCACAACTCGATCTGATGTTCTCCCTCTACGTCCCCCTGGTCTTACGGTTAGGACGCACCCGTATGACGGGAGGCTCGGAGCTCTTCCGGGACTCTTGCGTCGCCCCACTCCTGTTGTTACCCCCCTGTCTTCCTGGGTCTGGGTGAGACAGCCCGCCTGTAACTGACTGTCCTGCCGTAGGTTCGAAGTTTGGCTTGGAGCTCTATACTTCCTCGGCGTTCCGGCCACCGGTTATGCGACTCAATAGGATGTTGCTTCATCTTACAGCACGACTCCTACTGGTATTCTCCTTGTGCGTTGATCTCGTTTCTCACTCAGCACAATAAATCTCGCTTCTTATCCTTTCTTGGGGTACCGCCGCTATATCGTGCAGGCGCGGTCCCGTAACGTTCTCTTTGGTTGCTAGGCCTCTGTCAGGATCCCACCCCTGACAGGGACCCCTCCGAATCTTCCCCTACAACACCCTCTGCCACAAGGTGTTGTCTGGTTCCAACCCAGTCAGCTTTCTCTCTAACTTCCTGCCTAACCCCCAGTTTTACCAGCTTGTGAGGAGTGGCCTAATAAATAGAACCCTTAGCTCCCCCTGGAGGCCAGACTGTGAAATGTATTGGTGTCTGTGATACCTGGTCAGATGAACTCCTTCAGTGCCATCAGACGTGCCATAGCCCCCCTTAGCGGTGGAGCCACAGTACTGCAACGACCAGGACTCTGGGGCGCTGCACTCTCCCCCGGTTAAATCCAGTACTCCTGGACTGGGAAGAAAACAACAATACATGTCAGCAAAAAGAAAAACAATTTTGAAAATGCAAGTACAAGTAAACTTTTAAACAGAGCTTCCCTTTATGGGAGGTGAGGACACTTGAACGTTACAACCATGGTTAAATACTTTAAATAACATACTATAAATACTTTTCTTACCCAACCGGGTATTCTACTGAGTGCAAATTCTGAACAATAGTTTAACATTGCCTTTAAGGACGTACTCGCTAAATCCACTAAAGACCTTCTTATAATCACATTATAAGGCTAATCAACTTTTATGCATTCTCCTACTTTACGTCTGCAGGACCGCCTGTCCTAACTGCTCCAGACCTACTGCCTCTCCTTTCTGTACAGGACCGCCCCTTTCCGCCCGAGCCTACTGTCCTTCCACTACTATACACAGTATAGAACATATCATTTTTCTTTCAGTTCAAGATCACTGAGCCATCCCTATATGGCTCCTAAGAGGACTCACCACTAACCCCTACGGGTTTTAGCAGCAAAACAGTGAAAACAATTAACTATGTACATTCAATAAAGCATTTTTGCTTACTCAGTTTTCTTGCAATGTGTTAGGATAGTTACTTGAACCACTCAGGAGGCAGCACCGGCGGAGGCAACCCCCTAGGGTATTGCGCACCGCCTGGTACTGCGTAAGGGGAAGTGTTGTCCCATCTGGGGGTCTGCGTACCCACTGTCTTCAGTTCTGGAGCAGCAAGAGCACCACCCACCTGAAGAGGTGCCTCCTTGGCCACGAGGGTGGTCGAGGTGACGATGCTGCATGTCGTGGTCTTGACCATAGTGCACATTGGGGTGACCTCAGTGGTCCTGGTGATGATCATGGGCTGACCACAAGGGGGCACCTTTGCTACAGGGGTCAGCTTCACTGGCACCTTAATCGGGGGTGTCACAGGGTTCTGCCTCTTGGGGACATTCAGGGCAAACCACCCCTTTTCCCCAAAATGCCTGGTGTAACTAACTTCGTCCCCCGGGTAGAGATCCCGGTCTGAGTGGCCCTCTCTGAGATGCGACTCCACGTCCCTTCGGTTGACAAACACCTCCGCATACAGACCCGGCTCTTTAATGAAGCCCCAGCCTCCGCGGAGCTTGAAAGTGGTGATGGTGCCCTGCCTGCGCGGGGCCTGGTGAGCGGCGGGGTCCTTGCGGGCCCGGTCCTTGACCGCCAGGTCTTTTTGATGGTGGGCCTCCAGCCCGGCCTGGTACGCCTCTTCCTTTTCCTCCCACTGCTGTTCCAGCTGGGTCTGGTATTCCTCCCAGCTCAGGGCCTGCACCATCTCCCCTTCCTGTGTCTTAACCCCGGGGAACCCCATGAGGTTGGATCCTGGGTTCACCCAGCGGCATACGGTGCGCTCTGCATGGGCTTCACACAGCAGGGTATTTGGCAGAATCGGGGCTTTCAGGAGGTGCTCCATACCCGTCTTCTCCTCCCATGGTAACAGGCGCTGGCGTCTATGGGTCCCAGGGAGAGGGGGTGCTGCAACGGGGCCTACTAACAAGCCCTCCACCAGCGGGACGGGGTCGGCGGACTCACTGGTCAATGCAGGCTCTTCTTCTGCGACGAGTTCCGCTGGCGGTGTCGGCAAGGGCCTCAGCAGCAACTCTGTTCGTGGTACAAGATCCAATGCCAGAGAACTTCCTTCCGGCGTTACCTGGTGCGGAGCCTGGGCCTTCACATTCAGCTGAAGGAGCTAGTGGATCAAGTCTCCCATCTCAGCCTGCAAGAGATCAGCGCTGTCCGTGGAGAATTGGCTGCGGTGCTCGTCCGGGTAGTTGGGGGAGTCTTCTGCTTCCACCCCGCGTTCGGGTTCCGAGCTGCTGGCCATGGCGTCCTCCACGTGGGTCGCTTCCTGATCCTTTTCCCGCTCTCTCCTTCGTGGGCGGTTTCGTTTTCGTTGTCTCCGTCCTCCATTGAGGATTAGGAGGCGGATCTCGGCTGCTGACGGACACGTCCTCACGGTGCAGAAATATTTAGACTGGGCGGCCATTGTCTTTCGCGCTCTCCAGCTTGTCTACGCCCACTCCACGCCCCTCTTCTTCTCCTGCGCTCTCCTCAGCGCTGTAATGGCGGATTTTGGCGGCAAGTGGCGCAGCACAGTCTTTGCAAAAAGTCGCAGTCCAAGTATAATAAATTACAGTTCCAAGGCACACATGACCTGATTCTTCAGGCTTAAGTAGATCCTGTTCGTGACGCCAAGTTTGCAGCGCCCCCACTGCCGCAGGGCCGAGGGGTACCCGGTACCGGGACTCTGAGTCTCTGCTCTGGGGTTGTCACGGTGGCTAAACCCGGTCCGTGACCCTGCTGAGGGGCGCACAATGAAAGGTGGTGGTAATGCTGATGTTATGGTGCGGTGTAGTGCCGGTCGCGGTCAATAACGAGGACACCAGGTTGCAGTCTCTTTACCTCTTTACTGAAGGCTTCTGAGTCCTCAATCCGGAATACGGTTAACCGGGCTGCACAAGTCCGGCCGGTCCGATGGCACCTCCAGAGTTCCCTTTGCAGGTGGAAATCTGTGCCTACCTTCCTGCGCTTGTGTTGTGGTCCTCCCCTGCTGTGCTTACGGGATAGTACCCCACAACTGTTGTGTCTGTTTCTCGTGTTCCCTCACAACTCGATCTGATGTTCTCCCTCTACGTCCCCCTGGTCTTACGGTTAGGACGCACCCGTATGACGGGAGGCTCGGAGCTCTTCCGGGACTCTTGCGTCGCCCCACTCCTGTTGTTACCCCCCTGTGTCTTCCTGGGTCTGGGTGAGACAGCCCGCCTGTAACTGACTGTCCTGCCGTAGGTTCGAAGTTTGGCTTGGAGTTCTATACTTCCTCGGGGTTCCGGCCACCGGTTATGCGACTCAATAGGATGTTGCCTCGTCTTACAGCACGACTCCTACTGGTATTCTCCTTGTGCGTTGATCTCGTTTCTCACTCAGCACAATAAATCTCGCTTCTTATCCTTTCTTGGGGTACCGCCGCTATATCGTGCAGGCGCGGTCCCGTAACGTTCTCTTTGGTTGCTAGGCCTCTGTCAGGATCCCACCCCTGACAGGGACCCCTCCGAATCTTCCCCTACAACACCCTCTGCCACAAGGTGTTGCCTGGTTCCAACCCAGTCAGCTTTCTCTCTAACTTCCTGCCTAACCCCCAGTTTTACCAGCTTGTGAGGAGTGGCCTAATAAATAGAACCCTTAGCTCCCCCTGGAGGCCAGACTGTGAAATGTATTGGTGTCTGTGATACCTGGTCAGATGAACTCCTTCAGTGCCATCAGACGTACCTTAGCCCCCCTTAGCGGCGGAGCCACAGTACTGCAACGACCAGGACTCTGGGGCGCTGCATATGCATTGTTTTTGTCCCAGCGATGCTGTTGATCTTCAAGAGTCTCATTTGCCCTTTGTTGTCTTCGACATTGTGCCTTTGCTGCTTTGCTTTCATTGTCATTGGCGTACTTTTTAGCAGGAACCATGTTGGCATTGATATTTGCTTTTTAAAGGGGTTTTCCCACGAACAAAAGTTAATTTTAAAAATTGTGTCTGACCGTGTACCGAACATATCACAGCTCCTGGGCAGAGGAGGAAGCAAAAGACAATACTGACATTACAACAGGAGATCACAGAGGATACATTTTGTGAGGTAAAATATTTTTAAAAAACAGTCTGTGAAATATTTTACCTCACAAACTGAATCCACTGTGATGCCCTGCTGTAATGTCAGTATTGTCTTTTGCTTCCTTCCCTGCCCAGGAGATGGGCACATTAAAACTAATCTTCCTGTACAAAGATGGCAGCAGTCAGTGAATAATTTGTCTGATCCCGGCGGCGGCTTGTTCGCGATGGTGTTACGCTGTTGGTACTGTGCAAGAGGCTGCATGAGTGTGAGTGCTAATGTGTGTGTGTGTGTGTGTGTGTGAGAGTGAGTGTGTGAGTGAGAGTGTGTGAATGTGAGTGTGTGTGGTGCGTATGCAGTGCCCCAGAGTCCTGGTCATTGCAGTAATGTTGCTCTGCCACTAAGGGGAGTGATGTTACGTCTGACTGCACTGAAGGAGTTCATCTGACCAGGTATCACAGACACCAATACACTTCACAGTCTGGCCTCCAGGGGGAGCTAAGGGTTCTATGTATTAGGCCACTCCTCACAATCTGGTAAAACTGGGGGTTAGGCAGGAAGTTAGAGGAGAAAGCTGACTGGGTTGGAACCAGGCAACACCTTGTGGCAGAGGGTGTTGTAGGGGAAGATTCGGAGGGGTCCCTGTCAGGGGTGGGATCCTGACAGAGGCCTAGCAACCAGAGAGAACGTTACGGGACCGCGCCTGCACGATATAGCGGCGGTACCCCAAGAAAGGACAAGAAGCGAGGTTTATTGTGCTGAGTGAGAAACGAGATCAACGCAACAAGGAGAATACCAGTAGGAGTCGTGCTGTAAGACGAGGCAACATCCTACTGAGGCGCATAACCGGTGGCCGGAACGCCGAGGAAGTATAGAGCTCCAGGCCAAACTTCAAACCTACGGCAGGACAGTCAGTTATAGGCGGGCTGTCTCACCCAATTGACCTAGGAAGACACAGGGGGGTAACAACAGGAGTGGGGCGACGCTAGAGTCCCAGAAGAGCTCCGAGCCTCCCCGTCATACGGGTGCGTCCTAACCATAAGATCTGGGGGACGTGGAAGAACATCAGAATCGAGTTGTGAGGGAACACGAGAAACAGACATAACAGTTGTGGGGACTATCCCGTAAGCACAGCAGGGGAGGACCACAACACACAAGCGCTAGAAGGTAGGCACAGATTTCCACCTGCAAAGGGAACTCTGGAGGTGCCATCGGACCAGCCGGACTTGCGTAGCCTGGTTAACCGTATTCCGGACTGAGGATCCTGAAGCCTTCAGTAAAGAGGTAAAGAGACTGCAACCTGGTGTTCTCGTTATTTACCGCGACCGGCACTTCACCACACCATAACGACATCCCATACCACCACCTTCATTGTACGCCCCTCAGCAGGGTCACGGACCGGGTCTAGCCACCGTGACAACTCCAGAACAGAGACTTAGACACCCGGTACCGGGTACCCCTCGGCCCTGCGACAGTGGGGGCGCTACACGTACAGCGTATAGTGTGTGTGTATGTGTGTGTGGTGTTCCGCTGGTGGTACCGCGCAACAGGTTGGTACCAGCAGCAGTTTCCATATTGAGATACTCCTCACTTGAGTGTCCCAATATGGCGGTTGGTGAACTTCCTCCACTTGGAATTCTGGGAAACGGTGACATCTGGACAGAACAGGAAATGAAAACATTACAAGGCAATTGGTAAAGGTTTATTTTGATTATATGTGAGATATTGAGAAACAAATGCATATGTGCTTTTTCATTTAGTGTATATAAACTTCTAGTTTCAATTGTAATAACTGAGAACCAGCATGGATTCATGAAAGATAAGTCGTGTCTAGCCAACATGTTGGGTCTCTATGAGGAGGTAATCTAAATCTAGATGTTGGTCATGCAGCTGATATGATTTATCTGTACTTTGCAAAGGTATTTAATACTGAACCACACAACAGCCTTTGGCTGTTTCAGATGTCCATGATAATCGGTCTGATGTCAGATCGCAATGCACAGGTGTGCCGCACATCTCCTGACCCGAGCGCAATGGCTTCATATATTTCTATGAAGCTGTCATGCTCGGGTCAGGAGATGTGCCGTCTGACACTGAACCAATTATATATTATCACTGACATCCAAAACAGCTCTTATACTGAAGCTCCCAAAGCAGGAACTAGGGGAACCTACATGCAAATAGTTAAACAAACAGGAAACAAAGTCATTGTAAATTGTACATAATCTAAATGGAACGTAGTCAACAGTGGGAACCACAAGGATTTGTGCTAATGTAAGGGTGGTGGACAATTGCTATCACATTCCATGTCCTACCCGTGAAGACACCAATCACATTGTGTGTATTATGTCCTGCATCTTTTTATATATATTGTGTCATGTGAATTGCCAGTCACTTTTTCACACAGGATCCTGTTGGTTTGGATTTCTTTTTCCCTTAATAATAAAGACCTTTATTTAAAAACTGCATTTTGTGATTACTTGTGTTATCTTTGTCTAATATTTCAATTTGTTTGGTGATCTGAAGCATTTAAGTGTGACAAACATGCAAAAGAATAGGAAATCAGGAAAGGGGCAAACACTTTTTCACACAACTGTACATTAAATAGAGATATACTAGGAACTACAGAACAGGAGAAGCACTTGGGTATTCTGGTTACAAGTAAGCTGAGCAGCAGTACTCAATGTCAGGCAGCAGCTGCAAAAGCAAAATACATTTTAGGGTGTATAAATAAAGAAAAAGAAATCCTAAAGTATTACTACTCCTTTTTATATCACTTGTAAGGCCACATCTAAAACATTGGATCAAGTTTTGGGCTCCACATTTTAAAAAGGATGTTCGGAAGTTAGTCAGATCTGGGTGCTTTTCTAATAATAAATTACACTGTAGGTTATATATAATCCAGCGATAGAGAATGTAGAACTGGTGGAGAAAAGGTGAACTTTACGGACCATTCTTTTTTCAACGTATATAACACAGGAGCTCGGTTTAACGGAGAGCCAGGCTCCTACAGCAACAGCAACAGCAACAGCAAGGATAATTGCCAGCACTGATCAGAGCTGTTAAACACTGTAAATGCTGCAGTCAATAGCAATCATGGCATCTAAATTGTTTTGAGAAGCACCCTCTTTAACCCCATTGGCACTCCAGCACTATGATCAGGGTGCTGAAGGGGAAGGTTGTCATGGCAACTGGACGTCAAATAATGGTCTCTGGATCTGCCAAATAAGGTGGCCTGTTAGACCCTGAAACAAGCACGGTATAAAAGGCCTCTTGTCAGTGTTACTGTCACGGGTTTACCACTACAGATAGGAGTAAGGAAACCACAGTATCTGATTTCTTCTCCTCCTACATTGTTTAGAAGCACTTCACCTTCATATTAAATGGTGCAGGTTTCTTTTAGCAGTGCAGGGGTTAATCTGCTCAGTTGAGAGCTCTTGGAAGATTTCCTGCATTAAGGCTCTCAGCTGTTCACTGTTGGCCGCTCCCACCTCCTATATAATCTGGGCCCTGGCAACCACTCATTACCAGAGCTAGCTTATACTGCATCGTGGTTAGGAGATGGTGGTTTGTGGTTGTTGTTTGAGAAGGCATTTGGTGGATTTATCTGTGACTGTTCCTACTAAGTATGCAGTGTCTGTGTAGAGGTTATACAGTGATCACTGGTGACATTATATACAGGACCTCTGTATATAGTATACAGTGTATAGTGTCAGTGTATAGGTAACACTGACTCACCAGTGACATCTCTAGGTGAAGTCCATCATCTTTCATCCAGCACAGACCGCCATCACTTCATCCAGCCAGGAGTCGTCTCTGCAGGAAATAACACAGTTATCTCGAGCTCCGCTTGTAGAACACATTACTTTATTTTTCCCAACTTCTACATTACACCACATGAAGAAAAAGAGGCAACATACTGCCACTCTACACAGTAATAGGACCGCCCCCCCATTTAAAACAGTCTCCTCAAAAAAAAAAAAAAACATCACTGCAGTAATAATATCCCTTAATTAGCCCCTTTGGTAATAATAATATCCCCATCCTGGCCCCGTGTATCTCATTACTGGCTCCAGCCATATGTTCTCCCATCCTGCCCTCATGAGTATCCATTCTGCCCCATATGATCTCCCCATCCTGCCCCATCAGTCTCCATCATATCCATCCTGCCCCATGATCCTGCACGATCTGTCTCCAATCCTGCCCCATGTCTTTCATTCTGCCCCGTGTCTCCAATCATGCCCCATATCTACATTCTGTCCATGTCTCCAGTCCTGCCCCCAGTGTGTCCAATATCTCTGCCCCCAGTGTCAAACATCTCTGCCCCCAGTATCCAGCATCTCTGCTCCCAGTGTCCAGCATCTCTGCCCCCAGTGTCCAGCATCTCTGCCCCCAATGTGTCCAGCATCCTGCCCCCAATGTGTCCAGCATCCTGCCCCCAGTATGTCCAGCATCTCTGCCCCCAATGTCAAGTATCTCTGCCCCCAATGTCCAGCACCTCTGCCCCAATGTCCAGCACCTCTGCCCCCATTGTGTCCAGCATCCTGCCCCCAGTGTATCCAGCATCCTGCCCCAGTGTGTCCAGCATATTGCCCCAGTATGTCCAGCAATCTGCCCCAGTGTCTCCAGCATATTGCCCCAGTGTGTCCAGCATTCTGCCCCCAGTGTCAAGCATTCTGGCCCGGGCCCCCCGGATTGCCGTTCGCAATAAAAAAAAAAACAAAAACTTAGTTCTCCTCACCTGTCCGCGCACTTCAATAGCGTTAAACTGCCGCAGCGCCGGTAGGGGCCCGGTGAGCAGATGAGACGGGGCCCGATGTGGGCCCCCTCTGCCCACAATGCCCATACGCCAGTCAGGACAGTAATGTCCTGATGGCAGCGGTCAATCTGTGCGGTTGCCCAGGGCCCCCCACACTACTGGGCCCTGGGCTACCGCCCACATTGACCTCATTATAATCCGCCACTGCTGCCTCACAAAAATCAGAATGGAAAGATCAAAGATTTATGGAAAAGCAAAAAAGCACCCCTCCAACTGATTAAAGTTTTCAATGTCCATAGTCCAATGGTATAAAATTCTGTGAAATATATGTGGTGTCAAAATGCTTACCACATCCCTACTAGAGATGAGCCACCTCCCTGGTGTTCGGGTTCGGTTCGTCGAACAGTGACGTGTTCAACGAACTGTTCGTCGAATGTTCGACGAACACTGTCAAACCCCATTGAAACCAATGGCAGGCAAACACAAACACATGCAGACACATGGAAAACACATAGAAAACACCTTAAAAGGTGTCCAAAAGCTGACAAACTGCTCAGAAGACACAACAAACACATGGAAAAGTCACAACTACATATAGTCATGCGAAAAGAAAAGAGGTGGAGGAGTAAAAGGAGGAGGAGACACAGATATAGGCATATAGGCATGTCATGCCCTTCTAAAATCAAGAAAGGCTGGAGTAAAAATCTAAACTCACTCTACCAACACCCAGGCGTCTTGACAAAAAAAAAATAAAATAAATATCTTTAGGTAGAATGGCGGCAGGTCCATTCAGAACACTTTCCTTAGAAGACGTAGTGGTACCCCCGTTGGGAGTTGTGCCAAAAAATAAACCCAATACATTCAGACTAATCCACCATTTGTCATATCCAAGGGGCAGGTCAGTAAACGACAACATCGACGTGGAACCAAGTACAGTACTATGTACTGTACCTCCTTTGACGAGGCAATCAGGCGGGTCAAGAAGTTAGGACAGGGCACCCTAATGGCCAAAACAGACATTGAGGGGGCGTTCCGGTTACTACCTGTGCCTCCCATTGGGCTGCTTCTGTGAAGGAGCATACTACATAGATCGCTGTTTTCCCATGGGGTGCTCCATATCCTGCTCACTATTTGAGGCGTTTAGTTGCTTCCTCGAATGTGTCGTCATGGACATTTGTAAGGGGGCACATATTATCCATTACCTCGACGACTTCTTATGCCTGGGCCCAAAAGATTCGCCACAATGTGAAAACACGCGGTAGTCCACCTGTGAGAAGGAGAGAGCTGGAGGGAGAGTGGACACCCCAGAGCCGAGAGGTTAGATTGAGAAAGAAAGAAGGTGGTGTAGCTTGCCTCATGGGTGGGGTACTCTGCTGAGTAGCAGAAATTGATACTAGGCCCAAAAGGATTTCCTGGGCCAGATGCCGTTACAAAATAGTAGTTAGGTAAACAGGCGGTGTAGCTTGCTTCATGGGTGGGGTACGCTGCTGAGTAGCACTAAATTCTACTAGGCCCAAAAGGATTTCCTGGGCTAGATGCAGTTAAAAAATAGTAGTTAGGTAAACAGGTGGTGTAGCTTGCTTCATGGGTGGGGTACGCTGCTGAGTAGCACTAAATTCTACTAGGCCCAAAACGGATTTTCTGGACCAGATGCTGTTAAAAATAGTACTTAGGTAAACAGGCAGTGTAGCTTGCTTCATGGGTGGGGTACGCTGCTGAGTAGCAACAAATTCTACTAGGCCCAAAAGGATTTCCCGGGCTAGATGCCGTTACAAAATAGTAATTAGGTAAACAGGCGGTGTAGCTTGCTTCATGGGTGGGGTACGCTGCTGAGTAGCACCAAATTCTACTAGGCCCAAAAGGATTTCCTGGGCCAGATGCCGTTTAAAATAGTACTTAGGTAAACAGGCGGTGTAGCTTGCTTCATGGGTGGGGTACGCTGCTGAGTAGCACTAAATTCTACTAGGCCCAAAAGGATTTCCTGGGCTAGATGCCATTACAAAATAGTAGTTAGGTAAACAGGCGGTGTAGCTTGCTTCATGGGTGGGGTACGCTGCTGAGTAGCACCAAATTCTACTAGGCCCATAAAGATTTCCTGGGCCAGATGCCGTTAAAAATAGTACTTAGGTAAACAGGTGGTGTAGCTTGCTTCATGGGTGGGGTACGCTGCTTAGTAGCACTAAATTCTACTAGGCCCAAAAGGATTTCCTGGTGTAGATGCTGTTACAAAATAGTAGCTAGGTAAACAGGAGGTGTAGCTTGCTTCATGGGTGGGGTACACTGCTGAGTAGCACTAAATTCTACTAGGCCCAAAAGGATTTCCTGGGCTAGATGCCGTTACAAAATAGTAGTTAGGTAAACAGGCAGTGTAGCTTGCTTCATGGGTGGGGTACGCTGCTGAGTATCACCAAATTCTACTAGGCCCAAAAGGATTTCCTGGGCCAGATGCCTTTAAAAATAGTACTTAGGTAAACAGGCGGTGGGTGGCTGGGCTACTCTGCTGACTAGCAGACACTGAAGCTTTGGAGCAGACCTCTGAATCCCAGGCCATAATATGAGTAAACAACTCTGCAGACGACCCCACCCACCTGGAATTGACGATGGCAACGTCATGTAAAACTCAGCAAGGGGACTAAATAAAAGAGTCTCCATTTTTTCCAAAAATTCGGCCACAGACACCACTTAAGTGGCATTAATTTCGCCAGAGTTTTTTAAAACGGTTGGTGAGGTGATTTTCAAAAATCATCAAGCTTTTAGTCTCCCCAAGATGACACAGGGGTAGAAAGTCCTTGCGGATCCAGGATTTGTTCATCTTGATGAACGTTAGTCTGTCTACATTGTCACTGGACAGCCGCGTGCGCTTATCTGTCAGCACACCACCAGCAGCGCTGAACACACGTTCAGAGAGAACGCTGGCTGCGGGGCACAACAAGATTTCCAAGGCGTGAGTGGTGAGCTCAGGCCATTTTTCAAGATTGGAAGCTCAAAATGAGCAAGGGTCCAGTTCCACAGTCATGGCATCGATGTTAACTTGGAGATACTCTTGTACCATCCTCTCTAGGCGTTGGCTGTGCGTCAGACTTCTTGTCTCCTGTGGCCTTGCAAAGGATGGTCTAAAAAAATCTTGAAACGATTGGAAAAAATTGATGTTACCACCAGATACGATGTTACTGTTACGGTTAGAGTGATGACTCGATAGTCCCACGGTTGGCAAGTTAGAACTCAGAGATTGACTACGTGCACTACTGGTGGTTTGTGGAAAAGCAGATATTAGATTCTGTAACAGTCCTGCTGATACTCCTGCATGCGTGAATCCCTTTCTATGGCAGGAATTATTTTGCCAAATTTGCTTTTGTACCGGGGATCTAAGAGTGTGGTTACCCAGTAGTCGGCATTACTTCGGATTCTGACAATCCGAGGGTCATGTTGCAGGTAGTGCAGCAAGAAGGCACTCATATGTCTTGCGCGTCCAGGAGGACCAAGTCCTTGTTGTCTTGGTGGTGGCGAGGTGAGAATCATGCTTCCTTCGTCTGCCCTCTCCCCCCAACCTCGCACAACAGAAATTTGATCAAGGTCTCCCTCATCTAATGAGTCTTCCATGCCCAGCGCCAGTTCGTCCTCCACTTCTTCCTCGCCTCCTGCACCTTCCTCAATAGTTTGGCTGCTACCTTGTGCCCTCGGTAATCCCTCTCCCCAAGCCTCCAATTCCAGCTGCCTTTGAGCTGCCAACCTTCTTGACCTTGGAGATATGATCCCTTCCGCATACGACTCCTCCTGTTCCTCCTCCTCCTCTTGTTCCACCACCTGACTCCAAACACTGTGTAAGGTGTGCTCCAGCATGTAAATCACCGAAATGGTCATGCTGATAATGGCATCGTCAGCACTAAACATCTTCGTTGCTATTTCAAAACTGTGCAGAAGGGTGCATAGGTCCCTGATCTGAGACCACTCCTGCAGCGTGATTTGCCCCACATCTTGAGCTCGTTGGCCCAGGCTATACGTCATAACGTATTGCACCAGGGCTTGTCGGACAGTGCAGACACTGCTCCTAGGCCCTAAACTATTAACTGGATTAGATGCAGTAAAAATTTAGATACACAGGCGGTATAGTTAGTTTCACAGACAGGCTACTCTGCTGACGTGCAGACACTGCTCCTAGGCCCAAAACTATTAACTGGATTAGATGCAGTAAAAATTGAGATACACAGGCGGTATAGTTAGTTTTACAGGCGGGCTACTCTGCTGACGCGCAGACACTGCTCCTAGGCCCAAAACTATTAACTGGATTAGATGCAGTAAAAATAGAGATACACAGGCGGTATAGTTAGTTTCACAGGCGGGCTATTCTGCTGACGTGCAGACACTGCTCCTAGGCCCAAAACTATTAACTGGATTAGATGCAGTAAAAATAGAGATACACAGGCGGTATAGTTCGCTTCACAGGCGGGCTACTCTGCTGACGTGCAGACACTGCTCCTAGGCCCATAACTGTTAACTGGATTAGATGCAGTAAAAATTGAGATACACAGGCGGTATAGTTTCTTTCACAGGCGGGCTACTCTGCTGACGTGCAGACACTGCTCCTAGGCCCAAAACTATTAACTGGATTAGATGCAGTAAAAATTGAGATACACAGGCGGTATAGTTTGTTTCACAGGTGGGCTACTCTGCTGAGGTACACACACTCCTCCTAGGCCCAAAACTATTAACTGGATTAGATGCAGTAAAAATAGAGATACACAGGCGGTATAGTTAGTTTCACAGGCGGGCTACTCTGCTGACGTGCAGACACTGCTCCTAGGCCCAAAACTATTAACTGGATTAGATGCAGTAAAAATTGAGATACACAGGTGGTATAGTTTGTTTCACAGGCGGGCTACTCTGCTGACATGCAGACACTGCTCCTAGGCCCAAAACTACTAACTGGATTAGATGCAGTAAAAATTGAGATACACAGGAGGTATAGTTAGTTTCACAGGCGGGCTACTCTGCTGACGTGCAGACACTGCTCCTAGGCCCAAAACTATTAACTGGATTAGCTGCAGTGAAAATAGAGATACAGAGGCAGTATAGTTAGTTTCACAGGCGGGCTACTCTGCTGATGTGCAGACACTGCTCCTAGGCCCTAAACTATTAACTGGATTAGATGCAGTGAAAATAGAGATACACAGGCGGTGTAGTTAGTTTCACAGGCGGGCTACTCTGCTGACGTGCAGACACTGCTCCTAGGCCCAAAACTACTAACTGGATTAGATGCAGTAAAAACTGAGATACACAGGAGGTATAGTTAGTTTCACAGGCGGGCTACTCTGCTGACGTGCAGACACTGCTCCTAGGCCCAAAACTATTAACTGGATTAGCTGCAGTGAAAATAGAGATACAGAGGCAGTATAGTTAGTTTCACAGGCGGGCTACTCTGCTGATGTGCAGACACTGCTCCTAGGCCCTAAACTATTAACTGGATTAGATGCAGTGAAAATAGAGATACACAGGCGGTGTAGTTAGTTTCACAGGCGGGCTACTGTTGTGAAATTGGATTCTGGGCTCCCCCGGTGGCCACTTGTGGAATTTAACTTGTGTGCATCATCCCCTCTGTTCACCTGCTCCTATCAGGATGTGGGAGTCGCTATATAACCTTGCTCCTCTGTCAGTTTCATGCCGGTCAACAATGTAATCAGTAGCCTTTCTGTGCATGTTCCTGCTACTAGACAACTCCCAGCTAAGTTGGACTTTTGTCCTTGTGTGTTTTTGCATTTTGTTCCTGTTCACAGCTGCTGTTTCGTTACTGTGTCTGGAAAGCTCTTGTGAGCGGAAATTGCCACTCTGGTGTTATGAGTTAATGCTAGAGTCTTAAAGTAATTTCTGGATGGTGTTTTGATAGGGTTTTCTGCTGACCATGAAAGTGCCCTTTCTGTCTTCATGCTATCTAGTAAGCGGACCTCGATTTTGCTAAACCTATTTTCATACTACGTTTGTTATTTCATCTAAAATCACCGCCAATATATGTGGGGGCCTCTGTCTGCCTTTTGGGAAAATTTCTCTAGAGGTGAGCCAGGACTGTCTTTTCCTCTGCTAGGATTAGGTAGTTCTCCGGCTGGCGCTGGGCATCTAGGGATAAAAAAACGTAGGCATGCTACCCGGCCACTTCTAGTTGTGCGGCAGGTTTAGTTCATGGTCAGTATAGTTTCCATCTTCCAAGAGCTAGTTCTCATATATGCTGGGCTATGTTCTCTCGCCATTGAGAATCATGACAGTTTGACCGGCCCAAAAAAGGGTTAAATTACTGGCTGAGAAAGGAGAGAAAAAAGAAGTCTGCTACAATTTTTATTTTTTTTTTTCCCTCTAGTTCTGAGTGTGCTCTTAATTGAATCACTTGCTAGTCTGCCTATACTGCAGCCTTCCTCTCTTCCTCTCCTTCTAATCCTTGAATGGCTCTGTGTTCACCTGTTTCAAATGGATCTTCAGAGTGTAGCTACAGGTTTGAATAATCTCGCCACAAAGGTACAAAATTTGCAAGATTTTGTTGTTCATGCACCTATGTCTGAGCCTAGAATTCCTTTGCCTGAATTCTTCTCGGGGAATAGATCTCACTTTCAAAATTTTAAAAATAATTGCAAATTGTTTTTGTCCCTGAAGTCTCGCTCTGCCGGAGACCCTGCACAGCAGGTCAGGATTGTAATTTCCTTGCTCCGGGGCGACCCTCAAGACTGGGCTTTTGCATTGGCACCAGGGGATCCTGCGTTGCTCAATGTGGATGCGTTTTTTCTGGCCTTGGGGTTGCTTTATGAGGAACCTCATTTAGAGCTTCAGGCGGAAAAGGCCTTGATGTCCTTGTCTCAGGGGCAAGATGAAGCTGAAATATACTGCCAAAAATTCCGCAAATGGTCTGTGCTTACTCAGTGGAATGAGTGCGCCCTGGCGGCGATTTTCAGAGAAGGTCTCTCTGATGCCATTAAGGATGTTATGGTGGGGTTCCCTGTGCCTGCGAGTCTGAATGAGTCCATGACGATGGCTATTCAGATCGATAGGCGTCTGCGGGAGCGCAAACCTGTGCACCATTTGGCGGTGTCTACTGAGAAAACGCCAGAAAATATGCAATGTGATAGAATTCTGTCCAGAAGCGAGCGGCAGAATTTTAGACGAAAAAATGGGTTGTGCTTCTATTGTGGTGATTCAACTCATGTTATATCAGCATGCTTTAAGCGTACTAAGAAGCCTGACAAGTCTGTTTCAATTAGCACTTTACAGTCTAAGTTTATTCTATCTGTGACCCTGATTTGTTCTTTGTCATCTATTACCACGGACGCCTATGTCGACTCTGGCGCTGCTTTGAGTCTTATGGATTGGTCCTTTGCCAAACGCTGTGGGTATGATTTGGAGCCATTGGAGGCTCCGATACCTCTGAAAGGGATTGACTCCACCCCATTGGCTAGTAATAAACCACAATACTGGACACAAGTGACTATGCGTGTTAATCCGGATCACCAGGAGGTTATTCGCTTTCTGGTGCTGTATAATCTACATGATGTTTTGGTGCTGGGATTGCCATGGTTGCAATCTCATAACCCAGTCCTCGACTGGAGAGCTATGTCTGTGTTAAGCTGGGGATGTAAAGGAACTCATGGGGACGTACCTTTGGTTTCCATTTCATCATCTATTCCCTCTGAGATTCCTGAATTCTTGTCTGACTTTCGTGACGTTTTTGAAGAACCCAAGGTTGGTTCACTACCTCCGCACCGGGAGTGCGATTGTGCCATAGACTTGATCCCGGGTAGTAAATACCCTAAGGGTCGTTTATTTAATCTGTCTGTGCCTGAACACGCTGCTATGCGAGAATATATAAAGGAGTCCTTGGAAAAGGGACATATTCGTCCTTCGTCATCTCCCTTAGGAGCCGGTTTTTTCTTTGTGTCTAAGAAAGACGGCTCTTTGAGGCCGTGTATTGATTATCGACTTTTGAATAAAATCACGGTTAAATATCAATATCCGTTACCACTGCTTACTGATTTGTTTGCTCGTATAAAGGGGGCCAAGTGGTTCTCTAAGATTGATCTCCGTGGGGCGTATAATTTGGTGCGAATCAAGCAGGGGGATGAGTGGAAAACCGCATTTAATACGCCCGAGGGCCATTTTGAGTATTTGGTGATGCCTTTTGGTCTTTCAAATGCCCCTTCAGTCTTCCAGTCCTTTATGCATGACATTTTCCGCGATTATTTGGATAAATTTATGATTGTGTATTTGGATGATATTCTGATTTTTTCGGATGACTGGGACTCTCATGTCCAGCAGGTCAGGAGGGTTTTTCAGGTTTTGCGGTCTAATTCCTTGTGTGTGAAGGGTTCTAAGTGTGTTTTTGGGGTTCAGAAGATTTCCTTCTTGGGATACATTTTTTCCCCCTCTTCCATCGAGATGGATCCTGTCAAGGTTCAGGCTATTGGTGATTGGACGCAACCCTCTTCTCTTAAGAGTCTTCAGAAATTTTTGGGCTTTGCTAACTTTTATCGTCGATTTATTGCTGGTTTTTCTGATGTTGTAAAACCATTGACTGATTTGACTAAGAAGGGTGCTGATGTTGCTGATTGGTCCCCTGATGCTGTGGAGGCCTTTCGGGAGCTCAAGCGCCGCTTTTCTTCCGCCCCAGTGTTGCGTCAGCCTGATGTTGCTCTTCCTTTTCAGGTTGAGGTCGACGCTTCTGAAATCGGAGCTGGGGCGGTGTTGTCGCAGAGAAGTTCCGACTGCTCCGTGATGAGACCTTGTGCTTTTTTTTGCCGTAAATTTTCGCCCGCCGAGCGGAATTATGATATTGGGAATCGGGAGCTTTTGGCCATGAAGTGGGCTTTTGAGGAGTGGCGTCACTGGCTTGAGGGGGCCAGACATCAGGTGGTGGTATTGACTGACCACAAAAATTTAATTTACCTTGAGTCTGCCAGGCGCCTGAATCCTAGACAAGCGCGCTGGTCGTTGTTTTTCTCTCGGTTTAATTTTGTGGTGTCTTACCTACCGGGTTCTAAGAATGTTAAGGCGGATGCCCTTTCTAGGAGTTTTGAGCCTGACTCCCCTGGTAATTCTGAGCCCACAGGTATCCTTAAAGATGGAGTGATATTGTCTGCCGTTTCTCCAGACCTGCGGCGGGCCTTGCAGGAGTTTCAGGCGGATAGACCTGATCGTTGCCCACCTGGTAGACTGTTTGTTCCTGATGATTGGACCAGTAGAGTCATCTCTGAGGTTCATTCTTCTGCGTTGGCAGGTCATCCTGGAATCTTTGGTACCAGGGATTTGGTGGCAAGGTCCTTCTGGTGGCCTTCCCTGTCACGAGATGTGCGAGGCTTTGTGCAGTCTTGTGACGTTTGTGCTCGGGCCAAGCCTTGTTGTTCTCGGGCTAGTGGATTGTTGTTACCCTTGCCTATCCCGAAGAGGCCTTGGACGCACATCTCGATGGATTTTATTTCGGATCTGCCTGTTTCTCAGAAGATGTCTGTCATCTGGGTGGTGTGTGACCGTTTCTCTAAGATGGTCCATCTGGTTCCCTTGCCTAAGTTGCCTTCTTCTTCCGAGTTGGTTCCTCTGTTTTTTCAAAATGTTGTTCGTTTGCATGGTATTCCGGAGAATATCGTTTCTGACAGAGGGACCCAATTCGTGTCTAGATTTTGGCGGGCATTCTGTGCTAGGATGGGCATAGATTTATCTTTTTCGTCTGCTTTCCATCCTCAGACTAATGGCCAGACCGAGCGGACTAATCAGACCTTGGAGACATATTTGAGGTGTTTTGTGTCTGCGGATCAGGATGATTGGGTTGCTTTTTTGCCTTTGGCGGAGTTCGCCCTCAATAATCGGGCCAGCTCTGCCACCTTGGTGTCCCCGTTTTTCTGTAATTCGGGGTTTCATCCTCGATTTTCCTCCGGTCAAGTGGAATCTTCGGATTGTCCTGGAGTGGATGCTGTGGTGGAGAGGTTGCATCAGATTTGGGGGCAGGTGGTGGACAATTTGAAGTTGTCCCAGGAGAAGACTCAGCTTTTTGCCAACCGCCGTCGTCGTGTTGGTCCTCGGCTTTGTGTTGGGGACTTGGTGTGGTTGTCTTCTCGTTTTGTCCCTATGAGGGTTTCTTCTCCTAAGTTTAAGCCTCGGTTCATCGGCCCGTACAAGATATTGGAGATTCTTAACCCTGTGTCCTTCCGTTTGGACCTCCCTGCATCCTTTTCGATTCATAATGTTTTTCATCGGTCATTGTTGCGCAGGTATGAGGTACCAGCTGTGCCTTCCGTTGAGCCTCCTGCTCCGGTGTTGGTTGAGGGTGAGTTGGAGTACGTTGTGGAAAAGATCTTGGACTCTCGTGTTTCCAGACGGAAACTCCAGTATCTGGTCAAATGGAAGGGATACGGTCAGGAGGATAATTCTTGGGTCACTGCCTCTGATGTTCATGCCTCCGATCTTGTCCGTGCCTTTCATAGGGCTCATCCTGATCGCCCTGGTGGTTCTGGTGAGGGTTCGGTGCCCCCTCCTTGAGGGGGGGGGTACTGTTGTGAAATTGGATTCTGGGCTCCCCCGGTGGCCACTTGTGGAATTTAACTTGTGTGCATCATCCCCTCTGTTCACCTGCTCCTATCAGGATGTGGGAGTCGCTATATAACCTTGCTCCTCTGTCAGTTTCATGCCGGTCAACAATGTAATCAGTAGCCTTTCTGTGCATGTTCCTGCTACTAGACAACTCCCAGCTAAGTTGGACTTTTATCCTTGTGTGTTTTTGCATTTTGTTCCTGTTCACAGCTGCTGTTTCGTTACTGTGTCTGGAAAGCTCTTGTGAGCGGAAATTGCCACTCTGGTGTTATGAGTTAATGCTAGAGTCTTAAAGTAATTTCTGGATGGTGTTTTGATAGGGTTTTCTGCTGACCATGAAAGTGCCCTTTCTGTCTTCATGCTATCTAGTAAGCGGACCTCGATTTTGCTAAACCTATTTTCATACTACGTTTGTTATTTCATCTAAAATCACCGCCAATATATGTGGGGGCCTCTGTCTGCCTTTTGGGAAAATTTCTCTAGAGGTGAGCCAGGACTGTCTTTTCCTCTGCTAGGATTAGGTAGTTCTCCGGCTGGCGCTGGGCATCTAGGGATAAAAAAACGTAGGCATGCTACCCGGCCACTTCTAGTTGTGCGGCAGGTTTAGTTCATGGTCAGTATAGTTTCCATCTTCCAAGAGCTAGTTCTCATATATGCTGGGCTATGTTCTCTCGCCATTGAGAATCATGACAGGCTACTCTGCTGACGTGCAGACACTGCTCCTAGGCCCAAAACTATTAACTGGATTAGATGCAGTAAAAATTGAGATACACAGGTGGTTTAGTTTGTTTCACAGGCGGGCTACTCTGCTGACGTGCAGACAATGCTACAAGGCCTTAAACTATTAGGCCGGCCTCACACTGGGCGTAAGACAATACGCCACGTATTATACGTCCGTACTACGGCCGTAATACGGAGAAATGTTCCCAAAATATTGATCCGTAGTCAGGGTGTGTCAGCGTATTTTGCGCATGGCATCCTCCGTATGTAATCCGTATGGCATCCGTACTGCGAGATTTTCGCGCAGGCTTGCAAAACCGACATCTAATGGATTTATGTGCTCAAATGTTCGGGAAAACATATATACAGTATATATATATATATATATATGTCATTGAGACACATATATATATATTCTGTATTTAGATTTCATTCAGCGCGATATGTGTTAAAAGCCGGTAATTCAATTGCCGGCTTCTCATTTCTCCTGCACAAACCCGACAGGATATGAGACATGGTTTTCATACAGTAAACCATCTCATATCCCCATTTTTTTTGCATATTCCACACTACTAATGTTAGTAGTGTGTATGTGCAAAATTTCAGCGCTGTAGCGGTAGGTATGTATCTTGTGCGTTTATTATTTTTCCAAGCGAGGGTGTTCCTGATGGATTGAGAGAACAATAAATTATTACAACAACCGCTGTGTTTATTTCATTAAAATCCTTTTTAATCATGTGTGTGTGTGTTTTTTAACCCTTTCCAACAATTGGATTAATAATGGATAGGTGTCATAATTGACGCCTCTCCATTATTAATCTGGCTTAATGTCACCTTCCAATAGCAAGGTGGCATTAACCCTTCATTACCCCATATCCCACCGCTACAGGGAGTGGGAAGAGAGTGGCCAAGTGCCAGAATAGGCGCATCTTCCAGATGTGCCTTTTCTGGGGTGGCTGGGGGCAGATGTTTTTAGCCACGGGGGGGCCAATAACCATGGACCCTCTCTAGGCTATTAATATCTGCCCTCAGTCACTGGCTTTACCACTCTGGCGGAGAAAATTGCGTGGGAGCCCACGCCAATTTTTTCCGCCATTTAACCCTTTATTTCAGCAGCTACAGCGCTGAAATTTTGCACATACACACTACTAACATTAGTAGTGTGGAATATGCAAAAAAAAAGGGGATATGAGATGGTTTACTGTATGTAAACCATGTCTCATATCCTGTCGGGTTTGTGCAGGAGAAATGAAAAGCCGGCAATTGAATTACCGACTTTTCACTAACAGCGCTGCGTATTTCTCGCAAGTCACACTGCTGGTCCGTGTGTAATACGTATTTTTCTCGCCCCCATAGACTTTCATTGGCGATTTTTTTGCGCAATACGCTGACAAACGCAGCATGCTGCGATTTTGTACGGCCGTAGAAAGCCGTATAATACTGAACCGTAATATACGGCTAATAGGAGCAGCCCCATTGAGAATAATTGTGCCGTTTATTTTGCGAGTTTTACGGACATAATTTCTGCGCTCATACGTCCGTAAAACTCGCTAGTGTGAGGCCGGCCTTAACGGGATTAGATGCAGTGAAAATAGAGACACACAGGCGGTGTAGTTAGTTTCACAGGCGGGCTACTCTGCTGACGTGCGAACACTGCTACTAAGCCCAAAACCCCAAAATGATTTACTAGGTTAGATGCAGTAAAAATTGAGATACACAGGAGGTGTAGCTAGCTTCACAGGCGGGCTACTCAGATTACTATCAGACAATGCTACTAGCCCAAAAGGATTGGCTGAGATAGATTACACCAAATGCTGTGACTAACCTGCCTGGCAAACAGTGCTATGAACTGCTGTAACCTACCCTGAAAAGGGCTGATATTACAACTAGTCCTGACTCCTCCTGACTCCCTAAACCTATCTCTCTGACAATTCGCTCCAAAAAAGCACTCTTAGTCTGTATAGCACCCACAGCAGCAGCGGTGCCGTCTAACACTAAGCTGCAGCAGTGAGGAAATGGTGGCGACGGGGCAAATGGCTGGTTCTTATAGGGCAAGGACATGTGACATACACAGCCAATGACACATGCCCTTGCTTGTGTGCATCACATGCACATTGCTGTGTGTGTGCGCACTGCTGATAGGCTGAGAGACTGCACCGCGCCCTCTGTAAATGCGGGAAAGAAAAAAAAAATGGAGATCGGCGTTATTTCAGCACAGGTCTATCCCCCGCCCACTATACACTGAAACAGTCCATTAACAATGATAAACAGTTTTAATGTGCAAATCAAGCTAGGCTTTTGGTGAACGAACAGTTATCGAACAGAAACTCAAACAGCCGAATTTTAAGCAAATTGTTCGGGTTCGTCGAACGACTCGAACACCGCCCAAACAATTTGAAATTGGCGAACAGTTCGACTCCAACACCGCTCATCTCTAAGTCTACGTTCACATTAGCGTTCGGCGCCGCAGCGTCGGGCGCCGTAGCGTCGCCGCATGCGTCATGCGCCCCTATATTTAACATGGGGGCGCATGGACATGCGTTTTGCGACGCATGGCCGCAAGCGTTGGGCGCAGAGAACGCAACAAGTTGCATTTTTTTTTGCGTCCAACTTTCGTCAAAAAAGGACGCATGCGTCGCAAAACGCAGCGTTTTAGCGTGCGTTTTGTTGCGGTTTTGTTTGCGTTGTGCGTTCCGTCACCGACGCAGCGGCGCACAACGCAAATGTGAACGTAGCCTAATCCCTACGTGAAGTCATTGTGGGGTGTAGTTTGTAAAATAGTCACTTTTGGGAACAGTTTTTGGCACCCCAGGATGATATGGTGGTGTCGGTGTAATCTATAAATGATACATGGCTCCTACAAACGATTCCAGCAAAATCTGATGTCAAAACTAGCGCTCATTCCCGTCTACACAGTTTCTGACAATATGTATTGTCACATTAAGGGTATGTGCACACATATTCCTGAGGTCTGCGGATTTTTCCGCGTGAATTTGTAATAGTATGCAGGTACTGAGGTACAGAGGGAGCACTAGTATCATGTGGAGGTACTGAGGGAGCACTACTATGTGGAGGTACTGAGGGAGCACTAGTATTATGTGGAGGTACAAAGGGAGCACTGGTATCATGTGGAGGTACACATGGAGCACTAGTATCATATGGAGGTACTGAGGGAGCACTAGTATTATGTGAAGGTACACAGGGAGCACTAGTATCATGTGGATGTACAGATGGTACACTAGTATTGTGGGGGGGTACAGTGGGAACACTAGTATCACAGTGATGTACAGAGGGGGCAATAGTATCACGTGGGGGTACTGAGGGAGCAATAGTATCATGTGAATGTACAGAGGGAGTACAAGTATCATGTGGAGGTACAGAGGGAGCACTAGTATCACGTGGGGGTACACATGGGGCACCAGTATCATATGTAGTTACAGAGGGAGCAATAGTATCATGCGAAGGTACAGATGTAGCATTAGTATCATGTGGAGGTACAAAGGAATCACCAGTATTATGCGGAGGTACAGGGGGAGCACTAGTATCATGGGATGGTACAGAGGGGGGCAATAGTATCATGTGGGGTACCGAGGGAGCAATAGTATCATGTGACGGTACAGAGGGAGCGCTAGTATCATGTGGAGGTACAGAGAGAACCCCAGTATCACGGGGAGGTACAGATGGAACACAAGCATCATGTGAAGGTACAGAGGTAGCACTAGTACCATGTGGAGGTACAGAGGTAGCACTAGTATCATGTCAAGGTACAGAGGGGTACCAGTATCATGTTGAGGTACAGAAGGAGCAATGGTATCACGTGGAGGTGCAGATGAAGCACTAGTATCATGTGGAGGTACAAAGGGAGCACTAGTATCATGTAGTGGTACAGATGGTACACAAGTATTGCACGGAGGTACAGTGTGAACACTAGTATCACTGTGAGGTACATAGTGGGCAATAGTATCATGTGGGGGTACCGAGAGAGCACTAGTATCATGTGGAGGTACAGAGGGAGCACAAGTATCATGTGGAGTTACAGATGGAATACAAGTATCATGTGGAGGTACAGATGTAGCATTAGTACCATGTGGAGGTACAGAGGTAGCACTATTATCATGTGGAGGTATAGAGGGGTACCAGTATCATGTTGAGGTACACATAGATCACTAGTATCATATGGAGGTACTGAGGGAGCACTAGTATCATGTGGAGGTACAACGGGAGCACTAGTATTATGTGGAGGTACAGATGGCGCAGTAGTAGTGTGCGGAGGTACAGTGGAAACACTAGTATCACTGTGAGGTACAGAGGGGAATAGTATCATGTGGAGGTACAGATGGAGCACAAGTATGTTGATGTACAGAGGGAGCACTAGTATCACGGGGAGGTACACATAGTGCACCAGTATCATATGTTGTTACAGAGGGAGCAGTCGTATCATGTGGAGGTACAGATGTAGCATTAGTATCATGTAGAGGTACAGAGGAAACACCAGTATTACGTGGAGGTACAGAGGGAGCCCTAGTATCATGTGGAGGTACAGAGGGAGCTCAGTATCACGTGGATGTACAGATGTAACACAAGTATCACGTGAAGGTACAGAGGGAACACAAGTATCATGTGGAGGTACAGAGGGAGCACCAGCATCATGTGGAGGTACAGAGGGAACATTAGTATCACATGGAGGTACAGAGGGGTACCAGTATCACGTTGAGGTACAGAAGTACTGTTATCATGTGGAGGTGCAGATGAAGCAATAGCATCATGTGGAGATACAGATGTAGAATTAGTATCATGTGGAGGTTAAAAGGAATCACCAGTATTGTTCTGAGGTACAGAGGGAGCACTAGTATCATGGGGGTACCGAGGGAGCAATAGTATCATGTGAAGGTACAGAGGGAGCACTAGTATCATATGGAGGTACAGAGAGCCCAGTATCACGTGGAGGTACAGATGGAACACAAGCATCATGTAGAGGTACAGAAGGTAGCACTAGTACCATGTGGATATACAGAGGTAGCACTAGTATCATGTGGAGGTACAGAGGGGTACCAGTATCATGTTGAGGTACAGAAGGAGCACTGGTATCATGTGGGGGTGTAGATGAAGCACTGGTATCATGTGGAGGTACACAAGGGGCACTAGTATCATATGGAGGTACCGAGGGAGCACTAGTATCATATGGAGGTACAGAGAGAGCCCAGTATCACGTGGAGGTACGGATGGAACACAAGCATCATGTGGAGGTACAGAGGTATCACTAGTACCATGTGGAGGTACAGATGTAGCACTAGTATCATGTGGAGGTACAGAGGGGTACCAGTATCATGTTGAGGTACAGAAGGAGCACTGGTGTCACGTGGAGGTGCAGATGAAGCACTAGTATCATGTGGAGGTACACATGGGGCATTAGTATCATATGAAGGTACAGAGGGAGCACTAGTATCATGTGGAGGTACAAATGGAGCACTAGTATCATGTAGTGGTACAGATGGTATACAAGTATTGCACGGAGGTACAGTGGTACACTAGTATCACGGTGAGGTACATAGTGGGCAATAGTATCATGTGGGGGTACCGAGAGAGCGCAAGTGTCATGTGGATGTACCGATGTAGCACTAGTACCATGTGGAGGCACAGAGGTAACACAAGTATCATGTGGAGGTACACAGGGGGCACCAGTATCACGTTGAGGTACAGAAGGAGCACTGGTATCATGTGGAGGTACAGATGAAGCACTAGTATCATGTGGAGGTACAAAGGGGGCACTAGTATCGCGTGGAGGTACATAATGAGTACTAGTATCATGTGAAGGTACAGAAGGAGCACCAGTATCATGTGGAGGTACAGAGGGAACACTATTATTGTGTGGAGGTACAGAGGGAGCACTAGTATCATGTGAAGGTACACAGGGAGCACTAGTATCACATGTAGTTACAGAGGGAACACAAGTATCACGTGGAGGTACAGAGTGGATACAAGTATCACATGGAGGTACAGAGGGAGCACTGGTACCATGTAGAGGTACAGATATAGCAGTAGTATCATGTGGAGGTACAGAGGGTGCATTAGTAATAAGTGATGTTACACTTCATGCAATGTATTGTCATTTGATGGTACCAGTTTTTTGATATGTACTCTATATGACATTTAGGATTTTTGCTGATGTATATACAGCCTCTTTAGGTGACGTTTTGTGAAAAACCAGTGCGTTACGTTTTTGCCTAAATTTAAGGCATTTGTGTACTTTCTGTTGAATTTGATTGTTTGTTTTGTTTTTCAATCCTAGTCTGAGGAAGGTCTAAGTAATAGACTGAAACGTTATGAATTTGGGATTGCAACTAAATAAATCTAAATTGTAGACATTTTGAGTGCCGGATTTTTTTTATTTGTGTATTTGTCCTCTGACCGGGAGCTCTCTCTCCCGGAGCGCAGCTGCACCCTGCTCTGACCGCTGCTCACACTGCTCTGTCCCCTGCGCGCGTGCCTTTCCCGCTCTCTGCCCGGCTTCCTTCCTGTCCCAGTCTCTAAGTCTGCCCCCTGGGGAACCTGCAGCACAGCTCAATGGTTCCAGGCACAGAGCCGAGAAGGTAACCACCCCCAGACTCTTCTTGTGTTTCAACTGCCTTACAAATTTGTGAAAACCGCAGGTAAAAGGCACTGCTTTTTACCTGCGGATTTTCTGCGGAATTACTGCAGATTTACCGCGGTTTTTGTGTGGATTCCACTGTGGTTTTACATCTGCGATTTTCTATTATGGAGCAGGTGTAAAACCGATGCGGATTCCACACAAAGAATTGACATGCTGCGGAATGTAAACCGCTGCGTTTCCACATGTTTTTTTCCGCAGCATGTGCACTGAGGATTGCGTTTCCCATAGGTTTACATGGTTCTGTAATCGCATGGTAAACCGCTGCGGATCCGCAGCAAAATCCGCAGCGTGTGAAAATAGCCTAAGGAGAAAAATGAATACCGCAACTTCTTCTTTGTGAACTTGAAAAGTTTGGGGTTAAATCAATATTGACAAGAGCCCAATTTTATAAGATTCTGTAGAGCATCTGTAGGTTCAAAGCTGCTCACTACATTCTTAATTGAATTAATTAAGGGATATAGTTTCCAAATTGGGGTCATTTGTGGGGTTCCTGCAAACGCAACATGGCACCTGGTCTAAGGCTGTGTGCACACATTGCGGATTTTGATGCATTTTTGGACACGCGGAATTGCATCAAATCCTCAGTGTAGTACAGTAACAATGATAGTCAATGGGAATTGCTGTGCACATTCTACGGAAAAATCCACTCTGATTCGCTGCGTTTTTTTTTCGCAGCATGTCAATTCTTTGTGTGGAAACGCAGCTTTTCTGCACCCATTGACTATACATTGAGTAAGGCAAATCCGCACATCAAAAAACACATGACAATCCGCAAGTAGTCCGCAAGAAATCCACATCAATTCCGCATTAAATCCGCAAGTATTTTGGCCTGTGTTTTCTGCCAAGAGATGCAGATTCTGTGCGGAAAATTCAGCAGGCCAATCCTCAATGTGTGCACATAATTACCCTATATCAGTTAAAATTTGTCCTCAAAGTCAAGCAGCTTTCCTTTGTAAGCCCTGGTGCTTGCTCCAACAGTAGTTTATGATTGCAGTTGGAATAATGCCACATTTGAGAAACTTTGAGTAATGAAGTGGGTGTGGGATGGACACCTGTGATAAAAAAAAATTGGGGGCTGAGACATTGTTAAAAGTATTTTAAAAAAAATTCCATTGTGTTAATTGCTGTGTAGTACCTGGAGGGTTAAACTTTTTGAACACAGTTTTAAAAACTTTTAAAGGTGCAATTTGTAAAATGGTGTCTTGTTTAGGGGTGAAGTTGTTATCAGTGGTGTGATGACTGCACTTGTGCAGAGGTCGCCACCGTGACTGGGCCGCCACCAACAGCACAAACTTCAACTGGATGTACGTTCTCAGATGGACATGCAACTGAGGGACACTGCGGCATTTCCGCTGTCCCCTGACTGCCGGGCCTCTACATGGCTACCCCCGGTCTCCCACAGGGTGACGGCGCTGCGGATTGGAGGCCGCGCCGCCAGGGGGCGTGGCCTCATTTGAAAGGAGGCAGGCGCGCTCCCCGCGGGCTTCCGGACCCCTCACTTGAACCCAGACCTGGTTGGGGCTGCCGGCAATATGGACCCGCTCCAGGAGGCAGTGAGAGATAAAATGAGCAGGGAGGGCAGCGAATGGCTGACAGCTTTACTGGCCGGGAGCGGCTCCCTCCATGCGACGGGCCAGGCGATGCCGTCGTGCGGGCGGCGATCTGGCAGAGCCTCCAGGCCGCCAGCTCGCCTGAGCCCGCCAATCCATTTGAAGAGGAGCACGCTCGGTTCAAGCGTGCGCGCTTCCTCACACGTGGTCGGCAGACAGTGCGTCTCAGCAGCGGCGGTCGGGCAGGCACAGGAGGGGGCTTTTCTGAAACCTACCGGCGCCGCTCTCTCGGCGGGTATTATTTCTTGGGAAGGGGGTTCACAGCAACAGCCACTGGGCACTATAGCTGGGTCAGGGCCGATACCCGCGGCTGGCATGGGAGGAGTTCAAGGGTCATCTGCGTTGTCGCAGGAGGCTGAGGGAGTAGGAGAGTCACAGGAGATGGTTTCCCTGACTCCACAACCAATGGGGGAAAGTAGCAATAATACGGGAGGGGGTGGGAGGCTTTAATAGCGGCCCAACAGCAGATACGCTCTGCCTCAGTATTCAGGCAGCAAACTGTAGCTGGCCATGTGGGGGTTTCCCCTCATGCCCTTTGACTTTTATAACACCTCCTTCACAAATACCTGGGGGGCAAGTAGTTTCATCACAATTGGCAACAGGAGAACATCAGAACGCCCCAGCAGTCGCATCGCTGGTGGCAACCGATGTTGGACCTCCCGCACAGGGTGCTGGCACCCCGGCTCTGGTTAGCGGTCAGAGCGCGGGTAACCGCTCCGCGCGCAGCCTCTCCTCTTCATCGTCGTCCGGACACTATCGCCGACGCCATAAAAGGCATGCGGAGCATTACGGTAGTAGGAGGCATGCCCATAGATCCCGATCCAGCCGTCGCAGCAGGCGGTCTAGGGCATCAAGGTGGCGTTCTCCATCCTCGTCGGATAGTTCATCCAGCCGGTCTCGTCGACACGTTTCATCACGACACAGGTCTACGTCCCGAGTGGAACGATGACGTGATACCAACCACGAGACTCAAGAGCAGAGTCGTCCGGAACCTAGTATGCAACCTGGTGAGTACGCCTTTACTGGGGCTTGGGGCGGTGATAGGGGTAATACCGTGAATTTAGCGGACGCAATCCAGTTTAGTGCGGGCGGCGGCAGGATTTTTGTAAATCCCAGGTTGCTGCAACCGGCGGCACCGCCTAAACCATCCCTCCCCCCTCCTCACCCGGACATTTACAAAGACGGACTTTTTTGCGGTGTTCCACCCCTTGGGTCACATCTAGACATTAGCGTGAAGGAACAGATTTGGGCTAACGAGTTCATCGACATTTGGTCCCTCGTATCCACCGAGCAGCACTCGGTGGATAAGGAGAGACGGGTGGGCGAAAAAGTAAACGACAGGAAGCCGAAAGTAGCCAAAACTATCAACAATTGGCTGCAGGCTTTTGCGGTATTAGGTTGCGTGATGGGGGAAAAACACCCGGAATGCTGTTCCGAGCTGTTCATTTATTAAGACAGCATCTACAGTTCGTACAAGTCCCACGGCGGTTCGGCATGGTGGAAATATGACGAGGATTTCCGCCACCGGCTAGCCGTTAACCCACACTTGGGGTGGGGGGTCAAAGCCACTGATTCCTGGTTAACCCTGCAGCCCTTTCCCGGGTCGCCCGCCGGCCCAGCCAACAGTGCTGGGTCGGCGGTTATACGAAGACCTGGCACTTGTTGGCTGTTCAACGAGGGCCACTGCAAATTCTACGGTTTATGCAAATACAAGCACGAATGTTCCGGGTGCGGAGGAACCCATTCTGCATCAAAATGCACAAGACCCCCTCAAAAAGCAAATAGCAACAAGACACCCGCAGGGGGTGAACCATTTGACACCGGTGAGCGTAAAAAACATGGAACCGTGGCTGGGCAGGTACCCCAATAAACCGGCCGCGGCACAACTCAGTTTCGGTTTTGCTTTTGGTTTTTTCATCCCTTTCGTTTTTTCGGATAAACCCCAGTCGTCCCCCAATTTAAAATCTGCCAGGGACTTCCCGGTTATTTTGTTCAAAAAATTGAAGAAGGAAATTCAAGCAGGACGCTTTTGGGGCCCATTCGACGCCCCTCCCTTTTATAATTTACGGGTCTCCCCTTTGGGCATAGTTCCCAGGAAAGAGTCGGGAAAATACAGGCTAATTCACCATTTGTCTTACCCAAAAGGCAGATCGGTGAACGACGGCATCCCGGGATACGACACCGTGGTGACGTATATACCCTTTGACAGAGCCGTTGAAATGGTCAGAAAAGCTGGGCCAGGGGCCCTTATGGCCAAATCAGATATCGAATCCGCATTCCGGCTGCTCCCGGTTCACCCGGACTGCTATCACTTGTTGGGTGCCATGTTCGAAGGCCGATATTACTACGACACATGCCTCCCTATGGGTTGCTCAATTTCCTGCCACTATTTCGAAATGTTTAGCACATTTCTGGAATGGGTCGCCCGTAAAGTGACATGTTTGTCATCTATTACGCACTACCTCGATGACTTTTTGCTCGTGGGCCCGATGAATTCGAATTCGTGTTCCCAAGCCCTGGCCCAATTTAAGGAGTTCATGTCCCATTTCGGTGTTCCCCTGTCTCCAGAAAAAACGGTCGGTCCTGTCCCCGTAATCACCTTCCTTGGGATCGAAATTGATTCGATTGCCATGGAATTTAGGTTGCCACAGGACAAGATTGCAAAGCTGTTGGACCTAATCACGGGGTGCTTATCGGTCAGCAAGGTTTCCCTAGTACAAATGCAATCCCTGCTCGGCTCCCTGAATTTTGCCTGTAAGATAATGCCGATGGGCAGAATTTTTTCTCGCAGGTTGATTCTGGCCACGAGAGGAGTGAGGCAACCTCACCACAGGATCAGGATCACTACCCAACTGCGCAGTGATCTGATCATATGGCAGCGATTTCTTAATACCTACAACGGCAAAACGTGTTTTCAGGAGGAGGAATGCGACATTGTCAGTCTGGGCCTAACGTTCGGACCAACGGGTCTGGCAGGTTTCAGCGTTAGTTTTAGGGACCAGAAGTGCATTGGAACATGGCCTGAATCTTGGGTTGGCAGAGCATGGCCCCGGGACCCGATTTTAACGGAGTTGTTTCCTCTGGCGGCCGCCATGGAACTTTGGGGCCAGTTTTTCCGCAACAAGCGTATCCGACTACAGTTCGGAACGTACAGCACTACACATGCCATTAATTGCCTGTCATCTTCCTCTTTACCTGTCATAAAGGTCATCGGTTTCATTATTTTGAAGTGTTTGGAGTTTAACGTGTGGATAAAAGCGAGCGCTGGTGCCAGTGTTAATGACAGTCTTACCAATGTCAAACATCGGTCTGATTCACAGGCACGATGTGGTCGGCAGCCGAGGGAACAGCAGCGAATTCTGGAATGCCCGCTTTCGGTTTGGGATGTCCTGGAGAATTAATCCCCCTGATAAGGTCATCCATCGCTCCGTCCACCTGGAGAGCATACGGTAAGGCGTGGGATGAGTGGTGCGGCTTGGCAGCAGATAAACCGGTAGGTTATTCGGACTCCCTGAGGGTTCAGGTCACTCTGGCTTTCCTGGCCCGATTGCAGGCCTCTGGGGTTTCAGGAGCGGTGGCTCGTAACCGCATATCGGGCGTGGTGTTCCATTTTAAATTACGCGGGTGGTCCGATTCAGCCAAGCATTTTTTGATCGGGCAAGTCCTGAAAGGCTGGCGTCGGGCAATCGCGAGGAACGATCAAAGGAGGCCTATTTCCTTCCCGCTCCTGTCCAGTCTGGTCAAGGCTTCGGGCAATGTTTGCGACTCCGTTTACGAAGCCACTTTGATCTCGGCGGTTTTCGGCCTGGTGTTTTTCAGGGCCATGCGGGTCAGCGAGATGCTCCCCTCGTCCCGCCGCAGGGCAGGCGGATTGCAGCTGGACGACATAGTGATTTGCGACGACGGTTTGAGGGTTAGAGTGCGCAGATCCAAAACCGACCAGGAAGGCAGGGGCACGTGGTTCCCTCTGTTTGCCATAAAAGGAGCGATTTGCCCACCAGCGTTAATCAACAGCTACATGCAGGTCAGGAGCAGCGGGCCTCAATTGTTCGTTCACGAAAATGGCTCTCCCCTTTTTTCGTGCCAGTTTTTGGTGGTCCTCAGGCACGCGCTGTCATTCTTAGGTCTGCCTGCGGCAGATTTCAGTACCCATTCTTTTAGGATCGGCGCGGCTACGGAGGCCTCCAGGGCGGGTCTTTTTGAATCGGATATCCAGAGGGTTGGTAGATGGAGGTCCCGTTGTTTCACCAGGTATATCAGGCCCGAATTATTCCTGTAAGAATTTTTCAGGGATACACTTTTATGTTAGTTTTTTCTGATGCTTTTGTTCCCTGGCTCGCATTTCCTTTTGCTTAATAACTTCCTTTGATTTGTTTCAGATGGTATGCGGCCCAGCATATGGTTGGTGGGTCATTCGTAGATATATTGGGCAGCCCGGCGTGCTGAATTATGCCCAGGAGGTCGATCGCTCGGTTTTACAGGAATGGACGTTATCTGGCGTGGCACAAGGGGTCTTACCTGGTCTCAAGTCCTTCCGGAAGTCGTGCGTATTGCAAGAGTTGCGTCTCCCCGATAGTGGTGGTTATTCATGCAGGAGGGAACGACTTGGCTTCTTTTCCTCTCGCTGAACTATTGACCCTGATGAGAGCTGATTTGGATAAATTTCCTGGTTTCTTTCCAGTGATGCGTTTGGTTTGGTCGGAGTTGATTCCTAGATTGGTTTGGCGGGGCGCCAGGGAGCTAAGCGCCATGGAAAGATCTAGACGCACTTTAAACCAACGAATTTCTCGCTTCATCAGGTTTAAGAATGGTGTTGTGGTGAGGCCCCACAGATTAGAGGGGGATAATTCGGGTTTTCTCCTACCAGATGGGGTCTATCTTAATGACGCGGGTCTGGATATTTTTCTGGATGGTCTTCGGGAAGGGGTGGTTCAGGCGCTCCATTCTTTGGGGGGGTCATAGCTCGAGTCACGGGCTACTCCGTGGCGGAATGGGTGGAGATTCTGTTGGTGAAGATACCTGCACCGGGAGACCGGAAGGCAGACAATCTCCCTACACCCGATTGGTTGGCAAATTTTGCCGGTTTTAAGCTGCGACCATAATTTTAAGCCAAAAGAAAAAGATGGAAGTTATATGAATAAGTTGTTTCATAAAATAAACAAGTTATATTTAAATAGTCATGTGTGGCGTCACTTTGTGGGAGAAGAGTTTCCTGGGTCGCGGCAGTCTGAGGGACACTGCGGCATTTCCGCTGTCCCCTGACTGCCGGGCCTCTACATGGCTACCCCCGGTCTCCCACAGGGTGACGGCGCTGCTGATTGAAGGCCGCCCCGCCGGGGAGTGTGGCCTCATTTGAAAGGAGGCGGGCTTCCGGACCCCTCACTTGAACTCGGACCTGGTTCCCGCCCTCCCTCCCTTGTGTTTTGGTGGTTTTGTTTTTCCAGTCGCAGCTGCGGAATGGGTGGGGATTCTGGTGGTGAAGATACCTGCAGCGGGAGACCGGAAGGCAGACAATCTCCCTACACCCGATTGGTTGGCAAATTTTGCCGGTTTTAAGCTGCGACCATAATTTTAAGCCAAAAGAAAAAGATGGAAGTTATATGAATAAGTTGTTTCATAAAATAAACAAGTTATATTTAAATAGTCATGTGTGGCGTCACTTTGTGGGAGAAGAGTTTCCTGTGTCGCGGCAGTCTGAAGTGTATTGCAGTGCAGAGACCTGTCGGGTCCGTGCGCAGAAATACACACTGCCGGCCATTCAGAGGTCAGCAGCTGATGTCGACGTGCAGTGACATTATGCGCTCCCGTCGCTTGCATGCTGAAGTCAGCTGCCAGCTTCAGAAGAGGATGCTGTGCGGCGTGGAAGTGGGGGGGGGGGAAGGTGAGTATAATTGTTTACTTTTTTTATGCATTAAAGAACAGAGACAGAACGGGGGACGTATATACCAGGATGGGGGGTATATATACCAGGTTGGGGCCAGGATGATGGACATATACCAAAATGGGGGATATATACCAGGATGGGAGATATACAGCTCTGGCAAAAATTAAGAGACCACCACATCAAAATCCTGTCATGGGCAGCCCAATCTCCAGACCTGAACCCCATTGAAAACCCCTGGTATGTAATCAAGAGGATGATGGATAGTCACAAGCCATCAAACAAAGAAGAACTGCTTACATTTTTGCGCCAAAAGCAGTGTGAAAGACTGGTGGAAAGCATGCCAAGACGCATGCAAGCTGTGATTAACAATCATGGTTATTCCAGAGAATATTGATTTCTGAACTCTTCCTGAGTTAAAACATTAGCATTGTGCAGAGGCATAGCTAGGGTTTTGGTTCAGGGGGGGTGGGAAACTTCTGAGTGGGCCCCTAACCAGGTAACCTTGATTATACCTGGGTGATGCACCCTAATAGTGGAGGAGAACCTCAGCAGATGACCGCGCTGTTGCTGAAAAAAATCTCTATATAAAGACCAACATAGATATTACCAACATATGGTCAGTGGTAAATACCAGCCCTACAGAACATATAACAGATCACAGCACAGTTACGGATAATGACTTACTGCTGACGTTCTTTCTGATGGAATCGTTCACTTTTCCCGTCTTTTCCATCTGGCTCAGACCGACATGACAACTTCTCCAGCCAGGACTCACCTGCAGAGAATACAACAAAGACACGTTTCATTTCTCATATTCCAGCCCCATCACCATCTATTCCCAACCTACACAAATTCCTCACCCTGCTGATACACCAATACTGAGCCGCTGCTGCCGTATGTGACCCTATTACTGCATCTGCTGTGTGGTTCTCTGTGCCTTCTAAATTCTAAAGCAACCCTCTAGAAAATAGTAATGCCAGATGTAAGCGGAGCGCCCCCAAGGGCAAGGAGTACTCGGTACCGGGCCCTTCGGTTCTCAGTGGGGATGTCACGGTGGCTGACCCGGTCCGTGGCCCTAGGGACGTCCGTTGTAAATGAGGTAAAGGTCTTTAAAGGGATAATGTTCGTGACGCCACCTGTGGTATTCGGCCAGGGTGACCGACGCTGCTTAGGGGTCCGCTGGGGGTGATGTTATGGCAGCTAGATGGTATACCTTCCCACAGGTGAAGTGTATCCCCAGGGCTTCCCAGAGTTTAGATGGTGAATGGTGTGAGGTGCAGTGAAGAACGAGGACACAAGGTTGCAGTCTCTTTACCTTTACTGAAGGCTTCAGCATCCACAGTCCAGGGTACAGACCACAGGGTAGGCAGAGTTCGGCCGGTCTGAAGGCAAATCCAGAGTCCCCTTATCCAGGTGGAAATCAGTAGCCCTCCTCTAGTACCTGGGTGTTGTAGTACCTCCCTGCTGAGCTTCTCGGTAAGGTCCTCACAACTATTGTAGGTGTTATGTCTCTTTCTCTCTGTCCCCATGATGGATAGGATAGGACAGGACAAACCCCTTTGACTGATGGCCTGAGGCTTTTTACAGGGACTCTATCACGCCCCGGCCCCCACAAGTTGCCACCGTGCCTCCTGGGTATAAGGTCGGGCAGCCAACGTGGAATTAGCTGTCCTGCCAGTCTCTGAAGTAAAGCGTAGAGATCCTTACTCCCTCGGTGTTCTGGCTACCGGATTCCTGCGCCTCAGTAGGAGGCAGCCTTTTACAGGGCAGAACTCCTTCTGGTTTCTTCTCCTTTTGCTATGACTTCGTTTCTCACCCTCTGAAATACACTTCTCTTCTAATGTCTCTTTCTTAGGATGCTGCCGCACGTGGGGCAGGCGCAGCTCCGTGGACCCTCGTCCTCCTCATACCGCAGTCTGGATCTGACTGGAACACGCTCCAGCCAGCTTCTCCCCCCTTCTGCCTCACTTTCTGTCCAGACCACCAGTTTTACCTAATTGTGAGGAGTGCCCTAATAGATAGGAGCGTAGCTCCCCCTGGCGGCTTGGAGTGTGAAGTGTAGTGTATGGTTTGTGATACCTGGTAAGAAGATCTCCTTTATTGCCTTCAGACGTAATATCACTCCCCCTGGTGGAGGGACAACATTACTGCAACGACCAGGACTCTGGGGCGCTGCATAAGTGCCTTAGAAAACAGTGCCCACATTTTGTCCCCTAAAAAGTAATATTGCCCTGTGCGCCCCTTTGACAGTCACCGTAACCTGAATTCCTCTATAACAATAAGTGCGCACTTTACATTTAATAATGTCCCGGGTCTCCCCCCTGTACAGCTCCCCTATACACAGTATGATGCTCTCTTATACACAGTAAAATGCCCCCTCACGGTATATATACTAACCCCTTAATATCCCCGAAACTGTTTAATGGCTCCAACGCTGTATGATGGCCCTCTAGATAGCCTCCATATAGCATAATACACCAGATAATACTCAATATAGTATAATGCACTCCCCATAGGTCTCCATTTTGTATAATGCACTCCCCATAGGTCTCCATATAGTATAATGCACTCCCCATAGTTCCACTCTCTCCATATAGTATATTGCACTCCCCATAGGTCCACCGTCTCCATATAGTAAAATGCACTCCCAATAGGTCTCCATATAGAATAATGCATGCCCCATAGGCCTCCATATAGTATAATGCACGCCCCATAGGCCTCCATATAGTATAATGCACGCCCCATAGGCCTCCGTATTGCATAATGCACACCCATAGGGCTCTGTAATAATTATAGGGGATAACTCAGGAGACTCTTTGCGTGGAACAAGACAACTACAGGACACAGTTTTATAAGTGGTAAAGTCTATATTATCACACGGTGATTCAAACAGGTGCAGAGAGAAACTGAAGTCCACAACACTTGGTGCAAATAATAAATGCAGCTTAGCAGTCTATAGGAAACTTCAGAGGAAAATGCAATCAAGCAGAAAGTCTATGAAGCACAGTTATTCTTGAGGATACTTGACACGAATAAATCCTTGTCTTAGTCCAGGCACAGATAGATATGCTTATAAGGCAGTTCAAATCATATCTTAGCTCAACCAGGGAGGCCTGGTTAATAGTCTCAGGTTATTGCAAAGCAGAAACAGCTTACATGTCCAGCAAATGCAGATGGAAGTAAAACACGAGCAGCAGATGAAGGAGGATTACTGGAAACTTGAGTATGCAGCAGGAACTCAGAGCAGAGTAGCAGGATCACCACACAGGTTCACTGGAGCAGGTGTATAGCCAGGGAGTAATCAGAGGTCAGGAGCTGGATGCAAGGCAGAATACTCTAGCACAGACTGAAGGCTGGGGTGGAGTTTTATAGCAGGAAGACACAGTGCACATGAGACCAAAGACACCATCTTGGAAAAGGGCAGTAATGCACAAAGGTAAAAAATGTTCAGAGTCCTGACAGGCTCCTTATAGTATAATGCACTCCCCATAGGCCTCCATATAGTATAATGCACTCCACATAGGTCTCCATATAGTATAATGCACTCCCCATTGGTCTTCATATAGTATAATGCTCTCCCCATAGGCAGACTCTATAGCGTAATGCACGCCTATAGGCAGCCTCTGTAATGTAATACACCCCTATAGGCAGCCTCTATAGTGTAATGCTTCCCCCATAGGCAGCCTCTATAATGTAATGCACCCCAATAGGCAGCCTCTGTAGTGTAATGCACCCCCATAGGCATCCTCTATAATGTATTGGACCCCCACAGGCACCCTCCGTAGTGTAATAGTGTAATGCACCCCATAGGCATCCCGGGGCCACCACCCCCTCTGCCTCCCTACCCCCCCCCCCCTACCCCGCGACTAGCGCCCCCCCCCCCCCCCCCCCGCTACTGGCATTGTGGTTTCTAAATGATTATGAACTTGTTTTATTTGCATTATTTGAGGTCTGAAAGCACTGGGTTTTTTTTTTTTATTTTGACCGTTTCTCCTTTTCAGAAAAAAATACAAAATTTATTGCTTGGAAATTCGGAGACATGTTGCCAGAAGTTTATAGAATAAATGAACAATTTACATTTTAATCAAAAATATACCTACAAAGAGAAAAATCAGACAAACTTAACATTTTGCAGTGGTCTCTTAATTTTTGCCAGAGCTGTATATACAAGGATGGGGCCAGGATGCTGGACATACACCAGGATGGAGGATATATATACCAGGATGGGAGATATATATATACAAGGATGGGGCCAGGATGATGGACAAATACTAGGATGGGGGAAATATATACCAGGATGGGGCCAGGATGATGGACATATACCAGGATGGGCTGTCGGGAGGGCCCGGTCCAGATCTTGCACTGGGGCCCATTGAACTGTAGTTACTCTGGTTCTTGCATTTGGCCTTGAAAGTCACTTTGTATAGAAGCTGTTAAAATATTAACCCCTTAACGACCGCCGATACGCCTTTTAACGGCGGCCGCTAAGGGTACTTAAACCACAGCGCCATTAATTAACGGCGCTGTGGAAAAAGTGAATAGCGCCCCCCGGAGTCGGATTTTCTCTGGGGTCGCGGTTGGCGAGGGTAGCCGAGACCCCAGAGAACATGATTCGGGGGGTTTTTACCGACCCCCGAGTTGCGATCGCCGGTAATTAACCGTTTACCGGCGGTCGCAACAAAAAAAAAAAAAACGCGATTTGCCGTTTAATTTCTCTGTCCTCCGATGTGATCGCACATCGGAGGACAGAGAAATGTGGTCCCCGATGGCCCCCAATAGCCCCCCGATACTTACCTACCTCCCCCGGTGCTCCTCGTGGCTCCCGATGGGCGCCGCCATCTTTTTTCCGGGAAAAAATGGCGGGCGCACGCGCAGTGCGCCCGCCGCCTGGCACCCGGAAGATCTTTGGGGTCTCGGCTGCCGGGGGTAGCCGAGACCCCAAAGAACATGATCGGGGTCTGTTTGCACCGACCCCTGTTTTGCGATCGCCGGTAATTAACAGTACCGGCGACCGCAAAAAAAAAAAAAAAAGCGATCTGTAATTCTCTGTCCTCTGATGTGATCGCACATCAGAGGACAGAGAAATAGGGGGATTCGGGGACCCTAACATACTCACCCGGTGTCCCTGGGTCCTCTTCTGTCTTCTCCTGCCAGCCGGCTTTTTCATCATGGCGGGCGCATGCGCAGTGCGCCCGCCATCTGCTGCCATCTGCTGGCCGGCAGGAGAAGACGAGTTGGGGCTAAAATTAGGGTTAGGGTTAGGGTTAGAGTTAGGGTTAGAGTTAGGGTTATGGTTAGGGTTAGGGTTAGGGTTGGGGCTAAATTTAGGGTTAGGGCTAGGGTTAGGGTTAGGCTACTTTCACACTAGCGTTTTTTGGCTTCCGTCGCAATGCGTCGTTGGAGAAAAAACGCATCCTGCAAAAGTGCTTGCAGGATGCGTTTTTTCTCCATTGGCTTGCATTAGCGACGGATTGCCACATGTCGCATCCGTCGTGCGACGAATGCGTCGTGCTTTGGCGGACCGTCGGTACAAAAAAAGCTACATGTATCTTTTTTGTGCGACGTGTCTGCCATTTCCGACTGCGCATGCGTGGCCGGAACTCCGCCCCCGCCTCCCCGCACCTCACAATGGGGCAGCGGATGCGTTGAAAAAACAGCATCCGCTGCACCCGTTGTGCGGCGCTTACAACGCTAGCGTCGGTATGTCGCCCGACACACTGCGATGGGCTGAGTACGACGCTAGTGTGAAAGTAGCCTTAGGCTTCTTTCACACTTGCGTCGGTACGGGGCGGTCGCAATGCGTCGGCCCGACGTACCGACGCACGTTGTGAAAATTGTGCACAACGTGGGCAGCGGATGCAGTTTTTCAACGCATCCGCTGCCCAGTCTATGTCCTGGGGAGGAGGGGGCAGAGTTACGGCCACGCATGCGCGGAAATGGCGGACGCGACGTACAAAAAAAAGGTTACATTGAACTTTTTTTGTGACGACGGGGGCTAAAGTTATGGTTAGGGTTGGGGCTAAAGTTAGGGTTAGAGTTGGGATTAGGGTTAGGGTTTGGATTAGGGTTGGGATTAGTGTTACGTTTGGGATTCGGGTTGGGATTAGGGTTAGGGTTGGGATTAGGGTTAGGGGTGTGTTGGATTTAGGGTTTTGATTAGGGTTATGGTTAGGGTTGAGATTAGGGCTGTTTTGGGGTTAGGGTTGTGATTATCGTTAGGGTTGTGATTAGGATTATGGATCGGGTTGAGATTAGGGTTAGGGGTGTGTTGGAGTTAGGGTTGGAGTTATAATTTGGGGGTTTCCACTGTTTAGGTACATCAGGGGGTCTCCAAACACAACAGCCAATTTTGCGCTAAAAAAGTCAAATGGTACTCCCTCCCTTCTGAGCTCTGCCGTGCGCCCAAACAGTGGTTTACCCCCACATATGGGGCATCAGCGTACTCGGGATAAATTGGACAACAACTTTTGGGGTCCAATTTCTCCTGTTACCCTTGTGAAAATAAAAACTTGGGGGCTAAAAATCTTTTTTGTTGGAAAAAAAAATATTTTTTTATTTTCACTACTCTGCATTATAAACTTCTGTGAAGCACTTGAGCTTTCAAAGTTCTCACTACATATCTAGATAAGTTCCATAGGGGGTCTAGTTTCCAAAATTTGGTCACTTGTGGGGGTTTCTACTGTTTAGGTACATCAGGGGCTCTGCAAACGCAACATAACACCCACAGACAATTCTATCAAAGTCTGAATTCCAAAATGGCGCTCCTTCTCTTCCGAGCTCTGCCGTGTGCCAAAACAGTGGTTTACCCCCACATATGGGGTACCAGAATACTCAGGACAAATTGGAGAACAAATATTGGCATCCAATTTCTCTTGTTACCTTTGTGAAAATAAAAATTTGGAGGCTAAAAAAATCTTTTTTTGTGGGAAAAAAAATATTTTTTATTTTCACTACTCTGCATTATAAACTTCTGTAAAGCACTTGGGCATTCAAAGTTCTCACCACATATCTAGATAAGTTCCTTGTGGGGTCTATTTTCCAAAATGGGGTCACTTGTTGGGGGTTTCTACTGTTTAGGTACATTAGGGGTCTGCAAACGCAACATAACGCCCGCAGACAATTCTATCAAAGTCTGCATTCCAAAATGGCGCTCCTTCCCTTCCGAGCTCTGCCGTGTGCCCAAACAGTGGTTTACCCCCACATATGGGGTACCAGCATACTCAGGACAAATTGGACAACAACATTTGGGGTCCAATTTCTCTTGTTACCCTTGTGAAAATAAAAATTTGGGGGCTAAAAAAATCTTTTTTGTGGGAAAAAAAATATTTTTTATTTTCACTACTCTGCATTATAAACTTCTGTGAAGCACTTGGGCATTCAAAGTTCTCACCACATATCTAGATAAGTTCCTTGGGGGGTCTATTTTCCAAAATAAGGTCACTTGTTGGGGGTTTCTACTGTTTAGGTACATTAGGGGTCTGCAAACGCAACATAATGCCCGCAGACAATTCTATCAAAGTCTGCATTCCAAAATGACGCTCCTTCCCTTCCAAGCTCTGCCGTGCGCCCAAACAGTGGTTTACCCCCACATATGGGGTACCAGCATACTCAGGACAAATTGGACAACAACATTTTGGGTCCAATTTCTCTTGTTACCCTTGTGAAAATAAAAACTTGGGGGCTAAAAAATCTTTATTGTTAAAAAATATATATTTTTTATTTTCACGACTCTGCATTATAAACTTCTGTGATGCACTTGGGCATTCAAAGTTCTCACTACACATCTAGATAAGTTCCTTGGGGGGTCTAGTTTCCAAAATGGGGTCACTTTTGGGGGGTTTCTACTGTTTAGGCACATCAGGGGCTCTCCAAACGCGACATGGCGTCCGATCTCAATTCCAGTCAATTTTGCATTGAAAAGTCAAATGGCGCTCCTTTGCTTCCGAGCTCAGCCATGCGCCCAAACAGTGGTTTACCCCCACATATGGGGTGTCGGCGTACTCAAGACAAATTGTACAACAACTTCTGGGGTCCATTTTCTCCTGTTACCCTTGGTAAAATAAAAATTTGGAGGCAAAAAGATCATTTTCGTAGAAAAAATGCGATTTTTTTATTTTCACGGCTCTACATTATAAACTTCTGTGAAGCACCTGGGGGTTTAAAGTGCTCACCACACATCTAGATAAGTTCCTTAAGGGGTCTAGTTTCCAAAATGGTGTCATATGTGGGGGGTCTCCACTGTTTAGGCACATCAGCGGCTCTCCAAACGTGACATGGCGTCCAATCTCAATTCCAGCCAATTCTACATTGAAAAAGTAAAACGACACTCCTTCTCTTCCAAGCTCTGCGGTGCGCCCAAACAGTGGTTTACCCCCATATATGGGGTATCGACGTACTCAGGAGAAATTGCACAACAACTTTTGTGGTCTAATTTCTCCTGTTACCCTTGTGAAAATAAAAATTTGGGGGCAAAAAGATCATTTTTGTAGAAAACAAATGCGATTTTTTATTTTCACGGCTCTACGTTATAAACTTCTGTGAAGCACTTGGGGGTTCAAAGTGCTCACCACACATCTAGATAAGTTCCTTGGGGGGTCTAGTTTCCAAAATGGTGTCACTTGTGGGGGGTTTCCACTGTTTAGGCACATTAGGGGCTCTCCAAACGCGACATGGCGTCCGATCTCAATTCCAGCCAATTCTGCATTGAAACAGTCAAACGGTGCTCCTTCACTTCCAAGCTCTGCGGTGCGCCCAAACAGTGGTTTACCTCCACATATGGGGTATCGGCGTACTCAGGAAAAATTGCACAACAAAATTTGTGGTTAAATTTCTGTTTTTACACTTGTGAAAATTAAAAAAAATGGTTCTGAAGTAAAATGTTTGCAAAAAAAAGTTAAATGTTCATTTTTTTCTTCCACATTGTTTTAGTTCCTGTGAAGTACGTAAAGGGTTAATAAACTTCTTGAATGTGGTTTTGAGCAGCTTGAGGGGTGCAGTTTTTAGAATGGTGTCACACTTGGTTATTTTCTATCATATAGACCCCTCAAAATCACTTCAAAGGTGATGTGGTCCCTAAAAAAAACATGGTGTTGTAAAAATGAGAAATTGCTGGTCAACTTTTAACCCTTATAACTCCCTAACAAAAAAAAAAATTGTTTCCAAAATTGTGCTGATGTAAAGTAGACATGTGAGAAATGTTATTTATTAACTATTTTTTGTGACATATCTCTCTGATTTAAGGGCATAAAAATACAAATTTTGAAAATTGCAAAATTTTAAAAATTTTCGCCATATTTCCATTTTTTTCATAAATAATTGCAAGTAATATCGAAGAAATGTTACCACTAACTTGAAGTACAACATGTCACGAAAAAACAATCTCAGAATCAGCGGGATCCGATAAAGCGTTCCAGAGTTATAACCTCATAAAGTGACAGTGGTCAGAATTGTAAAAATTGGCCCGGTCATTAAGTACCAAATTGGCTCTGTCACTAAGGGGTTAAAATACATTTAAACAACCAATAGTGTGTATTTTTCTGTACAACCACTAGAGGTCAATGTTGCATTATGGCACTGCCAGGTTTTTATGCAGTGCTACAAGTGCTACGTGTTGCTATAGACAAGTGGAGGAAAAGTCCAATAAAGTACTCCCCTCATCTGAGTTCACTCACAGTATGGGGTTGTGCACAGAGTGGCATAGCAACAGGCAAGTGGTTTTAGGATGAAATGCCATACAATACACTAATGTGGTCTCTTAAAGGGGTTGTCTACCACTCTGACAGCCTCTTCCCAATTGCTATATAATAATACAGGAAAGATATAGATCTTGGTACCGTGTTAGCCAGTAGATAGAAAAATATTTAGAATAGAGAGTCCTCAGTGGTTGATACCTTTTAATGGCTAACTGAAAAGATGGTAACAAATTGCAAGCTTTCGAGACTACACAGGTCTCTTCATCAGGCATAGACTAAAAGAAATTCTGAAGAATCATATATTTATGCACAACATTTTTTTTTCTGTGCTATGTTGTGCATAAATATATGATTCTTCCGAATTTCTTTTAGTCTTTGCCTGATGAAGAGACCTGTGTAGTCTCGAAAGCTAGCAATTTGTTACCATCTTTTCAGTTAGCCATTATATAATAATAATAATTTTATTTCTATAGCACCAACATATTCCGCAGCACTTTATATTTTGGAGGGCACAAACAATAGACATTAAGCTTAACAATAAACACATAGATCAACAGACACTAAGAGGAATGAGGGCCCTGCTCGCAAGCTTACAATCTATGAGGAAATAGGGGAGACACGAGAGGTGGATGGTAACAATTGCTTTCATTGTTGGGACCAGCCATGATGTAAGAAATCGGGTGTTCATATAATGCTGCATGAACCGGTTATCAGACAGAATACGTAACAGTACAGACACAGAGGGCTATTAACTGCATAAGGCGTACGAGAGCATGATGCGAGGAACCTGGTTATGGTAAAAAATGTTGAATAGGCCACACAGGGATAGTTAGATTAATGTGTTGAAGCAGTAGGCCAGTCTGTAGAAATGTGTTTTTAGTGCACCCTTAAAACTGTGTGGATTAATCAAATTAACCTAGGGGTAGTGCATTCCAAAAAATTGTCGCAGCATGTGAAAAGTCTTGGAGATGGGGGTGGGAGGTTCTGATTATTGAGGATGTTAACCTCAGGTCATTAGCAGAATGGAGAGCACAGGTAGGGTGGTAGACTGAAACCAGGGAGGAGATGTAAGGTGGTGCTGAGCCGCGGAGTGCTTTGTGGGTGAGGGTAATACATTTATACTGGATTCTGGAGTGGATGGGTAACCAGTGTAATGACTGGCACAAGGTAGAGGCATCGGTGTAACGGTTGGTGAGGAATTTGATCATAGTTGCAACATTCAAGACAGATTGGAGAGGGGATGGTTTGGTAAGAGGGAGACCGATTAGTAGAGAATTACAATAGTCCAGATGAGAATGAATAAGAGAAACAGTAACAGTATATCATCCCGTGAAAAATAAAAACTGACTATACTCACCACTGGTGCTATTCCAGCAAGGTCAGGTCTCATGTCACATTACGCCTTGTGGGCCCTGCAACTGCCACCAAGCCCAAACAGCCGCTTTCCCCTGACATCTGGCAGATGTTGCGCTGAATGTCATTTATGTATGAAGGAAGTGAGTGACGTGGCCTATTGGCAGCCACTGATTTTTTTATGTCATGTGAGCACCACAGCCAGAATGACACGAGCCACAAAAGACACAGCACAGACATGTCTGGAACAGCACCAGCCGTGAGTACAGGCTGGTTTTTATTGTACATGGGAGAACATTGCGATTGAGAAGGGGGATGTCCCAGTATTAAACACCCCTTTTAACTACCTTTAGGTGAAGTTTAGTCTTTGCTGTGCATAACTTAGTAATTAGTGGTCGCTCTCATCTGCATATACAGGTCCTTCTCAAAAAATTAGCATATAGTGTTAAATTTCATTATTTACCATAATGTAATGATTACAATTAAACTTTCATATATTATAGATTCATTATCCACCAACTGAAATTTGTCAGGTCTTTTATTGTTTTAATACTGATGATTTTGGCATACAACTCCTGAAAACCCAAAAAACCTGTCTCAATAAATTAGCATATCAAGAAAAGGTTCTCTAAACGACCTATTACCCTAATCTTCTGAATCAACTAATTAACTCTAAACACATGCAAAAGATACCTGAGGCTTTTAAAAACTCCCTGCCTGGTTCATTACTCAAAACCCCCATCATGGGTAAGACTAGCGACCTGACAGATGTCAAGAAGGCCATCATTGACACCCTCAAGCAAGAGGGTAAGACCCAGAAAGAAATTTCTCAACAAATAGGCTGTTCCCAGAGTGCTGTATCAAGGCACCTCAATGGTAAGTCTGTTGGAAGGAAACAATGTGGCAGAAAACGCTGTACAACGAGAAGAGGTGACCGGACCCTGAGGAAGATTGTGGACTGAGTCTGGTGTGGAAACATCCAGAGCCACCGTGCACAGGCGTGTGCAGGAAATGGGCTACAGGTGCCGCATTCCCCAGGTAAAGCCACTTTTGAACCATAAACAGCGGCAGAAGCGCCTGACCTGGGCTACAGAGAAGCAGCACTGGACTGTTGCTAAGTGGTCCCAAGTACTTTTTTCTGATGAAAGCAAATTTTGCATGTCATTCGAAAATCAAGGTGCCAGAGTCTGGAGGAAGACTGGGGAGAAGGAAATGCCAAAATGCCTGAAGTCCAGTGTCAAGTACCCACAGTCAGTGATGGTGTGGGGTGCCATGTCAGCTGCTGGTGTTGGTCCACTGTGTTTCATCAAGGGCAGGGTCAATGCAGCTAGCTATCAGGAGATTTTGGAGCACTTCATGCTTCCATCGGCTGAAATGCTTTATGGAGATGAAGATTTCATTTTCCAGCACGACCTGGCACCTGCTCACAGTGCCAAAACCACTGGTAAATGGTTTACTGACCATGGTATTACTGTGCTCAATTGGCCTGCCAACTCTCCTGACCTGAACCCCATAGAGAATCTGTGGGATATTGTGAAGAGAAAGTTGAGAGACGCAAGACCCAACACTCTGGATGAGCTTAAGGCCGCTATTGAAGCATCCTGGGCCTCCATAACATCTCAGCAGTGTCACAGGCTGATTGCCTCCATGCCACGCCGCATTGAAGCAGTCATTTCTGCCAAAGGATTCCCGACCAAGTATTGAGTGCATAACTGAACATTATTATTTGATGGTTTTTTTGTTTGTTATTAAAAAACACTTTTATTTGATTGGACGGGTGAAATATGCTAATTTATTGAGACAGGTTTTTTGGGTTTTCAGGAGTTGTATGCCAAAATCATCAGTATTAAAACAATAAAAGACCTGACAAATTTCAGTTGGTGGATAATGAATCTATAATATATGAAAGTTTAATTGTAATCATTACATTATGGTAAATAATGAAATTTAACACTATATGCTAATTTTTTGAGAAGGACCTGTATATAGAATCCCACAGATTCTCAACCAGAAAAGTTGGCGTATATCATGCAAGTACTGTGAGTGTGCGATTTTTGTCTCTCCAAGCATCTGTATGCGATGCATTTTTAACATAATCTTTTACATACTATAATACTCTATGTAAATTAAATTCACTTGTTAAATAATGAAGCAATTTTATATAAACAGATAGGATAGCATAGAATAGATATCCCTTAAAATCTATAATTTCACAAGCCCTTTACATATAATAAACTTTCACCCTTTAGTGCATTTTATGCGGACCTTATGGTCCAGCTTTTCAGGCATGTTTAACGTAATAAATGATTCATTTAAAAAAACTACGTGGGATCCCTCCTATTTTTGATAACCAGCAAAGGTAAAGCAGACAGATGAGAGCTGATATTATCAGGCTGGGAAGGTCCATTCTGGTGCTTCGCTTTCATTCTTCATGATTACCTTGGTGCAGTGGCAATCGGGATAATGGTAGTTGGGGTTGATTTAGAAGACCATATTCCTTATGAACCATAGTCACATAGTTTAGGTGCAAAAGAAAAATCTGAAGTGACAACAAAATTTATTTTAAAACTATATTAGTTTTTATTCAATTAAATACAACACAATTAAAAAATGTTCAGGAATAGACATTAGCTGGAATAATGGAGGTAAGCCAAAAGGAAGGTTCCCAGCAGGCATTAATTTGACAGATTAATTAAGTAAACTAGTAACAGCAAAAGAGCAAATAATATTTAGATATAATAAAGTGCATTGTGCAAAAAAGGATTGTAAATATCACATATATTAAATAGTCATAAAGTGCTTTTCCACAAAAGGACCTAATCAATATTTAAACTCATCACCAGAGGGTAGTGTTGCATAAAGAATGAAACTTTGCTGTTTAATTATCAATTTATAATCTGTGCCAGTAAATAGGAGTCACACTAGCGTAAAGGTACCTTCACACATAACGATTTTGTTAACGATATCGTTGCAACGTCACGCTTTTTTGTGACGTAGCAACGATCCCGCTAACGATCTCGTTATGTGTGACAGCGACCAACGATCAGGCCCCTGCTGGGAGATCGTTGGTCGTAGGGAATGATCAGGAGGACCTTTATTTGGTCGCTGATCACCCGCTGTCATTGCTGGATCGGCGTGTGTGACGCCGATCCAGCGATGTGTTTACTTGTAACCAGGGTAAACATCGGGGTTACTAAGGGCAGGGCCGCGATTAGTAACCCGATATTTACCCTGGTTACCATTGTAAAAGTTAAAAAAAAAAAAACCACTACATACTCACATTCTGATGTCTGTCACGTCCCCCGGCGTCCACAGGGTTGACTGTGTCGGCGCCGGCCGTAAAGCAGAGCACAGCGGTGACGTCACCGCTGTGCTCTGCTTTACGGCCGGCGCTGACAGATTCAGTGCAGGGAAGCTCTCGGCAGCAGCGCGTGCATTACCAGCGCTCCTGCCGAAAGCAGTTTTAACCCTGTGGACGCCAGGGGACGTGACAGACATCAGAATGTCAGTATGTAGTGTTTTTTTTTTTTACTTTTACAATGGTAACCAGGGTAAATATCGGGTTACTAAGCGCGGCCCTGCACTTAGTAACCCGATGTTTACCCTGGTTACCCAGGTGCTGCAGGGGGACTTCGGCATAGTTGAAGACAGTTTCAACGATGCCGAAGTCGTTCCCCTGATCGTTGGTCGCTGGAGACAGCTGTCTGTGTGACAGCTCCCCAGCGACCACACAACGACTTACCAACGATCATGGCCAGGTCGTATCGCTGGTCGTGATCGTTGGTAAGTCGTTTAGTGTAACGGTACCTTTAATCCCTATTTTAGATCCTATCACCAACCAAACAAACAAATAGCTTCAATAGCCCGAATGCTGCTGTGAAGGTTAGAAAAAAAACACAATCACTAAGAGAATATCAAGTGCAAATGATAAGGGATTTCAGTGTTATTACCTGATTATTTAGGTGCACGCTTAGCATGCCGCTGTCACAACCCTTTGACTCCTGCCCCGACGCGTGCGTTTCGCGGCCCTGCTTCGGAGAAGATGAGACTATTCAAGTCTATGGTTGTGAAAAAAAGTAAAACACTATATTTGGTATTGTCAATTTTATACCTGTTGATGTATATAAAATCGGATGCCATAGTGTATTGCCAAGTTTTTAACACTAAGGATCGGATACGGTTTTAAAGAAGGCTACTATTTGCGATACAACGCAAATTATTTCAAAGTACAAAATTAAAGGAATAGTATGATTGCGCACACACAAAGATTAAGTACATATACTCACACCATTGTCGAGGAGCTTTTTAACTATCATCCATCTGGAATATCAGAGAAGCAAGCACCAAGACAGAGAACCCCTGGGAAATTCACAACACTGCATGGGCGTACCCACTTATGCAGGTATCACAACACTGTACACGTATAAGTACAGGAACCAAACCTTCTGCTTCTGTCTGTGTCATGTTTCTCTGGCCTTATATAGTGATTTACACTGTGTAACACTGGTTCAGCCTCACCCTCTAGTGGCCAGCTTTTGGGATAAGACGAATCAGAGATACCAGGCAAACATCAGACAATGGGGCAATAAACTTACACAATATAAAAGCTCCAAAGGAGAACATCAGACAGAGGTTAAATAAACCTCCATGTTTTACAATAACAAACAACATAGAAAATAGGCAGACCCTGTAGTATAAGGCAGACCCCCCATAGGCAGGCCCTGTAGTATTAGGCAGACCCCACCCCATAGGCAGACTCTGTAGTATAAGGCAGACCCCCCCCACAGGCAGACTCTGTAGTATTAGGCAGACCCCCCATAGGCAGACCCTGTAGTATTAGGCAGACCCCCCATAGGCAGACCCTGTAGTATTAGGCAGACCCCCCATAGGCAGACCCTGTAGTATTAGGCAGACCCCCCATAGGCAGACCCTGTAGTTTTAGGTAGACCCCCCATATGCACACCCTGTAGTATTAGGAAGACCCCCCCATAGGCAGACCCTATAGTATTAGGCAGACCCCCCATAGGCAGACCCTATAGTATTAGGCAGACCCCCCATAGGCAGACCCTGTAGTATAAGACAGCACCCCACCATAGGCAGATTCTGTAGTATAAGGCAGCACCCCTTAAAAAAAAAAAATAAATACTCACTTCTTTTCTTCCTGGTTCCTGCGCTGCTCTGTGCTCCCGCTCGTCTCCTGACAGAGGGTGCCCGGCAGTGACTCATCGCACCCGCTGTCAGCGTCGCCGACGTCTGACGCTGACAGGGGGATGATGGGGGAAGGAGCGCAGCGCTCCTTCCCTCATCATTGCGGTCAGTTGTATCGGCTAAATGCCGGTACAGCTGACCCTGCGATGACAGGCGGGGGGCCCACTGCTGGCACTGGGCCACCCCGCCTGCTCAGGGGCCCCATAGCGGCAGAGCAGGGAGATCGATTCTCCCTGCTCTGCCGCAGAAGGTAACTGTATCGGCGCACTGCTCACGCTGATACAGTTACAGTAGCGTAGCTCCGGGTGGGCCCCCTCTGTGCACCGGGCCCGGGGTGCCCGCACCCTCTGCCCCCCTGGTAGCTATGCTACTGGTCATTGACATGCGTTTGTGTTCCTCTCCTGAAGGGTTAAATGGCAGGAAAAGGTTTTCCTGCCAAGTTCTTCCCACTGTTGCTTGGGGGAAAGTAGGTTGTGGATTGGCTGTATGTGGCAGCCAGTCAGCGGTACTTCGCAGGGAAAGATTGTGTTTTCTTCCCTATGACGTCTGCTGATAGGGTGAAGGGTTTGTAAAAAGGGGAAGTGGAATGAATAAAAGATGGCAGTGCTGAGGCTCCGTGTCAGTCCTCGACACTGCCATATCAGAAGTGCTGCCATACCTGAAGAACATGGGAGTCATCCTTGAGGTGCTCCGCAAGAAGATAGGGGAAAAAGGTTATCTGGCCTGCTTGCAGCGCTGCCTGAGAGAACTTTCTGACAATGTGTCTGGGCCGAGCACCACCTGCAGAATGACCCACCAGATGGAGACCCAACTGGGAGTCTCCACATTTCAAAAATTATTGTCACACACCACTAAAGTGGCATCAATTTACACATAGAAGAAATATTATAATAGGCCTCTGACACACCTGTCACCACAAGCAACCCAACAGATAGAGACACAACTTGGAGTCTCCACATTTCAATAAATTGTTGATAACATCAGCAGCAGTAGCAACAGCAGGCACCGAAGACAGAACAAAGGTGGCACAGACTGCAATAATGCAAGATCAATGCATGACACTAAAAACTACATCATCACCTAGTCTGCGACTGGGGTGTAAAAGTCATGGGAGATCCATGACTTGTTCATTTTGCTGAAAGTTAGGCAGTTTACAGTTTCAGGGGACAGTCGGATGTGCTTACCTGTCAGGACAACACCAGCAGTGCTGAAGACACATTCTGAGAGAACGCTAGCTGCTGGGCATGACAAAACCTGCAAGGCGTGACAGGCAAGCTCAGGCCACTCTTCCATTTTTGAAGATCAAAATGCAAAAGACTCCAAACCTCCTCGTGATGACATTGATATTGAGCTCCAGATACTCCTGCACCATCCTCTCCAGTTGTTCAGAACGTGTCAGACTTGTGCTCTGTTTTACTGGTGCACGGGCTGGCCTACCAAATGTGTGAAACGACTCAAAGAAATTGATTATGCCACTTACACTGCTGCTAATGTTTTTGCACTGATGCCTTGATGTTCCCAGGGTTGGATGTTATTGTTATCCCTTCCGCATCCTCTTCTGCTTCCACCTCTCCCTCTGCGAACACCACCTCTTTACGCAGACTATTCAAAGTGTGCTCCAACATGTAGATGACCGGAATAGTTATGCTGATGACAGCATAGTCAGCGCTAACCATCTTAGTAGCCATTTTGAAACTGTGCAGAAGGGTGCAAAGGTCCTTCATCGGTACCAACTCTGCAAGCTTGATTTGCACCACATCCATACTGCATGGTCCAAGCTATGAAAAAGGACATACTGCATCAGGGCTTGTCGCTGCTGCCACAGTCACTGCATGTGCAGAGTGGAATTCCACCGTGTTGGAACATCACAAATCAAACAGTTAACCGGTAGACCGAAAGACCTCTCTAGCAATACAAGTCGATGACCTGCAGGGTGCTTTCTGCAGCAGGGTGCTTTCTGCAGCAGCGCATCCAGCCCAGGAGAGTGGTGGAGAAATTGCTGTACCACCAGGTTGAGAACTTGAGCCATGCAAGACGTGTGTGAGGTTGCCCCGGCGTAGGTTTGCAACGTTATCACACACAGCCTTCCCTGGCTCCAGGTTCAGCGGAGACAGCATTTTCTCCTTGACTGCCTGCCCCCACAGCCACCCAGTACTCTGTCAGTGAGATGCAACGCCCCTGCCCATGTTTGCTGGTGGTGAAATGGACCCTGGAAGACAGATTTTTTTCAGGGAATGGGTGATGTCTGCAACATGCTGGTGTAGCGCAGGCACAACTTTCTTAGAGAAGTAATGGTGACTGGGCAACTGGTACTGGGGGACTACGACAGCCATCAACTCTCTGAAACCGTCTGTATCCTCCAGGTGGAAAGGCAGCATTTCCGTGGCCAACAGATTGGAGATGATGGAGTTCCAGCTGTTAGCTTTGGCATGTGTAGGAGAAAATGTTCTTTTACGTGACCACAACTGCTGGACTTAGGGCTGGCTGCTGTATTGAGAGAGGGCCCATCACAGTGATCAAAATGAACCATTAGGAAAACTATTGTTGCCAGGTATCGGCCAGCAGATCAGATTTTCTTCCAGGAAGGGGGGACGGAGCAGGAGAGTCTGGGGATGGCAGAGGTAAAGGGGGGCCTCAGGGGACCCCATTTCTCCCTCCCCTGGTATGCTAGATCATAGAGGAGAGAGAAATGAATTGAAAATCGGACTTTAATTGCCGTCATTCGGTGAATAAATGGTGATCACGAGACTGGTGACGGTAAAAACCGACCCGAATCATGTTCTCTGGGGTCTCCACTACCCCTGGTAGCCAAGACCCCAGACATTTTCTGATGCTGGGCAGCGCTACACACTTATTTCTCAGCGCTGTTAAAAAGTGTCACTGAGTAATAAGGCCCCTTAACTGCTGCCGTTAAAGGCGGATCGGCTGTCATTAACGGGTGAAAAAGAACAATTTTATAAAAGCACACCAGAAATTATAGAAAAATTAGTAAAGGAGTTCTATAATAACACAGAAATTTCATGCAAACCATTAAGTGTTAAGCTTGTAAATCCAATACATTTATTTTCTACTAAAATGTTGAGTACAGTTTTGTGTTTGAATAGGGACTAGTGATGAGCGAGTATACTCGGGTGATCTCAGAGTATTTGGATGTGCTCCGAGAATTTGTTTTCCTGGCCTCAACTGCATGACTTACGACTGCAAGATAGGCTGAATACGTGAGGAATGCCTGTTTGTTAGGGAATTACCACATTTTCAGGCTGTCCAGAAGCTGTAAATCATGCAGCTGAGGCAATGAAAACTAAATCTGAGCACATCAAAATACTCATAGATCACCAGAGTGTGCTCGGGAAAACCCGAGCAACAATGCTACTCGCTCATCACTAATAGGGACATGTTCTGTTGGGCTGATGCACATATCCTCATGATGTTTATGTGTAATACTGAAATGCAGAATAATCCATGATTGAGAAAACCCTTCTGGATATGTAACCTGTGTGAATTAATTCTATTGTTTAAAGGCTGAGTGGTGCATCCTACATATTGTTCATTGCAAGGACATTCTATCATATGGATTACAAATTGTTATGTGCACATGAGATATTAATTGGAAAGGTCATGCTAGTATGCAGTTAATAGCCCTCTGGGTCTGTACTGTTTACATATCTGTACATATTTAGGCTGTTAACCGGTTCATGCAGCTTTACATGAACACCCGATCATTACACTACGGCTGGTCCGAATAACTAAAGCAATTGTTATCATCCACGTCTTGTGTCTCCCCTTTCCCTCAGATTGTAAGCAGGGCCCTCACTCCTCCTGGTATCTGTTTTGATCTGTGTTTGTTATGTTGTAATGTCTATTGTCTGTACAAATCCCCTCTATAACAAAGTGCTGCAGAATATGTTGGTGCTATATAAATAAAAAAAAAAATTAGTAGTACTGGACGAGAGGATACCGTTTGATCCATGACTGAATGGCATCAGTTTATTGTTGCACTTAAAAACTCCACATGGTAATTGTGATTTAACTGTTTCAGTTGTGGATCTTGATTTTAGTTGGCTTGGAGCTATAATGTTTTTACAGTGGGAGCTGTCACGGGTCTACCCCTCAGAGTGTCTGGAATGCAGTTACTGACAGCTGAGCAGTCCAATCTGGTACAGGGGCATGAGGAAGCGGTCAGTACTTTCATTGACAACCGACTATCCAATCTGAGACAAGGAGGAGTTGGCTGTCTCCAAGTGTTCATTATCCCAGGTGATTGCCATGCTACTTAACTGAGCTGTTATTTTTCCATATGTGCATTAGCCAAGTGTGGTTTGTTTCCTCTGTGCTTGGAGTTCTGTATGTTGATTTTTTGTTGCCTGATCTTGGACCCCGTTCTGACCATCTGTGTTTAACCCCTTCTTCTCTGATCCGCTATCCTCCTGGTAATCTGACCTCGAAACATTACCTGACTACATTTGACTTCTTAAATAAGAATTTTTATTTATATAGCGCCAACATATTCCGCAGCGCTTTACAAATTAGAGAGGGGACTTGTACAGACAATAGACATTACAGCAAAACAGAAATCACAGTTCAAAACAGATACCAGGAGGAATGAGGGCCCTGCTCGCAAGCTTACAAACCATAAGGAAAAGGGGAGACACGAGAGGTGGATGGTAACAATTGCTTTAGTTATTTGGACCAGCCATAGTGTAAGGCTCGGGTGTTCATGTAAAGCTGCATGAACCAGTTAACAGCCTAAGTATGTAGCAGTACAGACACAGAGTGCTGTTAACTGCATAAAGTGTATGAGAACATGATGAGAGGAATTTTTTTTTTTTTTTTTAATGGGCCACACAGGGATGGTTAGGTTAATGCATTGAGGCGGTAGGCCAGTCTGAACAAATGAGTTTAGGGCACGCTTAAAACTGTGGGGATTGATCATATTAACCTAGGTAATGCATTCCAAAGAATCGGTGCAGCACCTGTAAAGTCTTGGAGACAGGAGTGGGAGGTTCTGATTGAGGATGCTAACCTGAGGTCATTAGCGGAGCGGAGGGCACGGGTAGGGTGGTAGACTGAGACCAGAGAGGAGATGTAGGGTGGTGCTGAGCCATGGAGTGCTTTGTGAATGAGGGTAGTAGTTTTGTACTGGATTCTGGAATGGATGGGTAGCCAGTGTAATGACTGGCACAAGGTAGAGGCATCGGTGTAACGGTTGGTGAGGAATATGATTCTGGCAGCAGCATTCAGGACAGATTGGAGCGGGGAGAGTTTGGTAAGAGGGAGGCCGATCAGTAGAGAGTTTCACTTATTCATTCTTGTCTGGACTATTGTAACAGTAAGAGTTTTTGCAGAGTCGAAAGTAAGAAAAGGGCGAATTCTAGAAATGTTTTTGAGATGCAGATAAGAGCGAGCCAGTGATCGGATGTGGGGTGGTGAATGAAAGTTCGGAATCAAGGATGACCCCAAGGCAGCGGGCATGTTGCTTTGGAGTAATGGTGGAACCACACACGGAGATGGCAATGTCAGGCAAAGGTAGGTTAGTAGAGGGAGAGAACACGAGGAGTTCAGTTTTTGACAGGTTCAGTTTCAGATAGAGGGAGGACATGCTGTTAGAGACAGCGGTAAGACAATCACTGGTGTTTTCTAAAAAGGTCGGCGAGATAACAGGAGGAGAGGTGTATAATTGGGTGTAGTCAGCATAGAGATGGTACTGGAAACCAAATCTACTGATTGTTTGTCCAATAGGGGCAGTATACAAAGAGGAGGGGGCCTAGGACTGATCCTTGAGGAACCCCAACAGTAAGGGAAGGTGAGAGGAGGAACCAGCAAAACATACAGTGAAGGATTGGTCAGGGAGATAGGAGGAGAACGGTGTCCTTGAGGCCGATGGAGCGGAGCATAGTGAGGAGGAGCTGATGATCCACAGTGTCGAATGCTGCGGAGAGATCCAAGAGAATTAGCATGGAGTAGTGACCATTAGATTTAGCTGTTAGTAGGTCATTAGAGACTTTAGTGAGGGCAGTTTCAGAAGTGTGTAAAGAGCAGAAGCCAGATTGAAGAGGGTCAAGAAGAGAGTTATCTGAGAGATAGGGGGTAAGACGGGAGTGGACTAGGCGTTCGAGGAGTTTAGAGATGAAGGGCAGATTAGAGACAGGTCTATAATTAGCGGCACAATTTGTCGAGGGAGGGTTTTTTAAGTAATGGATGTATGATGGCATGCTTAAATGAGGAGGGAAAAATACCGGAAGTGAGCGAAAGGTTGAATATTTTTGTTAGGTGAGAGGTGACAGCCGGGGAAAGGGACTGGAGGAGATGTGACGGAATGGGGTCACTGGTGCAAGTGGTCGGGCGAGAAGATGCAAGGAGCCTGCTCACTTCTTCTGTAACTGGTTCAAAGTCAGAGAGTGAACTAGATATCCTGACTCATGACTTGGCTGTGAAAAGTGATTAGTATCACAGGAGTTCCATAAAGCATCAAACCTGGGTTTTTCGTTAACAATTTCCCCAAAATAGGATCATTCAACAAGATTTACTGGTGACCAAGAAAGTTTAGATCTTTGTTGTGAATTGTAAATTATAGTCATATTCATCTGGTCCCTCTCCTTTATTTCTATTGTTTAAGCAAAAATTGTTTGATTTTGCTGCCATTTGAGAGTGCTTGATTCACCAGATTTTTGGGGTATTACTGGTTTTAGAATCTTTCAGGGCTCTAGCTTGATTGTTGAAATTACAATTCGAGTGCAGTTTTCTCCAATTCTTTTGTGGGATGTTTTCTAACCATTTAATATACGTCCACTGCCTAAATGGATGTAGCCATTTCCATCCACTTTTTTTAATGTTTTGGTGCAAATGTGATTTAATTGAATAAAAAATTTTTTATCTAGGTAATCTGTTGGATTGGTAGAATAAGCTCCAGATGAAGTAGGTCTGCACATTACCAGAATTATCCCATACAAGGAAGGTCACTTAGGAAAAAACATCCAATATATTCAATTTATTGAGCTATAAACTATTTGTGATTGGGAGAGTACTTGGGTTTTTTGCCTCTAGAAGATTTTTTTTCCTGGTAGAAGGGGCGCTGCTTTAAACTCTCCACACCCCCTCCCAAACACATCCCCCACTCAGAGCACCACTATCCTAGCCAAAGTAATAAAAGCATTAGTGGAAATGCGATCTGTGACCAGATTTTGAGCAAGAATGCTTGTGAAAGAACACAAATCTGATTGGGAAAACATTCGGCGTGAACATAGGACAGACAAGTTTGCTCATGTCTAGTTTCCAGCAACCTTTGTTTACAGTTTTAATACTAAACCTCTCACTCCATGAATTTGTAGGCTTGAGTGGTGGTCTCAGTATTTTGCCATCATCTTTAGTAAGTGGGTTTGCTGAACCATTGATTGTGCATTAGTTTTTGACCTGAGCAGGCACCTACTGTTTTTTGGGGGGAGGAGGTGAGGAATCTGGATTGTGGGTTAGCATTTTAAAGTTTTCTGTACATTATTATCTGCAATGCTAGTTTAAGGTATCAAGTCCAACATTAAAAGGTTGTCATCTTTATTTACATTTTTAAACACAAAATATGAAACAAACTTCATCGCTTACAACACAAGAGACAGTGACAAGCTATGCTACAATGTTTTAGTCCTCCCATTCGTCATCTTCCACCTCATCTTCATCTGAAACAAATGAGAACTCCATTAATACAGAACATCTTAAAGGGAAGGTGTCAGTAGGGTCAATTATAAACTCTATATGAGCACAGATCATAGAAAGCTGAACAACACTTACATTTTCTAAGTCTAAATTTAATAAAATATGGAAGTGAGCTGTTAAGATCTATGGACATAGATCTGAGAATCTGCCTCCAAAGATTTTACATGAAAGGGGTGTTACCACTGAGAGCCATGTAATTACTGACAGTCTGCTCTCCTGATCTACATGTCTCACATAACCTTCTACTTAGAATATTTAGAACTACAGAACGGAGGCAGCAATTAAATACTAGGGGTCCGTTTACATGGCCCAACCAGGAGCACGAGTAGACCACTAATTGATAAGCTTTTACTGATCGGCAGTTTTGCTTTGGTCCGCCTGTGTAAAGAGCCAAACAATGAGCACTGCGCGATCTATACCATTTTTATCGGTCGTCCATGACAGCACTACGGAGAGAGGGGATCCGCCCTTCAGGAACAGGAAACCTACAGATACATAAGGGCGGCACCTCTCCCACGCATCAGTTGGTTTCCTGTTCCTGGAGGACAGGATTCCCTGCAGATACGACTTTGTTTCTCCTATCAATACCCAGGCCGACTGTCTGACCCAGGTAGCGAGGGGGGGGGGGGGTCTCCTACCTCGGGCAGTGCGGGTCCCTGGAAGCGCCACGGTGGGTCCGGGTAGGACTCCACAACAGTGAGCGGTGCAGGGTGGAGCGACGTCCGGAGGAGGTCCATCCCCAGTGGTCAGCGAGGTGAGTATGCCCCCCTGGGGTCCGCTCACCCTCCTGGGCCTCGGTCTTCCCCGCCTCTGGTCCCCGTCGGTGCGGTGCGGCGCCCTGTGCGCTCCTTTTTGGTCGGCAGGCCGGGGGTCGGGCGCTGGCTTCTGCCGCTTTCGCCGCTGTGCTGCGGCCACGGGTGGTGGTGGTGTAGCGGCGGGCAGCTAGGGGGTCCGGCGACGCTGTCCCCGGCTTCTGGGTGCGTTTGAGCCCTCAGGCCGAAACCGGAAGTGACGTGCAGGGGGCAGGGCTAAAACCGGAAGTTGGACGCCGGCCGGCTGGTTTTTTGCAAAAATCACCACTGTCCTGCATGCGGCGGGGGCGGGGCACGGATTTGCAGGTGGAGGAAAAGATTCTGGCCACACACCTGCACATGTTCCGGATTCGGGGGTGGGCTATATATAGCTGAGCATAACGCTGCAGGGCTGCTTGTGAGCCCATCTACAGCTATGGATGAGCCGGAAGCTGCCGTCGGTCTGCTGGAGCAGGAGCAGGACAGATCCTCGGAGAAGTCCCATGCGAACCCCCAGCCGAAGGCCCACGGACGCAGTAACCAGCCCGGTCGCAGATATAAACAGAAGGATCTGGACCGACCCCCCAGTAATCCGGTACCTACCGCTACTGCATGGGTAAGATCTTCGTGAAAGTACCCTGATGCAGTCTTTTCCTATGTTTATTTCCGTAGGGGAAAAAAAAAAAAAGCGCTGTAAAACAAAAAACAAGGAGTGCACGCTATGCGCTTGCCCTTTGCCAGACGCCTACCCTAAGAGACTTTGTCAGTCGTGTGTACAGCAGACGGTAGGAAATAAATTGATGGGGACTCTGATAGCCTTTTTCTCCGCTCCCATAGGTGGTGGAAGAGTCTCCTGATTTCACATCAAACCTTAGGGAGATTATCAGGAAGGAGGTGAAAGATTCCCTGAAATCCCTGTCCCGGGAGCCTTCCAAAAGAAGGGAACCTAGCGCCTCAGATTCGGATTCGTCCGCTGGCCCTAGTAGGGAGAATGAGTCAGATGCCTCTGTCTCCTCAGCGTCCTCTTCGGAAGAGGAGTCTAACCGGTTCTGTTTCCCATTGGGCCAAATGGACAAACTAATTAAATCAGTTAGATCCACCATGGGTGTGGCTGATGAAAGGCCAGAACTCTCAGCACAGGACCTAATGTTTGGCGGTCTAGACCCTAAAAAACGTAGGTCTTTTCCGCTCAATGACAAGGTCCAGAACCTCATCAAAAGGGAATGGAAAAAACCAGAGAAGAAAGGCTCTTTTCCACCTGCCTTTAAACGCAGATATCCCTTTGAGGACCCCATGGTGAATACATGGGATAAGGCACCGAAATTGGACGCAGCGGTGTCTAAAAAAAAAATCATCTATCCCCTTCGACGACATGGCTTCCCTAAAGGATCCTCTCGATAAGACGGCTGACTCATTCCTTAAAGGGACATGGGAGATGTCAGCGGGTGCCCTGAGACCTGCTGTAGCTGCGACATGTGCAGCCAGATCGATGATGGTCTGGCTGGATCAGCTAGGGTCTAAGTTGGAAGGCGGTGTTTCCAGAGATTCTATGTTGAAATTCCTGCCAACAATTCAGAATGCCGCTGCCTTTCTCGCGGACGCATCTGCGGATTCGGCAAGAATGGCGGCTAGGGCGGCCGGACTATCAAACGCAGCACGCAGGGCCCTATGGCTGAAATGTTGGCCGGGTGACCTTCAATCCAGATCCCGTCTGTGCTCTATCCCATGCGAAGGGGAATACCTGTTTGGTCCAGTCCTAGACGAACTGCTGGAGAAAGCTGGAGACTAGAAGAAAAAAAGTTTCCCAATCTACCAAATACCTCTTACAGGCGTCCCTTCGCAGGGAAGAGATTTTCGGAGGAGACCAGCCAGAGACCAGAGCAGATGGGATGAGAAAAAGAAGAAAGGTACTGGATTTATGTTTGGAGGTGGAGGACGTCAGGAGCCATACCGTGAGGTCAAAAAACCACCCCAATGACTAGTCGCCCCGGTGGGAGGTAGACTATCTGCCTTCTACCCGGCCTGGTCCAAAATCTCCAGTAGCGATTGGATTTTGGGGTTAATAGCTGCGGGTCTGCGGCTAGAGTTCTCTTCCATCCCTCAGAACTTCTTCAGAGTTACCCCACTCAGGTCCTCTCCAGCAGAACAGGCGGCCCTGGAAGCAGAAGTTCACGACCTGCTCAATAAGAATGTCCTGTCAGAGGTTCCGGAAGGAGAACAGGGTAGAGGATTCTACTCTCCTCTATTCCTAATAAGTAAACCTGATGGCTCCTTCAGAACAATTAACCTTAGGGCTCTTAATAATTTCCTGACCGTCCAATCATTTAAGATGGAAACTATTAACACCGCAATAATGCTGCTGTTTAAAAACTGCTTTATGGTAGTATTGGATTTGAAGGACGCCTATTACCATATCCCTATTTATGCAGGTCACCAACGATACCTGAGGGTGGTGGTAAGGTTGGATGGGGTAATCAGACACTTCCAGTATAGGGCCCTCCCCTTTGGTATATCGGTCGCCCCTCGAGTGTTTACCAAAGTTATGGCGGAAGTTATGGCACACCTGCATGAGTCCAACATTCTAATAATCCCCTACCTGGACGATCTCCTTATCGTAGGTAAAACGGCGGATCACTGTCTGGAACAGTTACATAAAGTGATGTCTGCTCTGGAGCGTCTGGGGTGGATGCTAAATGTCAAAAAATCACGCTTACAGCCCATGACGGTGCAGCGATTTTTAGGCCTGACCCTGGATTCCCAGGTTCAGGAATGCCGTTTGCCTCAAGAGAAAATTGATCGCCTGCACCTTCAGGTGCTGAATGCCTCTAAAAACCCCACCATGTCCCTTAGAAGAGCCATGTCTGTTGGGCTCTCTTCCTGTATTCCAGCGGTCCGATGGGCCCAGTATCATACGAGGATACTTCAGGGCGAGGTGCTGTTACAACAAAAAAGGTTGGGGGGGATGTCTGGAGAGCCTGATGACCCTATCCCAAGACGCTATTATGTCCCTCGGATGGTGGCTAGACCAAGAGAACCTGTCCACAGGGGTCCCCTGGGAATATAATGTAACTCGTATACTCACCTCGGACGCTAGCCCTTCTGGGTGGGGGGGCTCACATGGGGGATACGTTGGTCCAGGGGCTTTGGGATCGGGATCAGATAGAAATGTCTTCCAACCTAAAGGAGTTAACGGCTGTGGAACAGGCAGTTAAATCACTCCTTGTCTATCTACAGGGCCACCACGTGTGGGTATTCTCGGACAATCGGGTCGCCGTGGCATACATAAATCACCAAGGCGGGACTCGTTCCATATCCCTAATGTGCGTAGCAGATCGTCTATTCCATCTAGCAGAGCAACATCTTCTCATTGACGGCTCTTCACATAAGAGGGGCAGAAAACACTACGGCGGATTTCTTAAGCCGCAACACATGGAGTCGTTCAGGGACCACTCTCCCTGCCTCAATCTTCAACCTCATCGTGGAAAGATGGGGTCAACCAGAGGTAGACCTGTTTGCCACAAAAGAAAACAGGAAAGTGGCACAATTCTGCTCTCAACCCCAGAGAAAATCCTCTGTCAGTAGACGCCCTCCTCATAGACTGGAACTTCAGGCTAGCCTACACCTTTCCTCCCCTGTCTCTACTTCCTCTGGTAGTGAGGAAAATCAGGAAGGACAAAGCCACAGTGATAATAATTGCCCCCTTCTGGCCCAGAAGAATGTGGTTTCCATGCCTGAGGGCTATGTCGATATCCGACCCATGGGTCTTGCCAGACATCCTGGATCTCCTATCCCAGGGCCCAGTCTACCATCCTTGGGCGGTTGGCCTTCATCTGACGGCGTGGGTTTTGAGCGGGCGCTGTTAAAGGATAGGGGGTTCTCTCTGGGCCTCATTAACACTCTGCTGAAGAGCAGAAAAATAATCACCACAAAGATTTATGTTAGGATCTGGAAGAAGTTCCTTCAAAACTCGGGTGTAATAGCTGGTCAGTCAATACCAATAGACCAGATTTTAGAATTCTTACAGAAGGGGTTGGATATGGGGTTATCCCCAAATACACTTAAAGTGCAGGTATCAGCCTTAGGGGCCCTCTTTGGCTGCAACATTGCTGAGAATCACTGGGTCAGCAGATTCAGAGCGACAAAACGGTCTAGGCCAATGGTGAATAGGGTCATGCCATGGGACCTGAACCTAGTCCTCTCAGCCATGACAGAGGCTCCATTTGAGCCAATTGCATCAGCCTCTATTAAAAATTTATCCCTTAAAGTAGCCTTCCTGGTGGCCCTAACATTGGCGCGTAGGATAGGCGACATCCAAGCATTATCCAGGGTTCCCCCTTACATGCAGCTTAGGGATGATAGAGTGATTCTCTCCCCTGATCCAGCATATCTCCCTAAAGTAGTGTCCAGGTTCCACAGAACACAGGAAATAGTTCTTCCATCTTTCCTCCCCAATCCTACTAACGATAAGGAAAGGAAGCTACACACTTTAGGTGTAAAAAGATGTATCCTGGAATATCTGGCAGTAACTGATCCCTGGAAGATAGATAACACCCTATTCGTGTCCTATCAGGGTAGTAGGAAGGGTGACAGGGCATCAAAATCTACTTTAGCTAGATGGATCAGGGAGGCTCTCGCTGGCATACATCTCAAAGGGCAAGCCGGCGCCTGAAGGTCTGAAAGCGCATTCCACTAGAGCTATGGCGGCTTCGTGGGCGGAAAGATTGGAGGTGTCGATCGACCAAATTTGTAAGGCTGCTACTTGGTCTTCCCCAAACACATTCTATAACCACTATAGATTGAACTTGGGTGCCTCTTCTGACCTTTCGTTTGGTGTAAGGGTGCTGCAAGCTGTAGTCCCTCCCTAGTTAGTTACTCTCTAGTGCTGTCATGGACGACCGATAAAGTCTTAGTTACTCACCGGTTAACGGTGTTTTTCGGAGTCCATGACAGCACCTGTACATACCCTCCTGTCTTCTTAAGTTCTGGGTGTACACCTCTTCCTTTATTTATATATTTCACGGGTAGTGAATAGTTAGTTATTTGGGTCATTGTTTATTATGTATGCTATTAACCTTGGTGGTCCTCTTGTGCTCTGTAAACCAACTGATGCGTGGGAGAGGTGCCGCCCTTATGTATCTGTAGGTTTCCTGTTCCTGAAGGGCGGATCCCCTCTCTCCGTAGTGCTGTCATGGACTCCAAAAAACACCGTTAACCGGTGAGTAACTAAGACTATCCTCTTAACATATTGTAGCCATCATATTATATAGCAGTGTGTATTTACAATTGCTTATTTTGCCTTTCTACTCCGGATTGACCTAATGGAATGACAGATTACTGTATTTTCTGGACCATAAGACGCACTTTCCCCCAAAATAAAGTTTTGGGTGAAAATAGGGGGTGCATCTTATGGTAGGAATATACTTATAAATCCTGTGGCGGCAGCGCCGATGCAGCTTCCCATCCCAGTGTGGCTGTGACGGTGCTCTGTGGTGTGGTGGGGCTCTGCTGGCATTTCTTCAAAGCCTGGAAGCCCCCACAGCTCCATTAATTGTGGTGGTCTCTGGCAAAATGGCCACCAGGGCGGCGCATGCTCAGATTCAGATCTTGTCCCGAGATCTGAATCCGAGCATGCGCCTCCTATTTTGCTGGAGACCACCGCACTGCATCACAGCAGTGGAGCTGTGGGGGCTTCCAAGAAATGCTGGCGGAGCCCCACCACCACACCAGAGCGCTGCTTCCCCCCATCCCACCAGCCTGGGATGGAATTTCCTGGAGGCCACCGCACCAGCCTGGACCACACTTCCACCTGTACTGATCCCTTCCCTGGTAAGCTGAATTCGGTCCCCCATTTTACACTCCTCCCAAAAATTTGAGGTGCCTCTTATGGGCTAGAAAATAAGATGACCTATTGACATGTGATAAAAAAAAAAAAAAAAAAAAAAAAAAAAACCACGCTAGCTGAATCTTTAAGCTCTGTAGAAGCAGGAGGGCTGGTTTCCCTGCATGACTCATAAGTCACTGCAGAAGTCCCTGGCAGGGTGAGGGGGGGGGGGGGGAATGGAGGGACAAGAGTGTTTCTACATAGAGCAGAAAAGAAAAATGTAGCTGGCAGAAAGGGAAAAAAAAAAATCAATTGTAAGCACAGTATTATAGAATATGATGAGTGCAATATATTAAAAGGCTGTGAGCTTTGATGGGAAAAGCACTTGTTTAAAGGTTGAATTTGGATAGAATCATGTGACAAGGTGTGAACCATTAAATCACACGTTGAGGGCCCAATGCAAACAAGTGTTAGTTCTACATATGAGCAGACCAATATTCACCAACTCATCATTGATTATTACCTACCTGAGGAGTGTATAGCCTTGTGCCTTCTTTTGATGACATCCATTAATGCTGTGACTATGTTAAGACTTTCTGCATTTTCAACCTTTGAAGGTTGGGTTACCTTAGGAGGGGGTGAAATAAGCAATTAGGTTTGCTTCCATTCTAAGTATTCATTATTTTGAAGTTAAAAGGATTTTAATCGTATAATCAAAGTTAAAATCATAGATTTGCCACCAAGTTGAAGTTATTTATTTAAGACAACCACCATTTTAACACCCAACTGGTCCATTGCCATAAAAAACAGATTCCATTGACTCAAGAAAAGATCAGTTTCAAAGGGAATCTCATCATGTGTTTGAGAGCAGCATGATGTTGATTCCAGCAATGTGTCACTTACTGGGCTGCTTGCTGTACTACTGATTAAAAAAAAATATAGTTGTTACCGATAACGGTATTTCTCTGAGCCCACGACGGCACCACGGAGAGAGGGGATCCGCCCACCAAGGACAGGAAACCTACAGATAAATAGGCGGTACCTCTCTCCTGCATCAGTTGTTTACTAGAGAACGATGGGAGACTATGAACAGAGACTTGCTTTTAACATTACCTAAATACTTAACATGAGATACCGCGTGACTTATACCATTAGCATAAGGCACTATATTCATGTGCACACCCAGGAAGTGAAGGGAGGGAATGTAGGGGTGCCGTCTTGGGCTCAGAGAAACACCAAGGTTACTTACCGGTAGCTGGTTTTTCCAGAGCCCATGACAGCACACCTGAGAGAGGGATCCGCCCAGTCAGGACAGGAAACCTACTGAAATAAAAGGGCGGTACCTCTCCCTTGCTTCAGTTGGTTTTCAGAGCATGAGAGGCCCCATGGTTAGTACATGGTAATCCATCACCACATCATAATTATAACAAGATACACCCAGCTAAAAAGTGCGCACCAAAGGGTGAAAAAAGAAGGGAGGGAATATACAGGTGCTGTCATGGGCTCTGGAAAAACCGGCTACCGGTAAGTAACCTTGGTGTTTTCCCGTCTCCCATGACAGCACACCTGAGAGATTTTTGGAGAAAGAACCACCTTAGGGAGGGACCACCGCTTGTAGCACCCTTCTACCAAAGGTAAGGTCAGATGAGGAGGATAGATCTAGCCGATAGTGTCTAAAGAAGGTAGATGGAGAGGACCAGGTAGCAGCCTTACAAATTTGATCTATCGATACCTCTGCTTTTTCTGCCCAGGAAGTAGCCACGGCCCTGGTGGAGTGAGCCTTGATGCCATCAGGGATCGGGGCGCCACAGGAAGCATAGGATAAGGAAATAGCCTCCCTAATCCACCTAGCAATAGTACCCTTGGATACCCCATATCCCTTCTTACTACCCTGGAAGGCTACAAATAGGGATTGATCCTTCCTCCACTGACTAGTCAAGGATATGTACTGCAAAATAGTTCTCCTCACATCCAGTGTATGAAATTTTGCCTCCCCTGGGTTCTTAGGATTACTACAAAAAGAGGGTAACACAATCTCTTGACTTCTATGGAATTTAAGTACAACTTTCGGAAGGTATGCCGGATCTGTACTACTCATCAAAAATTTGCGTGTAAGGAGGGGAGGCAGACAGGGCCTGCAAGTCGCTCACTCTACGGGCTGATGTTAACTACCAGAAGCACCGTTTTAAGGGCGAGTATCTTTATTGACGATTCCTGCAAGGGTTCAAATGGACCTTTGGTTAGGGCATCTAATACCAGATTTAAATCCCACGGGGGAACTCTATGAATTTCCACTGGTCTAGACCTACCACAGGATTTAATAAAGCGGGACACCCATCTATTGGAGGCAAGATTGCAATTATACAAGGCTCCTAATGCCGACACCTGAACCTTAAGCGTATTAGTTGCCAACCCCAGTTGTAAACCCGCTTGTAAAAATTCTAAGATAGTACCCACAGGAGCCTTATCCCCCAAAGGTTGCCCCGAAAAATCCAGAAACTTTTTCCACATTCTACCATAAATTCTCGATGTTACTGGTTTTCTACTTTAATAAGGTGGAGACTAACCCCGGCGAAACCCCCCGCCTACTCAGTAATGCCCTCTCAAATTCCAGGCTGCAAGATGGAAGCCCTTCACTTGAGTGGCATATTGGGCCCTGGGTTAGCAGGTTTGGAATTTCTGGTAGAATCCAAGGATCGGTTATAGACATCTGTCTCAGGAGGGAGAACCAAGGTCTTTTCGGCCAAAATGGAGCAATCAAGATTACCCTCGCTTGCTCCATTCTGATCTCTCTCACCACTGCTGGAATCATCGCTATCGGTGGAAACACATAAGCGAGACTGAAATCCCATTGTATTTGCAGAGCATCTACCGTGAAAGGATTCTCCCTCGGGTCTAACGAACAGAAACTGTCTACTTTCCTGTTGTTTAGAGTGGCAAATAAATCTATTACAGGTAAGCCCCCAAGCCTTCACTGTTGAAACACCCTGGGATTTAAAGACCACTCTCCCTGCCTCAGTGTCTTGCGACTTAGGTAGTCTGCTCTCGTATTCTCGACTCCCCTTATGTGGAGAGCAGAGAGGGATAGTAGGTGGCGCTCTGGTAGATGTAGGAGGACAGACGCTGACTTCATTAGAGAAAGGTATCTCGTCCCCCCCTTGGTGGTTGATATATGCCACCACTGCGCGATTGTCTGACATGATTCTGGTATGGTGACCTTGAAGGATGGGAAGGAAGCGTTTCACAGCTCTTTCTACAGCCCATAATTCTCCTAGATTTGACGCCTGCTGTGATTCTAGATGGGACCAGGATCCCTGAATTGAGAGAGATCCTAAATGCACCCCCCATCCTGTACCACTTGCGTCTGTGGTGATGACCTGCTCTACCGGAGTTATCCACTGGACCCCCGACGTTAAATGATCTCTTATGGCCCACCATTTTAGGGAATCTGTTACCTCCAACGAAAGACATAGCTTGCCCTCTAAACGCCCTTTTAACCATCTTTGCGCAGACAGGACCTCCCACTGCAATAGTCTTAGATGGGACTGAGCCCATCTTACTGCGGGTATACAGGACGTCAGAGAGCCCAGCAAGGACATTGCCTTTCTCAATGTCATTACAGGGTGTTGAATTGCTGCTTCCACAAGATTTTGAATTTTGACCAGCTTGTTTTCTGGTAGGCTACTTTCACACTAGCGTTAACTGCATTCCATCACAATGCGTCGTTTTGCTGAAAAAACGCATCCTGCAAAAGTGTTTGCAGGATGCGTTTTTTCACCATTGATTAACATGAAGCAACGCATTGTGACGGATTGCCACACGTCGCACCCGTCCTGCGACGGATGCGTCGTGCAGTGGCGGACCGTTGGGAGCAAAAAACGCTACATGTAACGTTTTTGCTCACGACGGTCCGCTTTTTCCGACCGCGCATGCGCGGCCGGAACTCTGCCCCCACCTCCCCGCACATCACAATGGGGCAGCGGATGCACTGGAAAAATGCATCCGGTGCCCCCGTTGTGCGGCGGAGACCACGCTAGCGCTGGGAACGTCGGCCTAGTGTGAAAGAAGCCGTAGGAGACAAAGCCGACGCCTGGAGTCCAGAACCAGGCCTAAAAAGGACTGAATCAGCTCCGGTGTCAACCTTGATTTGGCGAGATTTATTTTCCACCCCAACATTTCTAGTGTCGCCATAACCTCTTTTATTTGTGACAGGCAGTGTGCTGCTGAATTCCCTATTATCAGGAAGTAGTCTAGATACGGAACTATTACCACGTTCTGAGAGCGGAGGAAGGACATGACCTCTGACATCAGCTTGGTAAATATTCTTGGCGCTATTGCCAGGCCGAATGGGAGGGCAGCGTACTGATAGTGCCTGAGACAACCTTGGACAAACTGCTACCCTTAGGAATTTTTGAAAGTCTCGATGAATTGGGATGTGATAATAGGCGTCCTTTAAATCGATAGCTGCCATGAAACACTGTGGAAACAAGAGTTTTATTGCTGTATTCACAGACTCCATTTTGAAGGAACAGTTTACTACCGATTGGTTGAGATTTTTTAAATTGATGATAGTGACCCGTCTGGTTTCCTTATCAAAAAGAGGGGAATAAAAACCTTTTCCCTGCTCTTCCCCCGGGACTTCTACCAGAACATGTTTTGATACCAGCTCCAATACCTCTGCTTCCAAGGCTAGCTGCTCTTCCGGGGTTTTTCTTTGGGGTGTTGAAACAAAAGTCTGTCGCGGTGGATAAACAAAATCTATTTTTAGGCCGTCTTTGACCACCTTCAGAGCCCAATGAGTGGGGGATATGTCTACCCAGGCTGGGAAAAAAGACGAAAGCCTCCCTCCTACTGGCCTGGCGTCATTGGGAGGGCTTTTTTGTTGATGTTGAGGGACCTTTAAACATATATCCAGATCCCCTTCTGTCTCTGGAGTCCCAACTCCTATCTCCCGGGGGGGGGGCGGCCTCTAATAAATTTGCCCCTCCGAAAATAAGGCCTTCTAAAGTCCACTGGAAAGCGAGGAAAACCCCTTTTTCCTGTCTCCGGCTTTCTCCAGAATGTCCTCCAACTTTTTACCGAAGAGGAAATGGCCATCACATGGTATAGAACAGAGTCTATTCTTTGAGGGTAAGTCTCCCGGGCACCCCTTCAACCAGAGAGCATGTCTAGCCACATTGGATAGACTTGCAGCTCTAGCCGCCAGCCTTACGGAGTCTGCTGAAGAATCTGCTATAAAGGCTGCCGCTCCTTTAGCCATAGCTACATTGGATAAAATTTCATCTCTTGGAGCTTTAGATTTTAACTGCTCCTCTATTTGCTGTAACCATACAATAAGGGAACGTGAGACACAGGTTCCCGCAGTTGCCGGTTTCAGACTGCCCGCGGTTGCTTCCCAGGTGTGCCTTAGGAATCCGTCCGCTTTTTTATCTAAGGGGTCCCTTAATACACCAGAGTCTAAGGGAAGGGATAGTTTTTTTTAGAAGACTTGGCTACAGCGCTGTCAATTTTAGACACTTTATCCCAAGTCTCTGAATCCTTCTCCTCAAAGGGGTAACGTCTTTTAGAAGCCGAGGGCAGATTACCCGATTTCTCCATTCTCTCTATAAGGGCCTTTATTTTGGAGATAACAGGAAAGGTACATTTTCTTTTTTCCTCCAAACCCCCGAACATAATGTCCTCCAGAGATTTAGCTGTTCTCTCATCCTTTAGGCCCATTGAAGCTCTAACGGCTTTTACCAGCTTGTCCATGTTCTCGTAAGAAAGCACGGACGGCCCCCCAACATCGCTATCTGAAGAGGAGCCAGAGGACCTAGAGGAGGAGCAGGGAGACAATGTTTCTTCCGGACCTTCCTCATCAGAATGAGAAACCTCAGATACAGAAACTGGTTCTAGGTCTCTACTACCCCATTTTCTTAAGTGCTGCTTTAACAGAGCCTTCTACTTCTGCTCTAATTATTGCCCTAAGACTAGAGGCAAAGTCAGGGGTCTCTTCCTGGATAGTCTTTTGGATGCAATCTATACAAAGACTTTTCTGCCACTGGACTGCCAACGGAACTCTACAGAGGGCACATTCTTTATTCTTTGTCTTGGAGCTAGCCTTCCTCGGCGCCTGCCAAGTAAACAGAAAATGTACTCTATTACCACCAGGGTGACATTCACGTAGATCACTCACCACCTGCTGACCACAAACGGTACCGGATTCCGAGGCGGACTAGGAGCACGGGGAATGTTTCTCCTGGAGGTAGAAGAATCCTGAAATGACCGACCAGGACGATTGCCACTCCTTCCACTCGAGCGGCTATCCATTTTAGTAAGCTAGTGAGCAGGTGTATCACCTGAAGAGGGCTCTTGCAGCTGTTGCAGCTCCATATGATCCTCCATCTCTGGAACAGCTGTATGGGAATGAGCGTCGTTCAGCGTTGCTTTACCCTTAATAAAGGGTTCTCCTCAGTGCTCCCCACCTCTTCCGGTGACTGTTAAGCTCCTCTCCTCCCGAACCCCGCCGGGAAGCCTGTAGCGTTACTGGCGTTCTTTCCATGGGCGCCGCCATCTTGGATCTGGCGTGCCGGTCTGACGTCATGCAGGCACGCCCACTCCCAGCGTACCTTGCGCGCAACGTCAGCCATGCGCCCGGAAGTCACCCAGCTGAGGGGGAGAGAGCGGCGTGGTAGACAGAACGGCCCCAGGAGTCCGGACTGTGCTGGACCAACGCCCGCAAGAGCCCCATGGGATCTGCGAACGGCGCTACCGTCTCCTGAAGGCCGACATACAGGCCCCTGCCTGTGCTTCCAGTGCCGGGACAGGAGCGGGTAAGTGGATCTTCTATTAAAAAAAACAAAAAAAAAAAACGCCGTCTTCAGCACAAGGGTTCTCATCAGGACAGGAAACCCAACTGAAGCGAGGGAGAGGTACCGCCCTTTTATTTCAGTAGGTTTCATGTCCTGACTGGGCGGATCCCTCTCAGGTGTGCTGTCATGGGAGATGGGAAAATACCGTTATCGGTAACTATATTTTTCTCTGACGCCCACGACGGCACCACGGAGAGATTTGCAGAGATTTGTACATTAGGGAGGGACCACCGCTTCCAGAACCCTTTTACCAAAGGTAAGGTCTGGAGAGGAGGTAAGGTCCAATCTATAGTGCCTATAGAAAGTGGACGGTGAAGACCAGGTAGCAGCTTTACATATCTGCTCAATAGAAGCTCCGGCCTTCTCCGCCCAAGAGGTTGCCACTGCTCTTGTTGAGTGTGCCTTGATATTTCCCGGAACGGGTACGCCACTCGCCGAGTATGACAGGCTGATGGCTTCTGTAATCCATCTTGCCAGGGTGCGTTTAGATGCTTTCTTCCCCTTTCGGGGACCCTGGAAACACACAAAGAGAGGAATCCTCCCTACTCTCCCTAGTGGCTTCTATGTAATGTATCAGGCATCTCCTTACATCTAATGTATGTAACGCCTCTTCCTCTTTGTTTTTGGGGTTAGGACAGAAGGAGGGCAGAGATTTGTGTCCTATGAAAACAGGATGCCACCTTTGGGAGATATGCAGGGTCAGGTTTTAGGATGACCCTATCATCCAGGATTTGCGTGAAAGGGGGGGTTGGCGGATAGGGCCTGGATATCACTGATCCTATGTGCGGAAGTGAGTGCGACTAGCAGGGAAGTTTTTAGGGATAAGATTTTGACTGAAGCATCCGCTAAGGGTTCGAAGGGAGGTTTAGATAATGCTCCAAGAACTAAATTTAAATCCCACTGAGGGGTAGATTTCACGGGTAGAGGCCTTGATCTACCGGCTGCTTTGATGAATCTAGATATCCATCAATTTCCTGCTAAATCATAGTTGAACAGAGCTTCTAGAGCCGCTACATGAACCTTCAAGGTGTTTGTGGCCAGACCCAACTCTAACCCATTCTGCAGAAACTCCAGAAAGGCATTAAGAGGGACACCCTCCCCCATTTTGAAGCCTGAAGATGAAAGGAATTTTTTCCATACTTTACCGTATTGTCTGGTTGTAACAGGTTTTCTACTTTGTAACAGTGTAGATACTAGCCCTGGAGAAACCCCCCTGCTTTCTAGTAGCTCCCTTTCAAATGCCAAGCTGTCAAGTGCAAACTTGCCATCTGTGGATGATGAACTGGGCCTTGGGAGAGAAGGTTTGGGAGATCCGGAAGTACCCATGGATCAGAGATGGACATTCTCATCATCCAGGAAAACCAAGTCCTTTTCGGCCAGAATGGGGCGATCAAGATTATGTGAGCCCTGTCCTCCCGAATCTTCCTCAGCACCGCTGGAATCAGAGCAATAGGGGGAAACGCATATGCTAGTTGATGGTTCCAGGAACGCATCTAGGGAAACAGGGTTCCCCCTGGTGTTATTGAGCAAAAGGTGTTCACTTTTTTGTTTAGATGGTTTGCGAAGAGGTCTATGTTTGGTGTGCCCCATTTTACCGAGATTTGACTGAACACCGACTGATTCAGCTCCCATTCCCCCTGCTTCAAGCGAGAGCGACTTAGTAGTCTGCTCTGAAATGGTCTACCCCCTTTATAAGCAGGCCCGATAGGGATTGAAGGTTGGATTCGGCTATGTGGAAGATTGGTTATCTCCATCAGACTCCGAGAACGGGTACCCCCTTGGTGATTCAGATATGCCATCACCACTTTGTTGTCTGACATGATTCTGACATGGTGAGACCGAAGGGGCCCCAGGAACTCTAATAGTGCAAATTTGACTGCCAATAGTTCCTTCATATTGGAGGACGCTTTTCAGATATGGAGGCCAATTCCCCTGAGCTAACAGGTCGTTCAGGTGAGCCCCCCACCCACTGGGACTCGCATCTGTTGTTACTACCTGGGATACTGGAGTCACCCACGGGATTCCTTGAGAAAGATTGCCTAGCGATGTCCACCAGCCTAGTGACTAAATTGTGTTTGGATATAAAGGGAATTTAGAAGGTCAGCTCATTTTTAGAGAGACTTCTTCTGACAAGATTTGCCATTGAAGTTCCCTTGTGTGTAATTGAGCCCATTGGGCTGCCGGAATGCAGGCTGTCATGGATCCCAGGAGGGACATCGCTTGGCGCAGTGTTATGGAGGGGGTGTCTCGCCTTCTGGATACCAGATTTATGATGTTTTGGATTTTTTCCCCTGGAAGGCGACATTCTTGTTTTATAGAGTCCAGAGTGAGACCCAGGTACTCCTGGATCTGGCATGGTAACAATCTGGATTTTTTTAAGTTCACTAGCCAGCCCAGTTTTTCCAGAGAATGTCTGATTGTTTTCAGCTGTTCCTCGCAGTGTTGTGGAGAGGAACCTATTATCAAAAAATCGTCGAGGTATGGTACTATCAGGGTATCTTGCTCCCTCAGGTGAGCCATTACCTCCGCAACTATTTGTGAAGACCCGCGGGGCTATAGCCAGCCTGAAAGGTAGGGCCAAGAATTGAAAATGGTATACCACCCCCCTTATATAGACTGCTATTCTTAGGAATTTTTGGTGATCTTTGGATAGGGACGTGATAGTAGGCGTCCCTTAGATCCAGGACTACCATGAAACAGTGGAAACAGCATTTTTATTGAGGTTTTTATTGTTTCCATCTTGAACGGCTGGATTTCTAGGAATTTGTTTAACTCTTTCAGATTTATGATAGAAGCCGGACGGTTCATTCAGGACTTTCTCTGGAACAGAGGGGAGTAACACCCTTGACCTCTTTCTTGAAGGGGAACTTCCATGAGAACCCCCTTTGTTTACCAGTCCCATGACTTCTCTCTAATGCTAGCTGCTCTTCCTCCGAAGATCTTCGTGAAGTCGTCCTGAACGAGGGGGTTTTTGAAATTTCAATTTCAGTCCGGATCTTATTATGTTCAATACCAAAGGACTGTTGGTAATATTCTCCCAGGCTGAGAGGAAAAGGGCCAGTCTTCCCCCCCCACCTGGGGCAAGCATTCATTGTGCGGGTTTTTTGTTATCGTTAGGGTTTTTGTTGAAGATGAAACCCTTGTTTTTGTTTCGCTTGTCCTCCCACCTATCCTGTTTTTTTCCGGGCTTCCTTCGGAAGAACCTCTTGCTCCGAAAGGGCCTTCTGTATGAAGGGAAACCCAGGGAGGGAAAAGATTTCTTTTTATCCCCCGCTTTCTCTAGTATATCATCTAGAGTGGGCCCGAATAGGAACTCTCCTTCACAGGGGATGGTGCATAATTTAGACTAAGTCTGGAGGTCTCCTGGCCAACATTTTAGCCAGAGGGCCCGTCTTGCGGCATTAGAAAACACTGCTGACCTAGTGGATAATTTGATTGAGTCCGCCACGGCATCTGCCAAGAAGGCGGCAGCTCCACGCATAATGGGCAACATATTTAAAATTGAGTCTCGGGATGCCCTGTTTTTGAGCTGGCTTTCCAATTGGTCTAGCCATACCATCAGGGAGCGGGATGTACATGCGGCAGCGACTGCTGGTTTAAAGGCCTCCACCAGCCGCTTCCCATGAACCTCTGAGGAAGCCATCTGCTTTCTTGTCCATTGGGTCTTTTAAGACCCCCATGTCCTCAAATGGAAGGGCATATTTTTTTGGATGCCTTAGCAATTGCCACATCCAGTTTAGGGGCCTTCTCCCAGAAGGAACAGGATTGGTCATCGAATGGGTACTTTTTCGGAGTCAGTAGCGACTTTCTTATAGGCTTTTTCCACTTTTTTTAATCAAAGACTGGATTTTTTCATTAAGGGGAAAGGCCCTTCTCTTTTTCTGGTCTAGCCCCCGAACATTATGTCTTGAACGGATCTTTTGGGGTGAGGATCTGCCAGCCCCATAGTCTAGTTAAGGCCGTTAGAAACACTATCAGTTTCTTCTATAGGAAAGCAACTACGGCCTCCCGAGGAAGATGAGGAGGAAGAATTAGATGAGCCCGAATCCATATCTTCCCCCGAATCACCCGATTCAGGAGACAGAGATCTGTGCTTAGTCTTCCTTCTCTTTTTTCCTCCTTTGAGGGATTTAAAGGTTTCCTCTACCTGGACTTTAATCAGGTTTTTGAGATCTGCTGCAAACCCAGGAAGGCCTTCTGACACTGTCTGCTGAATACAAATACTGCAAAGTCTTTTGTCCCATGAAGATTGAAGATCTTTACATAGGGCACATGTGTTATGTTTAGTTTTACTTGCGCTTTTCTTCCCCTACGGTAAAAGACACAAAGATAGACTCTCACTATCGCTAACATTCACGAAGATCACTCACCACCTTATGGACCCATAAATACCGGTTGGGCACGATCCATGTTCGCTTTATCCCTTGAGCCGGACGCTATGCTGGACTCTTTGCTGCACAGAGATCCAGAACGCCCTCCGGTAGAGTCCTGGTGTCCTTTCTGGTTTTGTCGCTTCTGAGGCGTCGGTTGTGGAGATGCCCTGGGCAGGGGAGATACCTGCTCCACATCGCTCACAGGTGAGCACTGGCCGGTCTCCATCTTGGAAGCGTTTTTGCCCCCAGATGCACCTGCTAAAATAGTGGTGGAAGGCGCCTTTTTTTTGCGCATGCGCAGTTCGCCTTGCCCCTGGAATCCTGCGCAGTTCGGGCCCGAGCACGAAATCCCGCGCAGTTCTCCCAACGGCCGCGCAGGCACACTAGGCGAGGATCGCAGCGCTTGTGCGCAAGCCCCTGCCGCTTGAAATCTCGTCTTCTCCCACGCAGATGGGGCAACATGGCGCCGCGCACTTACTGCACGCCGACTCCACGGAACTCAGGCTGCAGACTGACGCCAGGGAGCCACATCGCTCCTATCCATAGATGAAACTTGGACACGGCTGCTGCTGGTGAGTCTTCCTAGAGAGGTGGCCTGGTCCTGCCACCTCTCCGCACACCCTAAAAAGGCCTACCAGCCCCTAGCGGTGGCGCTTCGGGTCACCACATCTAGCTGAGGCAGGGGGGCCCCCGCTGCCTGAATCGGCTGATTGGCCCTGGAATTCCCACAGAGAATCTTTCCTTCTGACGGAGGTGGATCTGTAGGTCTCCCATCAAGGACAGGAAACCAACTGATGCAGGAGAAAGGAGGTACCGCCTTTTTATCTGTAGGTTTCCTGTCCTTGGTGGGCGGATCCCCTCTCTCCGTGGTGCCGTCGTGGGCATCAGAGAAATCAACTTTTGCAGGAGACCACTAGTAGACCTCCTGCCATGTATTCCTTCATACTCATGAGCTCTGTATAACACTGCACCCCATTGATTGGCAGATTTCTACTTTACAGTGTACAATTAGTGATGGGGCCGGGTTATATGCAGCTCAGCATTCAGAGAATGTAGATCATGTCAAAACTACAGAAAGCAGCCCAATAAGTGATGTCACTGGAATCATGGTTTCTGTCCTGGCATTATGCCATTCTCAGATGGGGTAGCCCCCAAAAAAAGTTTTATATAAAAGTTCCGCTTGAAATGTTAACAGAAATTGCAACAATGGAATCTGTTAGCACAAGATGACTTGTCACACTTAGGGTGCACTTGTGTTTGGTCTGGACTTGTCAGTGGCACTTCCCCATCGCCACGATCCTCTTACTTGACCCCAACATTGCTATGACACTTGCTCATGACACCGAAAAGTACATGGTTCTTCCAGCACCACACTTTCCTGGCACTTGCAGAAATCAAGTGTCAGAGTAGGTCAGCAGCTAGGCAGTACAATTCTCCTCAAAATTCTCAATATTGCGTGCACTTACAGATTTCAGCTGGATGCCCTGCTTGATCTGGTCCAAGAACATAGGATTGTTCTGTTGCTCAGGTTCTTTAATGGAAGCCTTGGTGTCTTGTACACTTACTGGATTGTTGGTTTCTTTGATTTGGGAAAAGACCGAGCACTCCGATCGATGGCACAGTGGATTTTGAGAAGACTGTTTAATTGAAAATGGTGGAGTTGGCGGTGGAGGGATATTAACAGGTATCAGACTCTCTTGGAAAATACATGGGGGAATAGTTTGGGAATTTTGGTTATCAAGTTGTGGAAGAGGTGGAGGTGAAGGAACATCTCCCAGTTTAATAGGTGGCTCCATTAATGGGATAGAGGGAGGAAAGGTGTCAGCTATGCAGTTTATTTTATCCAAGGCGCTAACAAAGTGAGGAAGTAATGAAGGTGGGGAGAAAGTGTTGGAATTATGACAGTGATGGCCTTGAGGAGAAAGGCTAGTAACACATTTTGCAACTGGAAGTAGAGGGGGTGGCATTTCCATGGAATTTTTTGTAAAAACAGGTTGTGGAGGGGAAGCAGCTTTCTTTGAAAGAGGTCGTAAAGGAAAGTTAGCTGCTGGAGAAAAGCTTTGGGACAACTCATTCAAATATGGAGGCATTGGAGGAAGGGATTTAATTGATTGGAAATGGCTGAAAGGTGTAGGAGTTCCCATAGTTGGTGGCACTTTGCTCAGGGACTGAAGATAACATAATGGAGAACCATGTGCCAACATTTTTGCAGCATGGGGAGAGTCCTGTTGAAGGCCATTTTGTCTTTTTGATGGAGTTATGCTTGAAGATGACAGAGAACGCAGTCTAGCCCGTGTGCTTGGCCTGTCCACAGTTGCTGAAGGAAAGAACAAGAGAGTTTAGCAATACATCAGAGACCTCAATCACTAAAATCCAAGATTCATAAGTTGGAAGACTTCTGAAAAGATCAGTACATACTCATTCTCCGTGTCTGCTTCCTCACATTTTCCAAGCTACCTGCCTTTTCTAGCACAGAGAATATTTTCCGGGACAGTTCCTGGTCTTCAAGGTGTTCCTCTTTGACACCTGCCATGGTGAACAATTTATCCAGGTCTAAATTAGGCTAAGAAAAAAAAAAAAAAAAAAGATTGTAAAGATTTTACACGACTCCTGCAAACTCTGAAAGTGAGTAGAGTTTTGCAGAATGTGTGATAAACAGCCAGCAAATTCATAACATATTCCCTGACTGGAGATGCATGATAGACGAGTGCCGCATCTTACTGTAGCGCAGATTTATGCAGACTGACTTGTGTGTATGTTCACGAGTCTTGAATCTGTCACCATATTTTTTGTTACCCAATCTGAAGGCAGTACAATATAGAGAGGGACCCAGATTCCAGCAGTATAATGTACTGTACCCGTAGCATCTCCATTTTTTGTGATCTGGGTTTGGGTGAGGGCTTATTTTTTGCATGCCGAGCTGACGTTTAATGACACCATTTGGTGCAGATACTTTTTTGGTCGCCCATTATCGCATTTTAATGCAATGTTGCAGTGACAAAAAAAAAAAAAAGTAGTTCTGGCACTCGATTTTTCTCGCTACGCTGTTTAGTGATCAGGTTAAGCCTTTTATTGATAAATCAGGCGTTTCTGAACACGGTGATACAAAATATGTATATGTGATCTTTATTGTTTTATTTTGAATGGGGTGAAATTTAAACTTATACTTTTTTTTTTTTAAAGACTAACTTTTGCCATGCCTCAATAGCCTCTGCTACATAGGAGTGATGCCCAGATCGCTCCTATGTAGCCGAATTACAGCATTGCTATGAGCACCAACCACAGGGTGGTGCTCACAGCAATCTGGCATCAACAACCATAGAGGTCTTCAATAGACCTCTGGTTGTCATGCCAATGCATTGATGACCCCCGATCACATGACAGGGGTCAGCGATGCTTACGGCCATCGGGATGGAAATGAGCGCACTAGTTAAATGCCACCATCAGCATTTGACAGTTCATTTAACCCCTTCCTTCGACGCCACGTAGGTGTCATGAAAGTCGGTGCCAATCCAACCTGTGACGCCTATGTGGCATCATGGAGGGATCGTGTCCCTGCAGCCCGGGGGGGCTTCACCCCCTCGTGGCTACAATCGCTCCGATTTGGCTGTTTCACTTTCAACAGCCAATCAGAGCTATTTGTAATATTTCACCTATGAAAATTGGTGAAATATTACAATCCAGCCATGGCCGATGCTGCAATAGCATCTGCCATGGCTGGAGACCCCGATCTGCCCCCCCCCCAGCCACCGATCTCCTCCTCTCCGTCCTGTCACGTCCCCTGCTCCCCTCTATCCTCCTGTCTGCTCCCCCCATACTTACCGAGCTCCGATGTCCCTCCCGGTGTCCGTCTGTCTTCTCCATGGCCGCTGCCATCTTCCAAAACGGCGGGTGCATGCGCAGTGCGCCAGCTGAATATGCCAGCTGGCAGATTCTTTCCAGGTACATTTTGATTGCTGTGATATCACAGCGATCAAAAAAAAAAATAAAAAATAGAATATATTTATTTTTATTTTTCCACTAGGGTTAGGGTTGCACTTAGGGTTAGAATTAGGCTATGTGCACATGGTGCGGATTTGGCTGGGGATCCGCAGCGGATTGGTCGCTGCGGATTCATAGCAGTTTTCCATCACGTTTACAGTACCACAAACCTATGGAAAACCAAAACCGCAGTGTCCATAGTGCAGAAAATATCGCGCAGAAACGCTGCGTTGTATTTTCCGCAGTATGTCAATTATTTGCGCGGATTCTGCAGCGTTTTACACCTGCTCCATAATAGGAATCCGCAGGTGAAATCCGCACAAAAAACACTGGAAATCTGCAGGTTAAGCGCAGTGCGTTTTAACCGGGGAATTTCTCAAAATCGGTGCTGAAAAATCCGCACACAAATCCGCTACGTGGGCACATAGCCTTAGGGTTGGAATTAGAGTTAGGGGTGTGTTGGGGTTAGGATTAGTGTTAGGGGTGTGTTGGGTTTAGGGTTGGAATTAGGGTTCTGATTAGGGTCATGGTTAGAGTTTGGATTAGGGGTGTGTTGGGATTAGTGTGAGTTAGAATTGAGGGGTTTCCACTGTTTAGGCACATCAGAGGGGTCTCCAAATGCGTCATGGCGCCACCATGGATTCCAGCCAATCTTGCGTTGAAAAAGTCAAATGGTGCCCTCTCCCTTCCGAGCCCCAACGTGTGCCTAAACAGTGGTTTACCCCCACATATGGGGTACCAGCATACTCAGGACAAACTGGACAACAAATTTTGCGGTCAAATTTCTCCTTTCATCCTTGGGAAAATACAAAATTCTGGGCCAAATAATTATTTTTGAGGAAAGAAAAATGTTTTTATTTTCATGGCTCTGCGTTATAAACTTCTGTGAAGCACTTGGGGGTTCAAAGTGCTCACCACACATCTAGACTAGTTCCTTGGGAGGTCTAGTACCCAAAATGGGGTCACTTGTGGGGGAGCTCCAATGTTTAGGCACACAGGAGTTCTCCAAACGCGACATGGTGTCCGCTAACGATTGGAGCTAATTTTTCATTCAAAAAGTCAAATGGTGCTCCTTCCCTTCCGAGCATTACCATGTGCCCAAACAGTGGTTTACCCCCACATGTGAGGTATCAGTGTACTCAGGATAAAATGGATCCTAAAATTTGTTGGGCAATTTCTCCTGTTGCCCATGTGAAAATGAAAAAATTGAGGCTGAAAATGTTTGTGAAAAAAGTACTTTCATTTTAACGGATCAATTTGTGAAGCACTTGAGGGTTTAAAGTGCTCACTATGCATCTAGATAAGTTCCTTGGGGGGGGGGGGGTCTAGTTTCCAAAATGGGGTCACTTGTGGGGGAGTTCCAATGTTTAGGTACACAGGGGCTCTCCAAACGCAACATGGTGTCCGCTAAAGATTGGAGCCAATTTTTTATTCAAAAAGTCAAATGGCGCTCCTTCCCTTCCGAGCCCTGTCGTGCACCTAAACAGTGGTTCCCCCCACATATGGGGTATCAGCGTACTCAGGAGAAAATTGGACAACTACTTTTGGGGTCCAGTTTCTCCTTTAACCCTTGGGAAAATAAAAAAAAAATTGTTGCTAAAAGATCATTTTTGTGGCTAAAAATTTAAAGGTTCATTTTTTCCTTCCATGTTGCTTCTGCTGCTGTGAAACACCTGAAGGGTTAATAAACTTCTTGAATGTGGTTTTGAGCACCTTGAGGGGTGCAGTTTTTAGAATGGTGTCACTTTTGGGTATTTTCAGCCATATAGACCCCTCAAACTGACTTCAAGTGTGAGGTGGTCCCTAAAAAAAAAAAAAAAAAAAAAAAAAGGTTGTAAAAATGAGAAATCACTGGTCAAAGTTCAACCCTTATAACTTCCTAGCAAAAAAAAAAAAAAATTTGTTTCCAAAATTGTGCTGATGTAAAGTAGACATGTGGAAAATGTTATTTATTAACTATTTTGTGTCACAACTCTGGTTTAACAGAATAAAAATTTCGCCAAATTTCTGTTTTTTTTCACAAATAAATGCAAAAATCATCGACCTAAATTTACCACTATCATGAAGCCCAATATGTCTCGAAAAAAAAAAATCTCAGAACTGCTAGGATCCGTTGAAGCGTTCCTGAGTTACTACTTCATAAAGGGACACTGGTCAGAATTGCAAAAAAATGGCCAGGTCATTAAGGTCAAAATAGGCTGGGTCATGAAGGGGTTAACTAGTCAATAGCAGCAGGTGGATCGTTATTCCACCCACCACTATTGCGGGCACATGTCAACTGTACAAAACAGCTGACATGTCCCAGCTTTGATGCGGGCTCCAGTGGGGAGCCTGCATCAAAGCGAGGGTTCTGACCTCGGACGTACTATCCCATCTGAGGTCAGAAATGTGTTAAATTTGCTGTCATGTAGTCCAACATGGCACACCCAACCGATTGCCTATGCACAGTGTACACTGAAAGCTGCTAAACAGCTGCCAGTGATGTGGGCAGGGTTATACAGAGCTCAGCATTTAGATAACATGGTGGATCTGCAGCAGATCTGGGCCTTCATCAGAACTACAGCAAGCAGCCCAGTAAGTGACATCACTGGAAACCAGGTCTGAATTCTGCTGCTCTCAGATGGGGGAGATTTGCAAAAACCTGGTGACATTACTTTTATGGGAACCTTCTGGTAAATGTATTGCTATATCAGAAGCCTATGCACGGTCACATTTCGGCACCTCCATATAAACACTGCTACAGAAGTCACTGTCGATTTTACACACATGAGATTTAGTAAAGTCTCATCCACTACACTAGAACAATAATGCATGACCTCTAGCAAGAAATAAGGTATGACTAGGATGAGCCAGTGACCAAATAAGTCTATAACTTACATCAAAACCAGGCACAGCTTTGAGTCCCACATGAGTAACATGTCTGTGGAGAGAAAACAAAAACTAGGTCTGTTCTTCTGGCCAACAATTGAGGCTTGCAAGGAGGGCATAGGTCAGAAGGAGAGGTTAACAGGTGTTCTCCAAAAGTAAGGCCTCACTCAAAAATCAGTTTTTCACAGATAGAAAGTGTACCCATGAAAGTTTGTGGAGCTGTTCACATGTCAGATTTTATACTCAGACCAAGCGGTCTGCAGAATGGTGGAAGCATGTCTGATATTGGTCAAAGTGTTGGTTTAAACTCAGCAAGGCAAGACAATGGGTCTGTAAGTGAATTGGGTCACTTGCAAGGCAGCGCTGATGTGCTTTTCCTGCATACAGTGTATTCTTACAACATGCACTGACAGTGCGCTCTTGCTAGCTTGTTACTTAAAGATGGTGAGTGCAGAGTCACTATGCATATTGCACACTGCCATCTGACTTCTACTCCTGCCAGTGTAGTATAAAGTGGTAAATGGGCATGGCTGTGTATGAAAAGTCAGAAATAAGTTAGTGGGTCAGTGTTCCAAGAAAACAGTGCTCTGGAAGCTAGAGTAAAGCGTGGTAGATGTGCTGCATTGGGGATTGCTTCCTCTTGTTGGAGTAGTACGTTTTTTAGTCTCAGGCTGACAAGTTATGACTTACTTGAAGTTAGTTGGTGAGCTAATGTCAGATTTGCTCAATTTTCCTCTTTGAGATCGCCCTGTAAGAGACTCCTTAGGCGTGAAATAAACTGATCCATTGTCAACTCTCTCTTCTGATGCTTGGAATATGGAGCCTGGATAAAGGGGATATAAAGGTTATACTATGCAAGTCAACATGGAAATGGAAGGGGGTAACGTATAGTCTGTCCATTCATTGATGGAAACCTCAGGATCAAAGAACTGAATTCTTTATTTGGACAGGGCTGTAGGTGGGCAGAGCAGTCACCATTGCCAGACCATACTAGTCATGTTCTAAATGAATGTAGAAGGACAGAAGGGAGGAATAAAAATGGTTTTTTTTCATGCCACCAAGCCTTGGCAATCTCTCTTGTCAAACTGGTATTTCTGCTGTTTACAGGTAAAATGTTCTTACAATGCAAGGCCTACATGACATTTGAAAGGTTAAAGTCAAGAGAAGTACAGAATGGTGCCACTAATTGTAGCCATGTAAAGCTAATGAGTCACCCGCCTGGGCAGTGGGGTACTCTGCACTGGGTCCTGTTGCACTTAAAGGGGATGTCACGGTGGCTACGACTCCGTCCGTGACCCTGGGTGCTCAATCTAAGGTGGATAAGTGAATAAAGTTTGTGTTCGTGACACCTGTGGTTTTTGGTCAGTAGGGACTGACTATGCTTAAAGGGGTCCTCTGGGATGATGGTATGGCAGCTAGATGGTGACGCTTCCCACAGGTGAAGCGAGGTTCCCAAGGTGTATGGCACAGATGGTGTGGTGGATGATATAGTAAAGAACAAGGACACAGGTTTGCAGTCTTAACCTGGTTTACTGATGGTAGCTGTCAGCCTCAGTCCAGGGTACCAAGTGCAGGGGTAGCTGTGGTCCGGCTGGCTTGGAGGCAATAGGGGATCCCTCTCCCAGGTGAGGTCAGTAAGCCTTTCCTACTTGCACTAGTTGGAGAGGTCCCTGCTGCTCGTAGCTTGCTGACAAGGTACCCCCTCTCCTGACGAGACAGATGTCTGCACGGTGGGCAATGTGAGCCGTTTTATAGGGTCTATCACGACCCAGGCTCTTCAGATTACTGAATCACCTCAGACTTGGTGTGGGCAAATAACGTACAGTCCTATGCCCTCTGGTTCTGTCGTGCATCCTGGAGAACACGACCTCGGGCTCCCAGTTTCTGCGCTCTGGGGGTGTCTGGTTGCTGTTCCCCTCTGAGCCCCTTCCACTGTGCTCCTTTCCTCTTAAGCTCCACTACAATTCAACTCTTCAGGTTCTCTTCCTTTTCCAGGGGCTGCAGCTCCCACGTGGCTGCTTGGCCCCACTGTCTACTCTCCTTACTGTCTGCTCCAGACCAGAACACTTAAAGCCAGGGAAGCTCCCTTGAATCTGGGTTCAGAACATGTTGAATGTAGGTGCATACCTGGTAAAGAGAATACTCCTTGCCTCCAAGCATGATATTGCCCTCCCTGAAAGGAAGGCAACATCACTGTAACAACTGGTTACCTGGGGTGTTACACTAATGCCCCCTGAAATCCAAGATGTGCTAGAGCAGCTCAACATTTTACAACGCATTCCTTGCTCTCCCAGGGTTTGTGTAATACTGAAGAGATCTCAGCCAAACATGTCAGGCTGCAGTCACACATCCATGTTACATGATCTGAAATGCAGACTGGTCACTGGTCTCCTGTCCCAAACTCATCAGATGAGCAGATATTTGCAGGACCCTGGTTCAGCAGCCAAATCCCTTTATGGCTCTTGGACAGGAGCCCCAGCACAAAAACAAAAAACAAAACACATCCCTGTGTGATTATAGCCTTGTGTAAGGGAGAAGACCTGGCTGTGGGTGCTGACAGGGCACCAAGTCCAGAACTGCTGGGGCCAAGCCTATTGTTGCAGAGGGGGGTGAAGGAAATTGAGGACGGATGAGACCCATGACCTGCAGAGAGGAGGGTGTAGTGAGCCAGAGCTGTATAACTTGTGTGGGAAGCGAGTGAGGACCTGCGCCGCAAGTATCAATAGGCCGCGTGGCAGCAAAGGGGCAGATGTAGACAGGACCAGAGATCATCATCAGGCGTGCAGCAGATTACACCAAGCAGGAGATTGCTGTGAAGGACTCTTGGCTGCTGAGCAGTGTAACAGACTAGGGGCTCATCAGCAGGTCAGACCAGGAGCCACCCGCTGCCAGCAGAAGAAAAACCTGATGTTAGGCAGGGAAGCCAGAAAACCTCAGCACCAGACGGCCAGCATCCATCCCAGAGGAAGCGACAACAAGCAGACTCACACCAAGACAGACATACATATAATCTGCCACCTTAAGTTGTTCCATTCTTTTGTAATTTCTAGCATTAATCTGATTTAACCCCTGTTGCTCCCTGCAAGGAGATCTATCCTTGTAACAATTAAGATCAGACAACTGTTTACCCTTGCTCTGCACCTGTGTCACACGCACCTACGCTACAGAGAACATGGGTGGTAAGGCTGACCCACCAAGACTTGGTGGAATGGCTTCACATACACAATGGTGGAAACTTTGCCATATACATCATCCAACTGCACATTTTAGACCCATGTAAACTGAGAACAAGATAACATGGAGCACACACAACTGCAAGAGCCACACATGTTGACTTTGAAGATCCACATCAGAATTGTATTCATCCCAATACAAATATCCCTTAACATAGCAGCTGAACCCCAACTTCTGAACCTGAACCAGCACACCTCACTGGTGAGGCTCCATACAATTGTACATTTTGGCATGGATTACAAGGAGCAAAATACAGCATCACCTAATTCCTGAAAAAAAAAAAAAAGTCAGGCTTGACACTCCAGCTTCTCAATCAGATTTATCACCAGCTAGAGAGTGATCATGCCTGCACAGCACCATTGGTTCACATTAAAGTAAAAACAAAAAACTGTGACACATTACCCAAATGTATCACAACATTTTTTTTAGCCAGGACTCTTGAGTAGAACATTAAAACAAGCAACAGCTTGGTGTAACCAGAGAAAAACTGCAAAGCCCTTGGTTCTCCCCTACTCACCAATCTTGTAAAAGAACTCCATCATTCACACCCCAGTCAGTGCTGCCTGCTGGGAATGCAGCATTTTATATGTTGAGAAATTATCCCACAGATCACCTGATCACTGTGATAATCTGCACCTGAGTGGGAGAAGGCTGGAGTCTGATCACAGGACTGAATTTGGATCACTGAGGCCATGCTTCAATGTAGTGTGAGGCCATGTGCACACATTGCGGATTTTGCTGCCGATCCGCAGCGGATTTGACGCTGCGGACTCACAGCAGTTTTCCATGCGATTCACAGTACCATGTAAATCTATGGAAAACCAAATCCGCAGTGCACATGCTGCGCAAAATTCCGAGCAGAAACGTTGCAGTTTATTTTCCGCAGCATGTCAATTCTTTGTGCGGATTCCGCAGCATTTTACACCTGTTCCATAATTGGAATTCGCAGGTGTAAAACCACAGGTGAAATCCACACAAAAAAAGCTGTAAATCCGCGGTGAATCCGCAGGTAAAATGCGCAGAAACGCTGCAGATCCGCAAGTGATTTACAATATGCAGATTCTGCGTTTCTGCACCCATTCCATAATAGAAATCTGCAGGGGTAAAAAAAAGGAAGAAATCTGCACAAAAATCTGCAACGTGTGCACATACCAAAAAAAGGCGCAGATTCCGACCTGCATTTTCCGCCAAGAAATGTAGAATCTGCACAGAAAATTCCACAGTCAAATCTGCAACGTGTGCACATAGCCTAAAGAATTGACATGCTGCGGAAAATAATCCACTTCGTTTCTGCGCTGAATTTTCCACAGCATGTGCACAGCGGATTTGGTTTTCCATAGGTTTTCATGGTACTATAAATCGCATGGAAAACTGCTGCGGATCCGCAGGGCCAAATCCTCTGCGGATCCGCAGCCAAATCCACAACGTGTGCACATACTGCTGTGGGTTTTTTTCCATTGTTTTTATTTTTTTTTGCACAAAAAATCTTCCGCACTTAGGCTATGTGCACACGTTGCAGATTAGGCTTAGGAATTTCTGGTGCAGATTCTGCCTCTCCTGGCAGAAAACGCACCTGCGGTTTTTTGTGCGGTTCCGCAGCTTTTTTTGTGCGTTTTTGCTGCGGTTTTCTTGCGGATTTGCTGCGTTTTTTACCCCTGCGGTTTTCTATAATGGAATGGGTACAAAAACGCTGCAGATTCACAAAAAAGAAGTGACATGCTACTTCTTTTAAACCGCAGCGTTTCCGCAGCGGATTTTCCGCAATGTGTGCAGAGCATTTATTTTTTCTCATTGATTTACATTGTACTGTAAATCAATTGCAGATCTGCAGCGTTTCTGCACTGCAAAAAACGCTGCGGATCCGCAGAGAATCCGCAACGTGTGCACATACCCTGTAGCCTCTTTCACACTTCCATCTTTTCAGATCCGTCACAATCCGTCGATTTTTGAGAATGCAGGATCCTGCAAAAAAAATTGCAGGATCCTGCATTTTCCCATAGACTTGTATTAGTGACGGATTGTGACGGATGGCCATGCGTTTCATCCGTCGTGCACTGGATCCGTGGGAAAATATCGGTCCGTCGTGCAGAGAAAACGTTCATTGTAACGTTTTTTGTGCACGTCAGAAAATCGGTCAGCGACGCATCCTGCGCTGCCCGTTGTCGGCTACAATGGAAGCCTATGGACGCAGGATCCGTCGCTGACGGTCACACACAGGAATCCAGCGACGGATCCAGTTTTTCCCTTCTGAGCATGCCCGGAAGGATTTTCAAGTCCGGGAAAAAGTGTCTCTCTCTCTCTCTTTTCCTCTCTCTCTCTCTCTTTTTCCTCTCTCTCATTTTCCTCTCTCTCTCCCCCAGACATTTGAATTCCGGAAATTTTTCCCTTGACAAATCAGAACGACGCATCCGTCATTTCACAGGATCCGTCGCACACGTTTTTCACTATTTTCATGACGTCCGTCGATACGTCATTTCACTGCACGTCGACGGAAACCAAAAAACGCAAGTGTAAAAGTAGCCTTAACTGTCCAGGCATATTTGATGTGATTTCACGAAAACTTCTACCCACTGAGCGTCCAAGGGCTCACTCACACCAGCTTATAAATTGGACAAGTGCAATGGGAAAAAAAAATTGGATTGTACTCAGACCAATGTTATTCAATGATTCTGCTACATCCAGAGGCTGTGATGACCGGTGACATCAGTGACGTGACCACTCACCACAGTCAGCGGAATACACTGAGAGTGGAGCAAGAAGCAGCGGCAGTGACGAGCAATGACGTCATTAGGTTACAGCAGTTCACAGCATGCCGGCTCACACAGAGGTTACCATGAGCATGTAGTCTGTGTGACTGCCGACTTATGAACCTCCGCAGCGCATGCACTGCTCCCATGCGCAACGGGGATTCACCTGTTTCTGAGCCGGGACCAGACGGTATGTATGAGTTGGGCATGTCCTCGTTTCCATACACTTGTATGGCGGAAGGCAGCGCCCTACAGTGAGCCACATTCACTGGGCCACGGCTCAATACAAGTGTATGGAGTGAGGCCATGCCCACTGGACAGGCCCTAGCCGGGAGTATGTTATTGCTTATTATTATTGATATTGCTTATTATGGAGCATATGCAGCGCCCCAGGGTCCTGGTCGTTGCAGCAATATCATTCTCCTCTAGTGGGGAGTGATGTTACGTTTGGAGGCAAAGAAGGACAACTGCATTCAGGTATCACAAACATGCAACACATTTTGCACTCCAGGCCACCAGGGGGAGCTATGCTCTTGTTTATTAGGGCACTCTTCACACTTAGGTAAACCTGGTTGCCTGGGGAGGAAGTTAGACAGCTGCTGGCTGAGCTTTGCTCAGGTAGTTGGTCCCTGGCAGGGGTGGGAGCCTGTCAGAGATCGAGACAGAAGGACAAGGAGCTGTGCCTGCCCTAAGTGCGGCAGCTTCTAGAAAGAGACACTGAAGGAGAACTGTATTGTAGAGAGGGTGAAGAAGCCATAGCAAAGTAGTGGATACCAGGAGGAGTTCTGCCCTTCACAGGCTGGCTCCTTCTGAGGCGCAGGATCCTGGTAGCCGGAACACCGAGGGAGCAACAGCCCTGTATGCCTTGCTCCAGAGACCGGCAGGACAGCTAATTTCACGTTACCTGTTCGCCCCTACACCCAGGAGTCAAGGTGGCACCCCTTAGAGTCTGGGGCATGATAGAGTCCCTGTAAAACGCCTCAAGCCACCGGTCATACGGGTTTGTCCTATCCTAACCGGGGGACAGAGAGAGAGACATAACATCTACAACATCTGTGAGGACCTTATGAGAAGCTTAGCAGTAAGGGACTACAACACCAAGGCGCTAGAGGAAGGCTACTGATTTCCACCTGGACTTGCCTCCAAACTGGCCGGACTGTGCCTGTCCTGTGATCTGGTGCCCTGGACTGTGGATGCTGAAGCCTTCAGTAAAAGTAAAGAGACTGCAACCTTGTGTCCTCGTTCTTCACTGCACCTCTCACCATCCACCATCTACACACTGGGAAGCCCTGGGGATACACTTCACCTGTGGGAAGGTATACCATCTAGCTGTCATAACATCACCCCAGCGGACCCCTTAAAGCAGCGTCGGTCACCCTGACCGAATACCACAGGTGGCGTCACGAACATCATCCCTTTGAAGACCTTTCCCTTCTACATTGACGTCCTAAGGGCCACGGACTGGGTCAGCCACCGTGACATCCCCCCTGTGAACCGAAGGACCCTGTACCCAGTACCCCGCTGCCCTTGGGGGCGCTCCACATACACCTGTAGAAAATATGCGGATAAAAAGCAGCAGAGAAAAACGGCTGCACTTACATTATGTGTGAACACAGTCTGAGGGTATATTATGACTGACCTTGGTAGGGTTCTCGGAGGCTGGGTTCACACGTTGTGTCTTTGCTGCAGATTTTACTCATCTATTTCTAAACTGAAATCCATAGCTTTTCTGCTCGTAAAATCTATGCACATTTTCTTCAATTATCCCTGCTTTTTTATGCATGTTTTTTTATTGTGGAAAAGCACCAAAAAAGATAAAGTAAAAAAACAATGCCAGGTCAGCTTGCCATATTCCTTAGGCTACTTTCACACTAGCGTTAACTGCAATACGTCGCAAATGCGTCGTTTTGACGAAAAAACGCATCCAGCAAAAGTTCTTGCTGGATACGTTTTTTCGTCATAGACTAACATTAGCGACGCATTTGCGACGCATTGCCAAACGTCGCGTCCGTTTTGCGACGCTTGGGCGTGTGGTAGCGGACCGTCGGGAGCAAAAAACGTTACATGTAACGTTTTTTGCTCCCGACGGTCCGCTTTTTCCGACCGCGCATGCGCGGCCGGAACTCCGCCCCCACCTCCCCGCACTTCCCCGCACCTCACAATGGGGCAGCGGATGCGTTGGAAAAATACATCCGCTGCCCCCGTTGTGCGGCGGAGACCACGCTAGCGTCGGGAACGTCGGCCCGACGCACAGCGACGGGTCTTTCCCGACGCTAGTGTGAAAGTAGCCTTAGGCTGCCGTCACACTAGCAGTATTTGGTCAGTATTTTACATCAGTATTTGTAAGCCAAAACCAGGAGTGGAACAATTAGAAGACAAGTATAATAGAAACATATGCACCACTTCTGCATTTATCACCCACTCCCGGTTTTGGCTTACAAATACTGATGTAAAATACTGACCAAATACTGCTAGTGTGACGGGAGCCTTAGGGTATGTGTCCACGGTCAGGAAACGCTGCGTGTTTGACGCTGCGTGGGGCCGCAGCGTCAAACACGCAGCGTCCAGATGTTCCAGCATAGTGGAGGGGATTTTTTGAAATCCCGTGTCCACTATGCGTGGAAACACGCACGCGGCGGCCCTGCTACTCTGGACATGCTGCGCGTCTTTTCAGATCGCAGCATGTCCGTGTTCCTTGCGGCAACGCAGCGTCACCGCAAGGAATAACACAGGGCCCTATGCGAGGGGTGCGATGATCCCGGATGTGTACAATGAACACATCCGGCATCATCGCGTCCCAGAAGGGGGCGGGGCTTAGCGCCGAGGCCATCCTGATCGTGGAAACGTACCCTTAGGGTATGTTTCCACGTGGTGTACTGGAAGGGCTTTGAATGCAGCAGATCCCCACCTCATCCAAAGCGCTGCCGGCTTTTGTACGCAGTGATTCCGCATGTGTTCATTGAACCATGCTGAATCACCGCACCCTATACATAGGACGGTGATAGTTATCTTGCGGAGCCTGAGCGTCTCCGCAAGATAAATTGACATGCTGCGGTCTATAAAGACGCGCCGCATGTGCGTATATGCAGGTCTGCCACCTGCGTTTTTGTACGCATAGTGTATATGGGATTTAAAAAAATCCCCTCCACTATGCTGTAACATCTGGACACTGCGAATTGGAGGCTGCGGATTTACGCAGCATCCAATCCGCAGCAAATACTGACCATGGAAACATACCCTAACAGTATGGTGAATGGGACCGACCCTCCTGACTGTACATGAGGAAAAAATTGCAGCACATTCTACTGTACTTTCAGCCACATTCACACAGTTTGGTCAGTATTTTACCTCAGTATTTGTAAGCCAAGACCAGGAGTGGAACAATCAGAGGAAAAGTATAAGGCTGCGTGTCCACGTTCAGGATGGCCGGCGGTATCGCTGGAGCGGCGAACCCGCTCGGCGCTAAGCCCCGCCCCCTTTTGGGACGCGATGATGCCGGATGTGTTAACTGTACACATCCGGGATCATCGCCCCCTCCCATAGGGCCCTGTGTTATGCCTTGCAGGGACGCTGCGTCCCCGCAAGGTGTACAGACATGCTGCGATCTGAAAAGACGCGCAGCATGTCCGGAGTCGCAGGCCCGCCGCGTGCGGGTTTCCACGCATAGTGGACACGGGATTTCAAAAAATCCCCTTCACTATGCTGGAACATCTGGACGCTGCGTGTTTGACGCTGCAGCTCTGCGCAGCGTCAAACAAGCAGCGTTTACTGACCGTGGACACGTACCCTAATAGAAACACGTCACCACTTCTGTATTTATCACCCACTCCTGGTTTTGGCTTACAAATACTGAGGTAAAAAACTCACAAATACTGAACGTATGAACGTGACCTTCATCCTAGTCTTGGATGAGACTCACACATTCAAGCCTATGGGTGCAAGAAAAAAATCGGATCCCACATGGACCGTCAGAGCGGCATCTGATTATTATGGATAGATGTCTATTATAAACCTAGGAAACTGTAAACAATTGTGTACATGAAAAAATCTCCTATTGTTGCCGGGTACTGGTCGGCAGCTCTCGGCGGGAGCACTGCGCGTGCGCCCGCCATTTTCTTCCAGGAAGATGATATCGAGGGATGGGGGACAGAGCAGGAAGATTCGGGGATGGGGAGGTACTGGGGGGAGGCTCGTGGGACCCATTTCTTTCTCCTCTGGTATGTTAGATCATATAAGAGGATAAAGAAATTAATGGAAAATCTGACTTTTTTTGTGATCGCTGTGACAGGGGACAGTAAAAACCGACCTAAATCATGTTTGAAACCCGAGATTTTCCGACTCTGGGGGGCTGCGCTGAGTAATAAGGCACCTTAACTGCCACTGTTAAAAGGCGTATCGGCGTTAAGGGGTTAATACTACTGGTGAAACTTGGATCCAAAACACTGATAAAATGTATCATTTTTTACACATATGAAAAATCATGGACTTCTGAATGAGGCCTGTTTGGTTTTTTTGCCGATTAATTGTCTGCAAAATAAAATGAAGACATTTCTATTTTTACTAGGAAAGTAGGTAGGGATTTCATCTATCCTAATCCATCATGGCTTCCAGCATCTCTAGGAAAAGCTTGTGCATAGGGACAGTAGTGTGTAGAAGTCCTTTGTTTGAAACCCATGTGCTCTCATTAGTGATGAGCGATATCTCGTTACTCGAGATTTCCCGAGCACGCTCGGGTGACCTCCGAGTATTTCTAAGTGCTCGGAGATTTAGTTTTCCTCACCTAAGCTGAATGATTTACATCTGTTAGCCAGCTTGATTACATGTGGGGATTCCCTAGCAACCTGGCAACCCCCACATGTACTTATGCTGGCTAACAGATGTAAATCATTCAGCTGTGGCAATGAAAACTAAATCTCCGAGCACTAAAAAATACTCGGAGGACACCCGAGCATGCTCGAGAAATCTCAAGTAACGAGTATATTCGCTCATCACTAGCTCTCATGCTCATGTACAACTTTAATAGTAAGGCATAACTTGACCCCAATTAGTGACAGAGATACGGGAGTTATATATATGGTATGTGCTTCGGCCGGGCCATCACGTAGTGCGTTTTCTAGGCGCAGCGCCTAGCGGATACGGAGAATCGAATTACTGCTTACTCGCTATGCCTTGAGAGATCATGTTTGGTCTTAATAGAATGCTAGTCGCTAAACAAGATCAATAATAGTTCTGTTGTCGCTATACGAGGTTGCATCCTGGAGCTTCGGTGGATGTGAATGTTCCATACCTCTGAGTCCCTCTGAGAAAGTAGAAGTGCATTCCATAGCTCTGCCCACTTAGTGATATCACGATCAAGGGGTATAAGACCCTGGGAGCTCAGTTTTCACTAGTTTTTGACCAGGAAGCTAGCTGAGAGATGCTCTGTGATGCATTTTGATGTTGCCCCTCCCAAGAGCCACGTGGTTTGCCATGATCTGAAATGATCTGAGAGAAATGTAAGTGTTCTTTTCAATTTTAATCCCTTTTTATTTGTATTTGTAATGTACACATGATTTGTCTTCTTTATAATATCTTTTTATACTTTGTAAACACTGCCTACCTTTTTTTGGAGTAAAATATAAAATTACTAGCTTGTTTCTTCATGCTCTAAACGAACTGTCGTGTCCTCTGAGGTGAATTACGCTACTGATTTTGGTTGTCTCCGGACCTGTTAATAGGAGCTGGTGGCAGCATACTTTGTCCTGTGCAATCGGGCGTCTTTGCAGTGACCGTCGGCATTGATAATTATTGTTCCCGCCTGTGTGGGAGTAGTTATAGTATGCTTCTCACACCTTTCGCCCCAGCAACAAACGTCGTGGAGGGGTTGGCTTGCTCCTGTCCGATACCTGCTCCTTTACCCCAATTCTACTACCACCCTCCGCTACTCTTTCCTCGTTTGAGGTGCACTCCATCCGCATCTACTCCACCTCCAACCTCCAGCTGGCTGTCATCTACCGCCCCCCAGAACTAGCCATCTCCACCTTCCTTGACCATTTCACCACCTCGCTACTTCATTTCCTCTCAGCTGACATCCCCACTATCATCATGGGTGACTTCAATATCCCCATTGACACTTCCACCTCAGCCGCCTCTAAACTTTTATTGCTCACTGCCTCCTTTAGTCTCACTCAATGGTCATCCGCAGCCACCCATAAAGATGGCCACACATTGGACCTCATCTTCACCAGCCTCTGTTCCCTTACTAATCTCACTAACTCACCCCTCCCCCTCTCTGACCACAACCTACTGACATTTTCTTCCCTCTCCCATCCTAGTGCGCAACCTCCACTCCACTAACTCACTCACCCTTGCAGAAATCTCAAACACCTCAATCTACACTCACTCTCTGAGTCCTTTCTCCCTCTTACAGACATAGCTTCTGGAGCGGCACCCAAACGCAGGGCAGCGGGGTACTCGGTACCAGGTCCCTCGGTCTCAGTTCTAGGGGTGTCACGGTGGCCCGACCCTGTCCGTGGCCCTGCTAAAGGGCGCCCAAATAAAGGTGTAGGTGAAAGTTTGTCAAGTGTTCGTGACGCCACCTGTGGTATTCGGTCAGGGTGACCGACGCTGCTAGGGGTCCGCTGGGGTGATGGAATGGCAGCTAGATGTTGTAACTTCCCACAGGTGAAGTATGTCCCCATGGCTTCCCTTGATGAGTAGATGGTAATGGTGTAGGTCGCAGTAAATGACGAAGACACAGGGTTGCAGTCTCTTTACCTCTTTACTGAAGGCTTCGGCATCCGCAATCCAGAGCACTGCTAACAGGGCTGGCTGAGACCGGCCGGTCCGAAGGCACATCCAGAGTTCCCTTTGCAGGTGGAAATCAGTAGCCTTCCTACTAGCGCCTGTGTGTTGTAGTACCTCCCTGCTGAGCACCACGGGATAGTCCTCACAACTGTCGTGTATGTTTCTGTTCTTTCTCTCCGTCCCCCAGATGGTTTGGATAGGACGCACCCGTATGACGGGGTAGGCCTGGAGTTATTTTATAGGGACCGTAGAGATGCCCCTCTCCCACAATTGCCTCCGTTGTCTTCATTAGGTGTAAAGGTAAGACAGCCAACCTAGAGTTAACTGCCCTGCCGTAGTGCAAAGTAATGCGTAGAGCCTATTACTTCCTCGGCGTTCCGGCCGCCAGCTACGCGCCTCCTCCTGGTTCTATCTCCTTTGTGCTGTGACTCCTCCTGGTTCTATCTCCTTTGTGCTGTGATCTCGTTTCTCATTTCTCCACAATATACTTCGCTTTGTGTCCTTTCTTAGGATGCCACCGCAGGCACGGCTCCGTAACGATCTGTCTTGTGCTAGGCCACTGCCAGGATCCCACCCCTGACAGGGACCTCCCTGAATCTTCCCAAGCAACTCTCTCTCTCTCACTAGATGTTACCTGAGCAAAACCCAATCAGCTTCTCTCTAACTTCCTATCCGACTCCCAGTTTTACCAGAGTGTGAGGAGTGGCCTAATACATAGAACCTTTTGCTCCCCTTGGTGGCCAGAGTGTGAAGTGTAGTGTGTGACTGTGATACCTGGTCAGGTGAACTCCTTTAGTGCCATCAGACGTACCATCACTCCCCCTTGTGGAAGAGCGACAATACTGCAACGACCAGGACTCTGGGGCGCTGCACTTCCTTCCATGACAAAGATGCTGCTGCCACTTTTTATAACACCACAATAACAGCAACACTCGATTCGGCCGCCCCGCTCATGCATAGCAAAACTCGTAGAATCAGCAGGCAGCCCTGGCTATCCAGCCTGACCAAAGAACTGAGATGGGCTTCCAGGATCGCTGAACGGCGATGGAAGAGATCTGCTGAACACTTCACTGCATACAAGCAGTCCCTCGCCAGCTTCAAGCCCACGCTCACTGCCGAAAAACAAACTTACTTCTCATCTCTCATATCCTCCCTGACTCACAACCCTAAACAGCTCTTCAACACTTTCAATTCTCTACTCCGTCCCCCCGCACCCCCTCCCTCCCCTCTCATTTCGGCTGAAGAATTTGCCTCTTTCTTTAAGCAGAAGATCAATAACATCAGACAAAGCTTTGGCCCACAGCCCCCAATGCCCCTCCTCTTGACTTTTCAGCCCTGTTCCAAAGCCAGCTTCTCCACCATGACAGATGATCAGCGCTCTATCCTTCTGTCAAGATCACATCTCACCACTTGCACGCTTGACCGGCTCCCGTCCCACCTCATCCCTAACCTCGCAAAAGTCTTCATCCCAACCCTAACACAACTCTTCAACCTCTCACTTACAACCGGTGTCTTCCCCTCATCCTTCAAACACGCATCAATCACACCTATCCTCAAAAAACCCTCCCTCGACCCATCCTCTGTGTCCAGCTATCGCCCGATATCCCTTCTCCCTTATGCCTCAAATCTACTGGAACTACTGGAACAGCATGTCCATCTTGAACTGTCCTCCCACCTCTCCTCCTGCTCCCTCTTTGACCGGTTACAATCTGGCTTCCGACCACATCACTCAGCTGAAACTGCCCTAACTAAAGTGACCAATGACCTACTAACTGCCAAGAGCAAGCGACACTACTCTGTCCTCCTTCTCCTGGACCTGTCTTCTGCCTTCCACACTGTGGACCACTCCCTCCTGTTACAGATTCTCTCATCTCTTGGCATCACAGACTTGGCCCTATCCTGGATCTCATCATATCTAACAGACCGGACATTCAGTGTCTCCCTCTCCTACACCACCTTCTCATCTCGCCCCTGTCTGTCGGTGTTCCCCAAGGCTCAGTTCTAGGACCCCTACTCTTCTCCATCTACACCTTCGGCATGGGACAGCTCATAGAATCCCACGGTTTACAATATCATCTCTACACTGATGACACGTAGATCTACCTATCTGGACCCGACCTCACTTCCTTACTGACCAAAATCCCACAATATCTGTCTGCTATTTCATCCTCCTTTTCTGCTCGTTTTCTAAAACTGAACATGGGCAAAACAGTATTCATCATCTTTCCCCTCCACCCGACCTATCTATCAATGTCAATGGCTGCTCACTTTCCCCGGTCCCGCACGCTCGGTGCCTCGGGGTGATCCTTGACTCTACCCTCTCTTTCAAGCCACATATCCAAGCCCTTGCCTCCTCTTGCCGATTCCAACTCAAAAACATTTCCTGGATCCGTGCATTCCTTGACCATGAAACCACAAAAACACTAGTACATGCCCTTATCATCTCCCGCCTCGACTACTGCAACCTCCTACTCTCTGGCCTCCCCTCTAGCTCTCTGGCACCACTCCAATCCATCCTAAACTCTGCTGCCCGACTAATCCACCTGTTTCCCTGTTACTCCCCAGCGTCTCCTCTCTGCCAGGCCCTTCACTGGCTTCCTATTGCCCAGAGGCTACAGTTCAAAACACTAACAATTACATACAAAGCCATTCACAACCTGACTCCTCCATACATCTGTGACATGGTCTCCCGTTACCTACCTACACGCAACCTTCGATTGTCTAATCATCTCCTTCTCTACTCCTCTCTCATCTCTTCCTCCCACAACCTCATCCAAGGCTTCTCCCGTACTTACCCTATACTCTGGAACTCTCTACCCCAGCACATCAGGCTCTCACCTACCACGGAAACCTTCAAAAGGAACCTGAAGACCCACCTCTTCCGACAAGCCTACAACCTGCAGTGATCCCCAGTCTACTGAACCGCCGCATGACCAACTCTACCCTCTCCTAGTGTATCCTCACCCATCCCCTGTAGACTGTGAGCCCTCACGGGCAGGGTCCTCTCTCCTCCTGTACTTGTGTGTGCCTTGTTTTACTCATGTTTACTGTACTTGTCTATATTTGCCCTGTTCACATGTAAAGCGCCATGGAACAAATGGCGCTATAAAAATGTATAATAATAATTATATTTTTTTATTATAATAAAAAAATGTTTTTTTTTTCTGTTAGTTCCTCCCTTTAGGGTCATAAGGGACGTTGAGTGGGGGCACCATGTTGAACTTAGTGTGCCAACCTCCGCGGTAAGGTAGGGTGAGAAAGGGAGAGTCCACCCCTCACCTGGTTTATCTCAATTTTTTTTATTATTGATGATTGTGTTTTTTTCCTGACCCTAATATATGGGTAATTTTACCTAAAGAGTTATATTTTAGGGGTATTATTTTTGTGTTTGTTTAAAGGGAACTTGTCACCCCCAAAATCGAAGGTGAGCTAAGCCCACTGGCATCAAGGGCTTATCTACAGTATTCTGTAATGCTGGAGATAAGCCCCCGATGTATCCTCAAAGATGAGAAAGAGGTTAGATTATACTCACCCAGGGGCGGTCCCGCTGCGGTCCGGTCCGATGGGTGTCGCGGTCCGGGACCTCCCATCTTACGATGATGTCCTCTTCTTGTCTTCACGCTGCGGCTCCGGCGCAGGCGTACTTTGTCTACCCTGTTGAGGGCAGAGCAAAGTACTGCAGTGCGCAGGTGCTGGGCCTCTCTGACCTTTCCCGACGCCTGCGCACTGCAGTACTTTGCTCTGCCCTCAACAGGGCAGACAAAGTACGCCTGCGCCGGAGAAGACAAGAAGAGGACGTCATCGTAAGAAGATGGGAGGCCCTGGACCGGACCGTGACGCCCATCGGATCGGACCGCCCACCCAGGTGAGTATAATCTAACCTCTTTTTCTCATCTTTCAGGTTACATTGGGGGCTTATCTACAGCATTCCAGAATGCTGTAGAAAAGCCCCTGATGCCGGTGGGCTTAGCTCACCTTTGATTTTGGGGGTGACAGGTTCCCTTTAAATATAGGGGTAAGGGGACACCATGCAGGGGCGCCGGCAGCAGCGCTACACTCCATAAATAAACAAGTGCTCACCTCTCCCCGTTCCCCGCTGCTATGGTCTCTGCAGCGCATCTTCTGACCTTCTGCACTGCTGGGCACAGAGGGCTCGCTGTAGTGATATGGGGTGAGACGTCAGGAGCTCAGACACTGAGGGGGGATGATGGTAGAGGGAATGTCAGCTGACGGTTCCCTCTCCCACCATTGTTTTCAACTGTATCAACATCCAGGTTACAGATACAGTTGAAGCTACGATGCAGGGTGGGGGCCCCCAACTTACGGGTCCCATAGCGGCCGCGTTGTCTTCCGCTATTGGCGGAACGCCACTGCCTGAAGTGGTTAAAAGATGCTGAAAATCTTAAACACATGAGCAGCTAGTAAAGTTGGATCGCCCCCCGTAGGGCAGTGGGGGTACTCGGAACCGGGCCCTTCGGTTCTCAAGGGGGATGTCACGGTGGCTGACCCGGTTCATGGCCCTAGGGACGTCCGTTGTAAATGGGGGGAAAGGTCTTTAAAGGGATATGTTCGTGACGCCACCTGTGGTATTCGGTCAGGGTGACCCACGCTGCTTTAAGGGGTCCGCTGGGGTGATGTTATGGCAGCTAGATGGTATACCTTCCCACAGGTGAGGTGTATCCCCAGGGCTTCCCAGAGTGTAGATGGTGGATGGTGTGAGGCGCTGTGAAGAACGAGGACACAAGGTTGCAGTCTCTTTACCTTTTTACTGAAGGCTTCAGCATCCACAGTCCAGAGCACCAGATCACAGGGCAGGTAGAGTCCGGCCTGTCTGAAGGCAAATCCAGAGTCCCCTTGTCCAGGTGGAAATCAATAGCCTTCCTCTAGCGCCTGGGTGTTGTAGTACCTTACTGCTGAGCCTCTCATAAGGTCCTCACAACTGTTGTAGATGTTCTAGATGTTATGTCTCTTTCTCTGTCCCCAGATGGATAGGAACAAACCCGTATGACTGATGGCCTGAGGCTTTTTACAGGGACTCTAGCACGCCCCGGCCCCCACAAGTTGCCACCTTGCCTCCTGGGTATAGGGCGGATCAGTAACTTGGAATTAGCTGTCCTGCCAGTCTCTGGAGCAAGGCATAGAGACTGTTGCTCCCTCGGTGTTCCGGCTACCGGATCCTGCGCCTCAGAAGGAGGCAGCCTTTGCAGGGCAGAACTCCTTCTGGTTTCCTCTCCTTTTGCTATGACTTCGTTTCTCACCCTCTACAATACAATTCGCTGTTCGTGTCTCTTTCTTAGGATGCTGCTGCACGTCGGGCAGGCGCAGCTCCGTGGCCTTCTGGCTAGGCCTCTGACAGGATCCCACCCCTGTCAGGAACCTACTCTGTCAGCAGCTATTAGATGTTCCTCCTTCCCCTCTGTCTGCCTGACAGGAACTGCCTAACTTCCTATCCAGGCCACCAGTTTTACCTAATTGTCAAGAGTGCCCTAATAAATAGGAGCATAGCTCTCCCTGGTGGACTGAAGTGTGAAGTGTGTTGCATGGTTTGTGATACCTGGTAAAGAGATCTCCTTTATTGCCTTCAAATGTAACATCACTCCCCCCTAGAGGAAAATGACATTACTGCAACGACCAGGACCCTGGGGCGCTGCACTACCCCCCATTAAATCCAGTACTCCTGGACTGGGAAAATAAAAGAACAATACATTAGCAGAAAGACATAGAGATTTTTGAAATGCTATAAAACAAGTTAATATATACTGAACTTCCCTTTATGGGAGGTGAGGACACTTGAACGTTACAAACAAGAACATATTTACATTATGTGCACGACTTTAAGTCAAGTAGGAAACGGTTAATAACTAGCTATGAAACACAATTACCCGTACCGGTATACTATCTATTGAGTGCAAGTACCCTCTAAGGGTATACTAACGTAGAACCTCAAAGTGCAAATTAACATTTTCTTTATTACTGTTATTCTTCTTCAAGTGCAAAACAATTATTCTCTTTTAAGTGGAAAATGATCAACCAACCCCCACGGGCTTACTTTAACAGTCTATCAACCCCTACGGGCTCACTGCGTTTTCTTCAATTTATTCAGAGTACATCATATTAGACTATCTAACTTTAACTCTATAATATCAACTACATACTATCAGCTATGTAAAACACAATACTACCTAAATTCAAATTAATTACTCGCTATCTGCTATATTAACTCTATAATATATTAACTCCCTGACAAAGTACAATAATTGAGCATTCCCTTTACGGGCAAACTCAAGTCTTTTCTGAGGTAGTGCAACATATCAATCACATCATCAATATTCAAGTCAGTTTTAGCAACATGAGTGACGTGATGCGAGGGACCCCTGACGAACCCCCAACGTTGGTTTGGGTGGGCTACAAAACTTGTATCCTGACCCGGAATTCTGCCGCACCAACGGGTTTTTCTTCAGGTCTGTGAAGCAAAGTAATTTTTACAACAAGATTAGTAGCAGTTTCTGTTAGAGGCAGTCTCTGTAAAAGGCTCCTTTGTAAAACCAGTAGGAAGCACCCTTAAGAAGGTGCCAACTATTTACAAAGGACAGTTTCTGATCATGCGCAGTTCATGATTCACAGTTCTTTGAGCAATGATAAACTTTGTGCAAAACTGGTGCAAACTCCTGGGATCCTCCTAGAACTGAGGACCCCTTTAAGAAATAACCCTGGACGGGTTCAGTACTTGAAAGTAGAGAGAGTATGTGAACTATTTACAGTCAGTGCTCAACGTTTAGTTACAGTAGATTGCAAGGCACCAGTCGGTAACGAATACTTCCTATCCAAGGGGGGTCTGTATCCGAGTTCTCATCTGATGCTGTATCAACGTCAGTGGTTTGTCTCTCAGGTGTGGTTAAGTCATTGGCTGCCTGAGTATGGGTGTCAGCTTTAGCATTTGCCACAGTGGCAGGTTCAGTAGTAGAAATGATGCACACAGTAGTAGTGGTATTGGTTTGAGGAACCGCTAGTTCAGGGACTAGAGGGGTAATGTCGTTAGTCTTAGTTGTTGCAGCAGGTGGCGCTACCGCAGGTGCACATCGTTTAACGTTCTTGGAGTATCAGGGCTTGTTCACACTTTGCGGATTTTGGTGCGGATTTTTCCGCAGCGGATTTGGAAAAACCGCAGTGCAAAACCGCTGCGGTTTTCAATGCGGATTTTCCTGCGGTTTCTTCTGCGGATTCCTCTGCGGGTTTTCAACAGCACTTTCCTATTGGTGCATGTTGAAAACCGCTGCGGAATCCGCAGAAAGAAGTGACATGCTCCTTCTTTTTTTCCGCAGCAATTCCGCGCGTTTTTTTCCGGGATTTTCCGCAATGTGGGCACAGCGTTTTTTGTTTTCCATAGGGTAACATTGTACTGTACCCTGCATGGAAAACTGCTGCGGATCCGCAGCGTCAAAACCGCTGCGGATCCGCAGCAAAAACCGCAAAGTGTGAACATAGCCTCAACCTTGCTCACTCCAGTGGCGGGTATAGGTCACATTATCCCCGCTACACAAGTTTCGGTTAGGGTGACCATCCCGGAAATGGGCTTCCACGTTATAGCTGGTAACGAAGACCTCTGTTTGCAGTCCCGGCTCCTGTATGAAGCCCCAACCCCTTTTCGGGTGAAAGGCTAGTACTGTCCCCCGCATCGCGGGACGCGGTTTACGGTGTTTGGCCCTGCCAGTCGGTATTTTACATTGGGCTCTCTGCTCTTTCTCCTTCCGGTTTTTCCAGTGTGAGAGCAAGCATTGTTTATACTCCTCCCAGGTGAGGATCGCGATATAGGACCCGTTCGCTCCATCTCTCGGGGCATCCCAGCAGAAGATCACCCCCTCAGGGCTCACGTCCAGTGGTATACCCTCGGTCGCTAGGCGCGGGAACGGTGTCTCGTCAGTGGTGCGGGAAGTCACTGGAGCTGAGGCGACGGCTGGTGCTCGGTTACAGTCCGGGCGAGGAGCGGTCACTGAAGCGGGATCAGCAGCTGGGGGAGGAGTGGTCGCTAGAGCAGGATCGGTCGGTGGGGCAGGGGCATTTTGTGTACCTGCGTCTGATGTGGTTCCACCGATGCCGGTCCGCTCCGCTGATGAGGACGCTGGAGTCGGCTGCTGCCCGGACCGCGACTCTTCCAGTGCGATCTTCCTGCACAGCTCCGACTTCCATTTCTTCACTGCTGTCGGCTCCGCGTCCGGATGTTGGTGGCTCGACTCTTCCGCCTGCGACTCCAGGAAGTCCGGATCCTCCAGTAGCAGCGAGTTCGGGTTCGCCTCCGATCGCCTGGAATGTTCCTGGGTCACTTCGTCGTCGTTCAGGTACCCACTGGTCGCCATCTCTGCTCCTAGGTCTGCGACCGCACATGCACGCTGCTCCTCCATTTTCTGGGGGCGGAGCTCCTTCTCCTCGTTCCCGCCATTGCCAATAAGGGGGCGGACCTCCTTGGGTGTTGGGCACGTCTTCGTCTCGTAGCAGTAGTCGGAGGGGGCGGTCGCCACTTTTGGCACCGCTTTGGTAGTCTCCTCCCATGTTGGCACGCCCTTCTCCTGCGCTCCTCGTGGCCCTGTAATGGCGGCAGTTTTGGCGGGAATTTTGGCGGTCTTTTGCAATACACAGTCCTTTAGCAAATCACAGTTCAAATACAATTCTGGCACAGTTCTTAGGCGCACATTTGCGGGCTTAAGTAGATCCTGTTCGTGACGCCAAAAGTTGGATCGCCCCCGTAGGGCAGTGGGGGTACTCGGAACCGGGCCCTTCGGTTCTCAAGGGGGATGTCACGGTGGCTGACCCGGTCCGTGGCCCTAGGGACGTCTGTTGTAAAAGGGGGGAAAGGTCTTTAAAGGGATATGTTCATGACGCCACCTGTGGTATTCGGTCAGGGTGATCGACACTGCTTTAAGGGGTCCGCTGGGGTGATGTTATGGCAGCTAGATGGTATACCTTCCCACAGGTGAAGTGTATCCCCAGGGCTTCCCAGAGTGTAGATGGTGGATGGTGTGAGGCGCAGTGAAGAACGAGGACACAAGGTTGCAGTCTCTTTACCTTGTTACTGAAGGCTTCAGTATCCACAGTCCAGAGCACTAGATCACAGGGTAGGCAGAGTCCGGTCTGTCTGAAGGCAAATCCAGAGTCCCCTTATCCAGGTAATAGCCTTCCTCTAGCGCCTGGGTGTTGTAGTACCTTACTGCTGAGCCTCTCATAAGGTCCTCACAACTGTTGTAGATGTTCTAGATGTTATGTCTCTCTCTCTGTCCCCCAGATGGATAGGAACAAACCCGTATGACTGATGGCCTGAGGCTTTTTACAGGGACTCTAGCACGCCCCGGCCCCCACAAGTTGCCACTGTGCCTCCTGGGTATAGGGCGGATCAGTAACTTGGAATTAGCTGTCCTGCCGGTCTCTGGAGCAAGGCATAGAGACTGTTGCTCCCTAGGCTCAGAAGGAGGCAGCCTTTGCAGGGCAGACATTACTGCAACGACTAGGACCCTGGGGCGCTGCACCTTTTACACTGAAATGCATGTGTTCATTGTTTTGTGCTTTTAGTTTGTGCTTTTTCAGGTGCTTTTAGGTGATAAAGGTGTAATGAATAAGTTAAACAATGTAATTATTATGGACTATTCCAAACTAAAAGCACAAAGTGCTGCAAAAAGGGAAGATAATATGTTGGCATTGAATATGTAGAATTGACTCATCGTTCATTACGCTGAACAAAGGACAAGAGAAAATTCTGTAGTGAGGAAACAGGTAACATAAGATGCTGCCTATTTCCTGTAAGCCACAGAGAAAACAGAGAAACGAAACTTAGGGCCTGAATTCTCAGGATCTGCTGCTCCTGCTGGATAGAAGCATCACGCCTACAAAAAGGAGGGAGCATGGAGAATGGAGCATGGACGCTTCCTCATACAGTCTATTACCAAACTGTAAGGCTGGAAAAGATCCAAGAGAAAGAACAAGTATAATAAGAGTTTGTAGCACTACCAATCGTAGACACTTCTGTGTTTGGCTGCATGGACCCTGCACTGGGCTTCTTCAGGCAAAGGGAAACATTAAATAATTAGGACTGGTGTCTAAGGTTATATGGCAATTTTGTTATGAACTTGACTGGAGTAAGGTAAGAAATTTCTGCACCAGACAGTCAAATCTACATCAGCTAATTCTGGCGTAGCTTCTAGTACATGTGTTGGGCAGTGGAAGGCTCTGTCCTTCCCGCTTAGGCTATGTTGACACGATGCGGTTTTTGCTGCGGATCCGCAGCGGATTTGCAGCTGCGGATCCGCATCTTTTTTCCATGCAGGGTACAGTACAATGTTACCCTATGGAAAAAAAAAACCCGCTGTGCCCACGTTCCTTTTTTCCGCTGGAAAATCCGCGCTGATTTTCTGCGGAAAAAAAGAAGTACCATGTCAATTCTTTCTGCGGATTCCGCAGCGGGTTTCCACCTGCACCAATAGGAAAATGCAGCTGGAAACCCGCAGTGGAATCCGCAGTAGAAAAAGGACTGAAAACCGCAGTGAAAACCACCGCAGGTTTTGCACTGCGGGTTTCACAAATCAGGACCTGAAAATTCCGCAGCGAAAAAAGGATCGTGTGAACATAGCCTAAGTCATAGCGTCTTTTAAGGCTACTTTCACACTTGCGTCTTATGGTGTATGTCGCAATTTGTCGTTTGGAGAAAAAACGCATCCTGCAAAGTTGCTTACAGGATGCGTTTTTTCTCCATAGACTTGCCTTAGCGACGCATTGCGACAGATTGCCACACGTCGCATCCGTCGTGTGACAGATACGTCGTGTTTTGGCGGACCGTCGGCACAAAAAAATGTTCCATGTAACTTTTTTGTGCGTCGCATCCGCCATTTTCGACCGCGCATGCGAAACTCCGCCCCCCCCCTCCCCGGACTGCAGAATGGGCAGCGGATGCGTTGTATAACTACATCCGCTGCCCACGTCTTGTAGTTATTTCACAGTGTCCGTCGGTACGTCGGCCCTACGCATTGCGACGGGCCCGTACCGACGGAAGTGTGAAAGTAGCCTAAGGCTATGTGCACACGTAGGGAGGGTCCTCTGCGGGTTCTCCCGCAGCGGATTTGATAACTCTGCAGGGCAAAACCACTGCGGTTATCCCTGCAGATTTATCGCGGTTTGTTTTGCAGTTTCCGCTGCGGGTTTACTCCTACTATTGATGCTGCATATGCAGCAATATGCAGCATCAATAGTAATGTTAAAAATAATTTAAAAAATGGTTATACTCACCCTCTGACGTCCCGATCTCCTCGGCGCTGCACGCAGCGGTCCGGTTCCAAAGATGCTGTGCAAGAAGGACTTTCGTGACGTCACGGTCATATGACCGCGATGTCATCGCAGGCCCTGCTCGCACAGCAACCCTGAGACCGGACGGCCGCGTGCAGCGCTGAGAGGTGAGTATATCATTATTTTTTATTTTAGGCTACGTTCACATTTGCGGTCAGCGCCGCAGCGTCGGGCGCCGCAGCGGCGCCGCATGCGTCATGCGCCCCTATACTTAACATGGGGGCGCATGGACATGCGTTGTGCTGCGTTTTGCGCCGCATGGCCGCAAGTGTTGGACGCAAGAAACGCTTCAAGTTGCATTTTTTTTGCGTCCAACTTTCGGCCAAAAAGGACGCATGCGGCGCAAAACGCAGCGTTTTAGCGTGCGTTTTGCCGCGTTTTCGTTTGCGTTGTGCGCTGCGGCGCCGACGCTGCGGCGCACAACGCAAATGTGAACGTAGCCTTAATTCTTTTTTTTTTTTACAGAAATATGGTTCCCAGGGCCTGGAGGAGAGTCTCCTCTCCTCCACCCTGGGTACCATCCACACATGATCCGCTTACTTCCCGCATCGTGGGCACAGCCCCATGCGGGAAGTAAGCGGATCAATGCATTCCTATGTGTGTAGAATCGCCGCGATTCTGCACAAAAGAAGTGACATGCTGCGGAATGTAAACCGCTGCGTTTCTGCGCGTTTTTTCCCGCAGCATGTGCACAGCGGATTGCGGTTTCCATAGGTTTACATGTAACTGTAAACGCAATGGAAACTGCTGCGGACCCGCAGCTGCAGAAACGCTGCGGTTCCGCGGTAAAAAACGCAACGTGTGCACATAGCCTAAGAGTTGCAGAAACAGGAAAAATTACAGATTTGTGATTCACTTCCTTAGCGTAACAAGTTTCTTCCCCCACAAAACTGTCCTAGACCTCCTTCACACGTCCGTATAAAACATGTATGTGAAAAAACCGGTGTCGGTGCCATCAGTGTGTGGTCTGTTTTTATCAGTGTGTTATCGGTATTTGTTCCGTGTGTCCATTTTTACCATCTGTGTCATCACGGTGGAGCAGTGGTTAGCACTGCAGCCTCAAACCCCACCAAGCACAACATCTGCAAGGAGTTTGTATGTTCTCCCCGTGTTTGTGTGGGTTTCCTCCGGGTACGCTGGTTTCCTCCCACACTCCACAAACATACTGATAGGGAATTTAGATTGTGAGCACCAATGGGGACAGCGACAACAATGTGTGCAAACTGTAAAGCGCTGCGGAATATGTTAGCGCTATATAAAAATAAAAAAATAAAGATTATTATCAGTGTTTGGTCCATGTGTCCTTTATCACCAACAGCGTGTCATTATTATTTAGTCCGTGTGTCTGTTTTTACCATCTGTGTCATCAGTATTTGGTCCCTGTGTCCGTTTTTACCATCTGTGTCATCAGTATTTGGTCCCTGTGTCCGTTTTTACCATCTGTGTCATCAGTATTTGGTCCGTGTGTCCGTTTTTACCATCTGTGTCATCAGTATTTGGTCCGTGTGTCCGTTTTTACCATCTGTGTCATCAGTATTTGGTCCGTGTGTCCGTTTTTACCATCTGTGTCATCAGTATTTGGTCCCTGTGTCCGTTTTTACCATCTGTGTCATCAGTATTTGGTCCCTGTGTCCGTTTTTACCATCTGTGTCATCAGTATTTGGTCCGTGTGTCCGTTTTTACCATCTGTGTCATCAGTATTTGGTCCGTGTGTCCGTTTTTACCATCTGTGTCATCAGTATTTGGTCCGTGTGTCCGTTTTTACCATCTGTGTCATCAGTATTTGGTCCCTGTGTCCGTTTTTACCATCTGTGTCATCAGTATTTGGTCCCTGTGTCCGTTTTTACCATCTGTGTCATCAGTATTTGGTCCCTGTGTCCGTTTTTACCATCTGTGTCATCAGTATTTGGTCCGTGTGTCCGTTTTTACCATCTGTGTCATCAGTATTTGGTCCGTGTGTCCGTTTTTACCATCTGTGTCATCAGTATTTGGTCCGTGTGTCCGTTTTTACCATCTGTGTCATCAGTATTTGGTCCCTGTGTCCGTTTTTACCATCTGTGTCATCAGTATTTGGTCCCTGTGTCCGTTTTTACCATCTGTGTCATCAGTATTTGGTCCCTGTGTCCGTTTTTACCATCTGTGTCATCAGTATTTGGTCCGTGTGTCCGTTTTTACCATCTGTGTCATCAGTATTTGGTCCCTGTGTCCGTTTTTACCATCTGTGTCATCAGTATTTGGTCCCTGTGTCCGTTTTTACCATCTGTGTCATCAGTATTTGGTCCCTGTGTCCGTTTTTACCATCTGTGTCATCAGTATTTGGTCCCTGTGTCCGTTTTTACCATCTGTGTCATCAGTATTTGGTCCCTGTGTCCGTTTTTACCATCAGTGTTTCATCATCAGTGTTTTTCTGTTACGGATAAAGAAAGATATAAATTACAAAGTTTCTCCTATACTGACGACCCTGAGGTGGTTAAACAAAATAACTAAACACGACTCCTGCACACAGCAATGTCGCTTTTACATTGCTGTGCATTATATTTATTTTTGCAGCAGTTATGCTGCACATTTTCAGGCAGATTATATGAAGAATTCGCCTGAAAAAGACATTGTGTGCGCATATTATGTGCGCTCGCCGTCTATGATATGACGGCAGACCCGCTGACTTTTGGAGCAGCGTTGCTTTTGGTTTCTTTTTGGTTGTTTTCACAGCATCTTTCCTGCCAACATCTTTTTTTATTTTAACTTTATACACCAACTAGTGAGCAGCTTTCACACAGAAGCCGCTTGAAAAATGGAAAAATCTCATCTTTTAGTGGCTTCACAGCTTCTGAAGCCTGACGCAGTTATGAACGTCTTTCTCGTCTTCCAAGTCGTTTTGACACTGCTGTCTATATATTTATTTTTAGCAATTTTTTTAGCAACGTTTGGTTGTTTCCTAGGCGTTATTATTTTATTTTATTTTTTTTACATTTATTTTTGCCTGCACCCTAAGCATTTTTCATTGACTAGGTAGCTAACAACATAGCATGCAAACAGTTAATAGTCAGCTCATCCCCCCATCCATCCTTCTCCTCCCTGTGCCTCAGCTCACTGTAGGAGGGGCACAGCAAGCAGGAAGGTTACAGAAAGCAGCACAGAACACAGGCCACCACGAAGATCAGGATTTCTGCAAAAAGCGTCCATTATGCATTCAGAGGGGGTCCTGCTGGTGGCTGCTCTGTGCCTGCTGGGCACCCCGCTAGGTGGGTATCGCTGGACAGACTCTATCGCTCCTTGTAAGTTTTATCCATATCATGTGGCGGGAAAGCGTGGCTGAGGGGGCAAAGTATAGGAGTCATTGCAAAATAATGGTTTCCGCATCACTTTGCACTGACTGGTGCGGGATCATCGACTGCGCATACAGTGACAGTAAGGCCACGGTCACACCTTCAGTATTCGGTCAGTATTTTACCTCAGTATTTGTAAGCCAAAACCAGGAGTGGGTGATAAATACAGAAGTGGTTTCATACGTTTCCTCTTCTGGTTTTGGCTTACAAATACTGATATAAAATACTGACCAAATACTGATCATGTGAACGTGGCCTAATACTGAAAGTATAGGTAGTGCATGTCCTGTAGAGAAGGTCTGCAATAAGCTCCTAGTATATTATGACCGCTAAGGCCCCTTTTTTCCTGGACACTTGTGATTGTATTTGTAAACCACGTTTATGGATGTTACAGTTTCAGAAAAATGGTGTTTGTCTTTTTGGCTGTGTTTTCCCTGTTGCTGTCTTGTGGCAAGCAATGCTGCAAACAGATGTTGGCTTGAAAGCAACAGAACAATGTTAAGTCTTTTAGTTTCAGTCCAAAATCTGTCGTTTTGTGAAGAAAAAAAAACAAAAAACGGATCCAGCGAATTTGCCCTCTGGATCTGTCTTTTTCTCATAGACTTATATTACGACGGATTACCTCACGTTTTGTCCGTCGTGCGCTGGATCCGTCGGAATTTGTTTATCCGTCGTCTGGAGAAAACGTACAAAGAAATGTTTTTCGTCTGCGTCAGAAAATCGGACAACGACGGATCCAGCGGCGTCCATCGTTGGCTAGAATGGAAGCCTATGGCTACTTTAACACTTGCGTCGGTACGGGTCCGTCGCTATGTGTCTGGCCGACGTACCGACGCACGTTGTGAAATTTGTGCACGACGTGGGCAGCGGATGCAGTTTTTCAACGCATCCGCTGCCCATTCTGAAGTCCGGGAAGGAGGGGGCGGAGGTAGAAAATGGCGGACGCGACGGACAAAATAACGTTCACTTGAACGTTTTTTTCGTGCCGACTATCCGCCAAAACACGACGGATCCGTTGCACGATGGACACGACTGTGGCCATCCGTCGCTAATACAAGTCTATGGGCAAAAAACGCATCCTGCAGGCACATTTGCAGGATCTGTTTTTTGCCCAAAACGACGGATTCAAAAAAACGCAAGTGTGAAAGTAGCCTATGAGCGCAGGATCCGTCGCTGTCCGTCAAATGACTGAGCATGCTCCAAATCTGTATTTAGTAGCCAATTGGCCAGACAGCCTCAAATCTATATAAGGCTATCTGCACACATTGCGGATTAGGCTTAGGAATTTCTGGTGCGGATTCTGCATCTCTTGGCAGAAAACGCAGGTGCGGATTTAGTGCATTTTTTACCCCTGCGGATTTCTATAATAGAATGGGTACAAAAACGCTGCAGATCCGCAAAAAAGAAGTGACATGCTGCTACTTTTAATCGGCAGCGTTTCCGCACGGAATTTTCCGCACCATCAGCACAGCGGTTTTTTTTTTACCATTGATTTACATTGTACTGTAAATCACTTGCGGATCTGCAGCGTTTCTGCACCGCAAAAAAACGCTGCGGATCCGCAGGAAATCCGCAACGTGTGCACATACCCTAAACCTGTCATGTGGCTTCATTCCTCAATGTGCCAGCAAGAAGCCTGCCAGCAACGTGCCTGATGGATAGATGCATAGATGGTCACAATATTTGCTATAACTCCTTCCATTTCTGCCACTTGCTCTTCAACCTCTCAAAGATGGGGCGTTAAAACACTCAATATATAGGTTTCCATTATTTTCCAGTAGCCAATCACGTTTGGGAGCCTCCCATTTGGAGATATGAAAAAACAGATCCGTCAAAAAAACTAAAGAAACGGATCCTGTTTTTCAACGTTTCTGCTATACGGATCCGTCGAAAAACCGGATCCGTTTTTGACGGATCCACAACGACGGATTTTGACTGACGCCAGAAGACTGAAGTGTGAAAGAGGCCTATACATGAACCATTTGCTGTTTTGTGTTTTTTTTTCTCTTTTGTTTGTTTACCAATTTTGATTACTTTATATATCATTTTTTTTTTTTTTTTTACAAATACAGAATACCGGGTATTTTTCCAGACTATTTTAAGTGCAGTCCCAGTGCACATCTTAAGGCTATGTGCACACGTCAGAAAAGAGGTGCAGAATTTTTTGCACAAAATCAGCATCTCCTGGCATCTCCTGGCAGAATCCGCAGCCGTGGATTTGCCGCGGTTTTTATGTGGATTTTGTGCAATTTTTTTTTTTTTTTTATGCGGAATTGGTGCAGATTTTCTGCGGTTTTTGCCCCTGAGGAATTTTAACATGGAGGGGTGCAGAAACGCTGCAGATCCGCACAAAAGATGTGACATGCACTTCTTTGAAATCCGCAGCAATTCCGCACTGATTTACATTGTACTGTACATTACAGTGCGGATCTGCAGCGTTTCTGCACGGAAAAATCAGCTGCGGATCCGCAGCAAATCTGCATCGTGTGCACATAGCCTAAGGGTACTGTCTCACAGTGGCACTTTTGTCGCTACGATGGTACGATCCGTGACGTTCCAGCGATATCCATACGATATCGCTGTGTCTGACACGCAGCAGCGATCAGGGACCCTGCTGAGAATCGTACGTCGTAGCAGATCGTTTGGAACTTTATTTCGTCTCTGGATCTCCCGCTGTCATCGTTGGATCGGTGTGTGTGTGACACCGATCCAGCGATGCGTTCGCTTGTAACCGGAAAGTAAAAGCAGAGCACAGCGGTGACGTCACCGCTGTGCTCTGCTTTCACTTTATGGCCGGCACTCAGTCAGTGCGGGAAGCAGACGGCTAGGGACCTGACGGACACCGGAATGTGAGTATGTACGTTTTTTTTTTTGTTTTTTTTTACATTTACGATGGTAACCAGGGTAAACATCGGGTTACTAAGCGCGGCCCTGCGCTTAGTAACCCGATGTTTACCCGGGGACTTCGGCATCGTTGGTCGCTGGAGAGCTGTCTGTGTGACAGCTCCCCAGCGACCACACAACGACTTACCAACGATCACGGCCAGGTCGTATCGCTGGTCGTGATCGTTGGTAAATAGTTTTGTGTAACTGTACCCTAAGGGTCCTGACTGGGGTCATAGAAAGGTTGATGTATGTGTAGTTGGCAACTGTCCCAGATCTCCTGGGAACACCTGAAAGGGCTGGTGTCTATGATGACCCTTTCCAAAAGTGGACATTCTGGGGCAGACTGAGGATGGTCCCAGGAGAGGTGTTTAAAGAGGTTGTCCACTACTTTTTAATTGATGACCTATGCTTGGGATAGGTCATCAATGTCTGACACCCCAGCCGATCAGCTGTTATCGGTGTTGGCCAGAAGTACTCACTTGCGAAGCTGGCTGTCTTCTTATAGTGGCCACGGCCAGGTACTGGACATTTGCCTCCTTTTCAACTCAATAGGAGATGAATGTGCAGTACCCTGCGGCGGCCATTATCAGAAGACGGCATGCTCCGCAAGTGAGTACTTGCGGCCAACACAGATATCAGCGGGGGTGCCGGGTGTCAGACCCCGGCAGATCATCAATCTAAAGGATAGGTCATCAGTGGAAAAAGTAGTGGACAACCTTTTTAAGCACCACCAGAAATCTTGGCCACAATGGCCCCAAGGCTGGAGGGGAGTATAGATTCTATCTATCTATCTATCTATCTATCTATCTATCTATCTATCTATCTATCTATCTATCTATCTATCTATCTATCTATCTATCTATCTATCTATCTATCTATCTATCTATCTATCTATCTATAGATCAAGAAGTGGTTGTCTAAGGGTACCGTCACACAGTACCATTTACATCGCTACGACGGCACGATTCGTGACGTCGCAGCGTCGTATAATTATCGCTCCAGCGTCGTAGACTGCGGTCACACGTTGCAATCACGGCGCTGGAGCGATGCCGAAGTCCCCGGGTAACCAGGGTAAACATCGGGTTACTAAGCGCAGGGCCGCGCTTAGTAACCCGATGTTTACCGTGGTTACCAGCGTAAAAGTAAAAAAAAACAAACCGTACATACTCACCATCTGATGTCCGTCAGGTCCCTTGCCGTCTGCTTCCTGCTCTCACTGAGATCCGGCCGTACAGTGAGAGCAGAGCGCAGCGGCGACGTCACCGCTGTGATCTGCTCTCACTTTCCGGCCGGCAGACAGTAAGAGCGGAAAGCAGACGGCAAGGGACCTGATGGGCATCAGATGGTGAGTATGTACGGTTTTTTTTTTTGTACTTTTACGCTGGTAACCACGGTAAACATCGGGTTACTAAGCGCGGCCCTGCGCTTAGTTACCCGATGTTTACCCTGGTTACCAGCGAACGCATCGCTGGATCGCTGTCACACACAACGATCCAGCGATGACAGCGGGAGATACAGCGACGAAAGAAAGTTTCAAACGATCTGCTACGACGTACGATTCTCAGCTGGGTGCCTGATCGCAGTAGCGTGTCAGACACTGCGAGATCGTAACGATATCGCTACAACGTCACGAATCGTGCCGTCGTAGCGATGTAAATGGTACTGTGTGACGGTACCCTAAGTAGTGGACAATCCCTCTAAATCCCACCCTGGAGTGGCTCCAAACCCACCTGGAAATATCCCAATTTAGGGCTCATTCAGACTTCTGTTTTTTTGCATATGTGTGCTATCAGTGTTTGTCACAGATGACATTCGTGCCTGTAATAATGAATAGGACTGTTCGCATGTCCTTGATTTTTTTTTTTTTTGAGGACTGATTGGTCCTTGCAAAATCTCTTATCTCAGATATTGATCAGAGTGTGGGTTCAAAATAGGCAATGCAAGTCTATGGGTCCGTGAAAAATTTTGACGGCACTCCATGCCATGTTAGATAGGAGTCACTTTTCTTCTTCTTTCCACGTACAAGAAAAACTGATCAAACTCTGATGAAAATCTGGCCAAGATCACTGATGAAACTCGGTCAGTTTTTCTTGTGTGTTTTAAAAGAAGACTGACGTGTGAATGAGCCCTTAGTGAACTCGTGCAACTTTAGCATCTTTTTTTTTTTAATGTGGAACCACTCAGGATTTTCTGGGACTGTATCTGTAACACTGCCAGCAAATTCATTACTGGTGTCAAGTAAGTTTGTAGTCTTGGAATATTTAGATCCTCATTTATGAAGACTGATGTTTCAGCAGCAAGTCTAAACCTATTTTTGTTGTAGCTAATTGCACCAATTTTTATTTAAAAGCCACTTGTCTCAACAAAAATAAAAACAAAAAAAATGTGCAATTTGGATTGAAAATTATACCTATGGCTCCAATGAGCAGGTGTAAATTTGTGCTGGCTTTGGCTTGGTGTACATCCCCATGTTGAGGTTCTCTATGCGGCTGAATCCACGACCACTTGTGGTGGACAGGGTTTTTCATCGGTTGCAACGTTTCCCAACTTTTCACGTCTCTCAACAACTTACTGGCAAATTGAAGGTTCGCAGCTTTTCATAGCTAAGAAAATTCACTATAATTTATGCCAGAAATTGGTATACATTTTTTCCCAAATGTACACTACCCTTTGTTTGACGCCGATTTTACTATTTGGCTTGTGGGTGTCAATAGATGCACCAAATTTATTAGGTTTTTGCCTCCGAATAAATTCGGTGCACCTATCTTATTAAAGCTGGTGTCTGTGAGTATCAGTCTTTAGTCTTTATGAATATGACCTGGAAAATCAACGTGTTCATACAAGTACAAATATATGGTTACATTTATTGGGACTGCATATTATTCTCACAGGGCAGAAACTGCGAATATTTGAGGATGACTGATATTTTATCATGGCCTTCAGCATGTTTTCTGTAGGACACCACTGCAATTTAATTTGCACTTCAAAATTATTCCTTGTCTGAACTCATTGTTATGGCAAAATAAAAAGTAAAGTGTGAGCTCTGTAAATATTCATCCAAGCTGAATCGTGACTGATAAATATAAAGTTAAAGGGGTTTTCTCTCACTTTGTAAAATGAGTAAAATTGCAAAGTATTTGTAAAATCAAGAAACTTTACAATTTCTCTTATTAAAAATCCTTTCTGTTTTCAAGAATGGAGGGATTTTTACAATTCGGACAACCCCTTCTAAGTCCATACGTTGCCCACTTTTAAAATAACACTGTAGTTCCAGCAGGGTCAATGCTTTCTCTCCTGGCGATAAGTGTGAAGTCACGCGGATCATGCGGCTAATCAGCGCTGCTTCACTCTCCCCGCCTTCGGACGTATCTCATACATCCGGAGGAAGAGAGCAGCAGTGTCTCTTAGTCCCTTAGTAAGCGATTTGTCTGAAGGCGAAGAAAGTGAAGCAGCGCTGATTGGCTGCAGGGTTCGCATGATGTTACACGATCAGGAGAGATGGCATCGACACCGCCGGAATTACATTGGAAATGATTGGGTATTGTTATTCTAAAAGGGGGAAGGGTATGGCTTGAGTAGGGGGTTGTCTGAGTAGTGGACAACCCCCTTTCATGTACAGTTTGTTAGCTAGGTTTTCGGCTATTTCTGCAGTCTACTAAGAGGTGGTCCGTTTCCTATTTAAAGAGCGTGCTCGTGAAAGCTTTGTGTTAGAGCTTGTAAGCGCTGCTCTGAAGCTGGTAGGTTGCTGCATGGAGGAGTGCATAGTTCAGACTTCTGCTGCTGTCCTGTACTGTCAGTCTTCAGAAGCCTAACCTCCCACCAGAAAACAGGAAGCCTGGAGACAGGGGAGCAGTGAGCTCCTGAAGTTAGAGGCCAGGATTAACCCTTTGAAGTAGATGGATTGCCAAAAAATAACATAAAAAAAGAGTGTTTAGAATAAAAGCCTAATTTTCATTAATAGGGAGCTGCAGAAAATAAAAAACGTAATCCTAAGTGCTGTCTAAACTGAGTGAGCAGAATGTGAAGACCTAAAAAATTATGGAGAAATGGCTACTGATACCGAGCTGTGGCTATTGTGTTGCTGTCTTCTCATTCCCTGTCACTGGGGAAGTGATCTGTGTGGCATCACTATGATAATGGAGGGGGACTTTGTTGGCGTATATTTGCCAATAATCACAATTTTGCAGGGGAAAATATGCAAATTGAACTTCCAACGGGTATGATTTAAGTCAAACTCATGCCTAAAGGTGGACACATTGGAGAGGCAATGAAATATTAGCTCTTGCATTCTCGGTTGCAGCCCAGCTTCAGTACTATAGTGTTCTATTGCTTAAAGGGCTGTTCTCATGTTCATTGGATAGGGGACAATTGCTTGGGGGGTCCGACTGCCTTGCTGATCTGAAGAGCCTTGGATCATGCACACTACCGCTCTCTTCTTTCTTAAAGGGAGCATATAACCTGCAACCCCGCATATAGCCTACAACTACATGTGTACCCTCACATGTTACATGTACCCCCACAGCTACAGCCTACAACCCCACCCTCACTTATAGCATGCAACCCCACATTTACCCTCCCAAATAGCCTGCAACCCCATATGCACCTCCCACATATAGCTTCCAAAATATAAATACGGTGTATGTATGTGTGTGTGTGTGTGTGTGTGTGTATGTATATATATATATATATATATATGTGTATATATATATATATATATATATATATATATATATATATATATATATATATATACCTTCTGAAATGGCTTATGTGCAGCAGTGACTCAAGTTTGCGAAGATCAATACAACCCATGGTGTGTAATCTAGTATGAGTGGACCCCCCGGTATTTGTCTTCTGACCTTACCTTCATTGATATGATCCAATATTTAATCTTGATTGAAGGGTTGGGGGCACAGATGTTTCCCTTTCGTCTGTTCACATCTGTTATGTGGCAGGATTCTCTAAATTTAGAAAATGGAGAAGTAAAAACATTTTCTTCTGTCCTGCGCACCGCACCCGCTGTAAATTGGAGAAATAAAAGTAATATGTGGGCTCTCGGTAACCACAAATGCTGTCCGTTGATGTAATACTTGTGAAGCTTTATGTAATTCTTGTATATTTTCTAATTTTCTAGTTATCGGTGATGACTGCGCACCTTACGTGGGATCTGACTTTACTCTCCATCGAGGGCAGACTTGTGTCCTTTCATTCTGCGCCGGAACCTGCACAAACCGATACTGCAACATTCTGCCGGGCACCCAACTGGACCAGTCCCAATTCATGTGCATTTTAAACAAGTAATTTACATTCTTTTGCAATCAAGACTTATGGTCTTCTAATATTATTTTACTCTTATAGCGCCATTAATTCCAGTACACTATACTGACATCATTCATCATCATTGTCCCCATTGGGGCTCACAGTCTAAATTCCTTATGGGTATCTTTTTAGTGTGTGTTTCTTCCATACTTGTGATTTTTTTTTTTTTTTTTTTTTTTTTTTTCATGAATAATTCTTCTTCTGATGGGTTTAATACTTTTTATATAATATTAAAAATGAGAAATTTAATTGAATATGACGAAGCATGTATAATGAAGTATATAAATAAACTGAGAATTGAGTAGGGCGGAGCATATATAATTGTATTTAAATGAATTAAGCTTTTATTTATTTTTTTCCCTTTTTCAATAGCCTTTACTTTGTGGTTGGATGTGGCATCGTACTCTTCTTTATTCTTGTTGCCGGCGTTATCGCCTGTTGCTGTAAATCTCTCTGCATGTGCTTTGGACTCTGCTGTCCACGGCGTTCACAGCGTAAGTAAATCTAATCTGAATGTAGAGCAGAGCTGCTTGGCTTGTACGTTACAAAGCTTGGACTTAAGACACAGCTTAGAGAAAATGTATGTAATGGAAAACCCCAAAAATACCAACATATGCTCTGGCTCATAAGTGCAATGCATAAGCGCACATTCACACTGGCCATGTAAGACAGAACTGAAGGTGAAAACAAAATGAGCAAATACTCTGTAGTAAATGAATACTACATGTAAATAACATTGGGGTAGTTGGTTAACACTGCTGTGATCAAAAAAGTGTAAAAGCCATCTCACCACGACAAGGTGTACCTAACTCTTGTAGTTCACCTTCCTATGTGTCAGCAGACATACAATTAGATGAGGGCCGAGCAGGATCTGGGTCCCGACTGTCTATGGAAAGCTATATAAACAAAATGGACAGTTCGACTTTTTTTATTATTGTTTTAAGGCATATATAATCATACCAGTATATTCAATGGTAAAACAGTCCTGACATATTTCTGATTTTATGAAACACATGATTTTGCTATTACTAGTAGTTTTAGTGGCACACAGTGGTAAATGGATTGACGCACGAGAGGCATTTTATAGAACTACGCTATTACGGATCTGATAAATAAAGGATTCCTTTAAGAAAGGTGTCTTTTGTGATATATATATTTTTAGCATTCCATATACACTCACTGGCCACTTTATTAGGTACACCATGCTAGTAACGGGTTGGACCCCTTTTGCCTTCAGAACTGCCTCAATTCTTCGTGGCATAGATTCAGCAAGGTGCTGGAAGCATTCCTCAGAGATTTTGGTCCATATTGACATGATGGCATCACACAGTTGCCGCAGATTTGTCGGCTGCACATCCCTGATGCGAATCTCCCGTTCCACCACATCCCAAAGATTTCATGTTGTTTACGCCAAATTCTGACCCTACCATCCGAATGTCGCAGCAGAAATCGAGACTCATCAGACCAAGCAATGTTTTTCCAATCTTCTACTGTCCAATTTCGATGAGCTTGTGCAAATTGTAGCCTCAGTTTCCTGTTCTTAGCTGAAAGGAGTGGTACCCGGTGTGGTCTTCTGCTGCTGTAGCCCATCTGCCTCAAAGTTCGACGCACTGTGCGTTCAGAGATGCTCTTAGGCCTACGGGTGGCAACGGGTGGCAATTTGAGTCACTGTTGCCTTTCTATCAGCTCGAACCAGTCTGCCCATTCTCCTCTGGCATCAACAAGGCATTTCCGCCCACAGAACTGCCGCTCACTGGATTTTTTTTCTTTTTCGGACCATTCTCTGTAAACCCTAGAGATGGTTGTGCGTGAAAATCCCAGTAGATCAGCAGTTTCTGAAATACTCAGACCAGCCCTTCTGGCACCAACAACCATGCCACATTCAAAGGCACTCAAATCACCTTTCTTCCCCATACTGATGCTCGGTTTGAACTGCAGGAGATTGTCTTGACCATGTCTACATGCCTAAATGCACTGAGTTGCCGCCATGTGATTGGCTGATTAGAAATTAAGTGTTAACAAGAAGTTGGACAGGTGTACCTAATAAAGTGGCCAGTGAGTGTATATAGGTTACTACTTGACAGACACAATCCCATGGATGGGGAACCTTTCAACTATGCTATGTCTTGCTGCCTAAAACCACAGAAGTCAGGAACTAAAGACAAACAACTTCTTCATTGAGCACTAAAGCTTTAAAAGGGTTTCTCGGGTTCAGAATCCCTCTGTCCTTAGGGGTTACTCGATCTCCCTAGGTCCAACCCTGAGTCTCTGCCACTGACTGCAGCACTGATGCTACATTTGCAGCGCTGTCAATGTTTCCTGCAGCGCCGCCGATGTGTCCTGCAGCGCTGTCAGTGTTTCCTGCAGCGCCGCCGATGTGGCCTGCAGCGCTGTCGATAACAAACACCGGGAGAAACTCTGAGCTGGACCTCTTGAGGATGATATAAAGCATAGGGGATTTGGATTTTCTGAAACCGGAAACCCCTTCAGCATAAGTGTCGGGCTCTCATAGATTTGTCCACTGGGTGGCTTCCTCCAGTTTCTCCTTCCACAGCTTGGCTTGATTGATAGGTCTAAAGAGGAAGACTTTTTTTCAGATGTCTGTTTTTCATGTGCGAACAGTATTTGTATTTCTCCTACTATAGTGAATGGGGTTGTTCACATGTCTGTGATTTTCCACATACCAAGTGGTCTGTGCAAAATCACGTAGACCTGTCAGATTTTGATCCGAGTGTTGAATAGGAAATGGCAATGCGAGTCTATAGATCTGTGAAATTAATCGAACCGCTCTTGGATGTCATCCGTTTGTGGTCTGATTTTCACAAACTCTTATATATGAGAAGAATCAGGAATATTTTTCTTTTTTTCCTTTTGACGAGAAAAACGGATCAAACTGACCAAAATTTGCTGATGAAACTCTGTCAGTTTTTCTCGTATATGGAATATCGCATGTGTGAATGAGCCTTCCTTGCACATAGTTAAGCTCAGTGGACTCTTATTCTGGTGCTCCAACGCTTAGAGATTTTGGTAATGAGAGCCTGTCAGTATTTTTTGAAGCCCGTACATTCGGCATTATTAAACAGCCGTCAGGTTCATTATGTAATGAAACCTTAGTTCTGTAATTTTAATAATTTTTTTTTTTTACAATAATACATTTTCCCTTGACTTTTCAGCAGTTCATGTGACTAGCATGACAGTCACTAATGTTCGTCAGCAGCCCATGGTACAAATGCCATTTTCCACACCGGCTACAGGATACATGCCGGTGGCAAACCAATCTATGTATGCTGGACAAGGTCCACCACCATATCCAGGTGAGCCAAGTGGCTATGCCAGCTATCCAACTAAATAAGGTGGTAAGTAGGCTTTTTAGTCAGTATGCAGTATTTCCAAGCATGGCCAAAGATAACCTTCCCTATTTGTCGTTATTGTGTCGGCTTCTCTTATTTGCATGCTGTATGTCCATATTTTGCAGCCACAAGCATGATGATGCAAAAACGTCCACGTTCAGGCCTATGTTAATAATCTTTAGTTTTACATGACGTTTGGACACCTGGAAACAACTTCTGAATGTGCTCATGAAATGCTCCCATCTCATTGCCCATGTAGTCCCCCTAGGGAACTCATGAAAATGCTAATAAATAAGGATACATCACACCAGCTTCCCCTATTAAATGCCATTTATAGGGTGTGCACCTTCAGTGTGATTCTTTAGGGTGAGCAACTGTATTTTAGATAGATTCCCTTTAATTATACAAGGTAAGGTATCAATAGCCAGAAAAACCTCTTAAACATTATTTAAACCACCTGATAGGCTACCATTTAGCCCATACAAGGAAGCAGTATACCCACTCAAAGCAACATTTCCATAGGGAGAAAAGAAGAGTTCATTTGGGTATGAAGGAATAAAACGGAATTTTATTGAAAGTTCACGTTACATTTAAATACCAACAGTATACATAAAAAGATCCAATAAAGTGACACATGTGCAAAGCAAGAAAACAGGGCACCCAGAAACCTCCAACTGCTTCAACCCCTTAGTGCCTAGTAGTCTATCCAAGTATAAAGTGCATATATAGCAAAGTACGGCACAGGCAGGTTGGTATGGCGCAAACCTCCGCAAAAAGCAGAGTATCAAGTGAACAAAGTACTAAGTAACAACATATAGGGCCAGCCAGCACTTACCACGGGTATAGGTTGGAGGAATTTCTGGGGCCGGGTGTAGAAAGAGCCCCCCGACGCACGTTTCGCGTCCCCAACAGACCGCTTTCTCAAGGGAGGTGAAAAAATCAATGCAAGAGGACCTTTTGAGGTCAAAGGGTTGATCACATGTGTAATCAGGGCCAATCACGGGTGGTCAAAACCGGCGCATGCGCGCTGCACGCCACAGGTCCTAGAAGTGCCGGGGAGCGTCATGCATAACTGCGCATGCGTGGGGAGGAAAGCCCCAGGCATGCGAGGAAGGCATAGAGACGCACCGCCGCACCACAGGAATCCCAGGCAGCAGAGCGCATGCGCACAACCACTCGGACCCAAATATAGGGTAAGACAAATATGGACAGAGGAAGGGTAAAGAGGAGAATACAAAGGTATAAACGTCCTGTAAGTATACGAGCGGAACGATGGGAATCGACGGATCATTGTCATACAGGATCATAAATCGCGTAGTCATCAGCAATAGATCCTTTCTCCATCAGTATCCGCCAATGATTCTCCCAGGCACCTTCGGTCAGTTAAGAAAGTAGAGCAGAGGTCTGGATTGATGTCCCTGTCACATCCCTTAAGAGGGTAGAGAGAGTGGCCCCCACTGCTAGGTCCTGCTGCAAGGATTATAAATAAACCAACATTACACCACATATAAAAACAAGTTGAAATAATTAAAACAAATAAAATAAAACACCCTAAGCAACAGTCCATAGGACTAAGACAGGAGCACAAGGACATAAGGACAATCAAGGTCCCAGGAAGGAGGAAAAGGACAGAGATTCATTTAGACCCCTAGGGGTCAACGTATCTAGTAGCGTGATCCATTTTGCCTCGACTTGCGCCAACACTTTCTTATAATCCCCCCCCTCTAATGCCAAGGTGGATTAAATCTATCCCCCTCACCTTAAATGAAGATGGCTCGCAGTTATGATACTGCCTAAAGTGCCGGGGGATGGTTTTAAGGAGGGTAATATCGGTCGCTGTCTTGGCCGCACAAATGTCCCGCACATGCTCCCGTACCCTGACTCTAAGTTCCCTTGATGTGAGTCCCACATAAATTTTGTGGCACCCACATGTAGCGTAATATATCACATTTGTACTGCTACAGGAAATCCGATGTCTTATGTCAACATTTTTTTTACCATCGGACGACTGAAAAGAGGAGCAGCGCAGGACATTTGAGCAGGCAAGACAGCGACCACATGGTATACAACCTAACGTTGGGCCTTTAGTGCAGAATGGATGCTTCGTAGTAGGCACATAGTGACTGCTAACAAGAAGATCCTTTAAATTTTTGGATCTTCTTGCAGTCATCAAAGGGAAATCACCCAAACATTCTCCCAGGGAGGGCTCAACACTCAAGATGGACCAGTGTTTTAATAGGATCTGCCGCATGTCCTCCCATTCGTGATTGAACGTCGATATGAACCGAATTGGTCCATTATCAGTGGTGGTTGGTCGAGCTCTGGTACCTCTGAGAAGGTTGCCACGTGGAGTCGCCCGTGCTCTCCGGTATCCTTGCTTGATGCACCGGTTTGAATAACCCCGCGCAGCAAACCTAGATTTAAGATCGGAGGCCTGCATTTCAAATTTTGCGTCTGATGAACAGATCCGCCTCATCCGGAGGAACTGTCCGACCGGGACGGCCCGTATCGTGGATGGAATATGAGCTGAAGACGCATGAATCAAAGAATTCACAGATGTTGGCTTCCTATATACATCTGTCTGTATGGACCTATCCAGGTCCACTTCGAAGCTGACATCTAGAAAATTAACTTTTTTGAGATCATAATTATAAGTCAAAAAAATGTTTAAAGAGTTTTGATTCAGCGTCCCCATAAATTCTCCCAGCTGCTGCACCGTCCCGTCCCACAAGAAAAAAACATCGTCTATATATCTATGCCAGCACAGCACATGGGAGGCGGCCCGTGGGCCCTCGTCGCCAAAGATAGATCTCTCCCAGGCACCCAAGAAGAGATTGGCATACGAGGGCGCACAGGCCGCGCCCATGGCTGTGCCGCGCCTCTGTAGATAAAAATGATCTTTGTAAACAAAAAAATTGTGGGTCAGGACGTAGTGCAGCAGCTCCAGAATGAGATCACATAACGGGCCATCACGGTCGGAGGCCTCCAGGAAGAGGCGGACCGCATCTAGGCCATGTTGATGGTTAATGCAGGTATACAGGCTTTCCACGTCGGCCGTTACCATCGGGGTATTATGGTCCACAAGAATGCCGTCGACCCTCGCCAAGGCGTCCGTTGTGTCACGTACATATGACGGTAATGTTTCGACTAGTGGTTTAAGGTAAAAGTCGATAAATTGGCAGATCGGATTGCAAAGACCCCCAATACCAGACACAATGGGACGTCCAGGGGGGTCGAGGGCATTCTTGTGGATCTTAGGCTACGTTCACATTTGCGGTGTGCGCCGCAGCGTCGCCGCCGCAACGCACCGCATGCGTCGTGCGGCCCTATCTTTAACATTGGGGCCGCATGGCGCCGCATGTACATGCGTTGTCATGCGTTGTGGTGCGTCGTACGCCGCATGCGGCGTTAGGGCGCACCTGCCAGGGCGCGGCAAACGCAACATGTTGCATTTTTTGGGCGGCGCAGACTTTTTAAAAAACGCATGCGTCGTGTTTGCGTCGTGTTTGCGTCGTCGATGCGCCTTTTTTCCCATTGACTTGCATTGACAACGCAGACGACGCAAGTACTTGCGTCGTGATGCGTTGTACGACGCATGCGTTTTTCTTACAAAAATGCAAAACATTGTCTAGACTTTGTCTAGACACTTAAAAAAAGCACTATATATATAAAAAAAGGGGTGGGGGTTTGCCATTGTCTTTCACCAGGCTATCCACACAAGACACTGAGAGGAGCAACCTGCTTTCCAAACCTGTAAGTATATATTTCTCTTTGCATAATTTTTTTTCTGTGTTTTATTTTTTTTTTTGATTTAATTTGTGCAATGTTTGCTCTGTGATATTGTACGGTTATGGCACTGTAGGTTGTTATTGAATAATAACATTTTTTTTTAATGTGTTTCTGATATATGCTGGCGTTTCTTGTGTGCGGCCTTGCTGGGTTTGGATTGGTTTTGGATTTATATTTTGGTTGTTCTTGTGTCATGCGGATGTTCAATGCCTTTTTTTTGTAAGATTTTTTATTGTAAAATTTGTGGTGCATGTCTTTTTCTGGCTTCTATTGTTGGGGTAACCGTATGGCGTTTTCTAGGCTCATGTCTTGCTGGGTTTTATTATGCTGTTGGCATTTTTTTTTCTTTCCTTGAGTGTCTTTTCTTGCTGGTGGGGGGCTACATTTATGATGTTTCATTTGTATTGTATTGTTCCGTGCTGCTATATGCCATTCGTTTTCTGTATGGCTTCCATATATATATCTCCTGTCTTTAATGTTTCCATAGCCAAGTGTGTAGTATTTATTTTTTTTTTTTTTTTAGTTTGGGCCCTTTTTTAAAAATTTCTTGTGTTCTCTTTTCTATTTGACTATGGTTTTTCTTTGGGTTGCTGTATATTGTCCTGTAATGTTTATTGCTTATTATCTATAATGGTATTTATCGCCTTTTTCAGATGTATTTCTGTGGTAGATGTCACCAGATGGTGTTGTTTTGGATCATGTCTTGTTGCTATTGTAAAGTATGGCGTGCAGTTTGCTATTTCATTGTGCCTTTTTTTTTCCTCTTTATTTTTGTATTTTTTTTTTTTTTAAATTTGGACATAGGTGTCTATTTTTGCTTAATTTTGTTTGGGTCTATTCTTGTATTGTTTCTTCTATTGTCTTCTCTTGTAATGTATGGCGTTGTGGTGTCGCTTTTTGAGTTTGCATTGTCCTATCAGTCAACAGTCAATTGTGGTTGTTTTAATGTTTTATTGTATGTGGCATTGCTTTGAATGTGATTTTTTGCTCATTTTTTCATTGCAGAGCAAACTTGCAATAATGGCGAGTTCTCCAGCATCTGGCCAATCGGCGAGGGGGAGTGCGGTGAGTAATTATGTCCAGTTGCTTACTATTCGCTGCCATTTGTAGCATTGTCACTAATTTTTGTATACATTTTTTTACAGGCTTCTTCAAGTGAGGGGGAAGGCACACAGCGGGAGCAGGGAGATCGGTGCCAAGATGGGTCGTCAGGCCGGCAAGTGAGTATTTGTTGTTTTTTTTTTTATCTTTTTTTTTTTTGTGGCATCCTGCTGGGAGGAACATTAGGAGCAACCTGGTTTCACTAGGGCTGTTTACTAAGCTTAATTACATATAGCTTTTCAGGGCAGCAAGTATTTGGGGGAAGGTAACATACAGTTGAACTCCCTGCACAAAAACATTCAAAAATACAGGTTTAGAAACCATCAATATACATACATAAAATGGCAAAGGATAGGGCAAAGGTACAAATCATGCCAGGTGCTGATGATGGTTGTTTATATTTGCCTATTTGTAACCTTTTTGTTTTCTATTTTTTCTAGGTTTCACAACGGGACCACAGGGACAGTATCGATGTGGAGCTCCTGATCTCCAGCATCCAGGAGCGTGGCCCGTTGTGGGACAGCCGTGACCCCCGGCACATGGACCAGGTGGTTTCTAGGCGTTTGTGGGCAGAGGTGGCAAAGTCGCTGTGGGATGGCTTTGACAGTGCCTCCGCCAAGGACAAAGGCACCTTTAGTGAGTATTGCTGATACGCTGCTATGACCCATCTTGCCAGGATAAACACAACCGTGTGTGATGCTATCAACGCCTAAACTTTGCATCACACACGGTTGTTTTATCATTTTAAAATGCTACATATGTAACCTTTTTTTTTCTTTGCATTCACAGTGACAAAGTTGAGGACCAGATGGCGATCCATGAAGGACCGTTTCAATAAGGGGCTGCGTGCTGAGGAGGAGCAATCGAGGAGTGGTGCTGCTGCGGCCAAGTCGGTTCCATATAAATACAACCGACAATTACAGTTCCTAAGACCAATCCTTGGCCGCCGACAGTAAGTATTTTGTCCACATACCATATTGCACATTGGACATTGCCCAGACACATATATTGCACAGCCACATAGTACATTGCCCAGCCACGTACATTGTGCATCCACACACATAGTATGTTTGCAGGCCACTATATCGCAGCCACATAGTACACGTTCTAGCCACGTATCCACATAGTACATTTCCCAGGCACATAGTGTCTTGGCCATCAATGTAGTCAGCGTAGCATATTGGCCATCCACGGTATTTTTTTTAGGTTAAGCGAGAGTCCTTGTAGTCCATGACAGGTTACGTTCTGAGTCAGTGTAGTTCTGATCGCAGGAATAATGATGACGTCTCGATCACAAGATCCTAACGTCATGGACATTCCTGCGATCAGATCAGCAAAGTTTTTTTTTGTTTTTTTTTTTAAATTTTTTTTTTATAGACCTTAAATTTTCTATTATTTTTGAGACATAGACGGCATCTTGAAATTATTATTTCACACCAAAATTTTTTCAAAATATGACAGGGGTATGCATTGCCTTTGGCAGAGGGAATGTACAGTCATTTTCTGCCGTCGGTATGTCCATGATTGTTATCGTGAGCCCTAATGGTCAGCTGGCGATAACAATCAGCAATTTATTATAGGCCACACAGAGTGAGAGACAGGGGATTGTAATGTTTTGTTGTGTCATGTAATGAACATTTTTTTACAGGAGTTGGCGTATGTGATAGTTTATTAATTGAAGACTAATTTTTACATTATCTTTTCACAGGACACACAGCAGCACCCTCCAGCGAGCTCCCCCCTGTGAAGCGGAACTTCATGGATCGCCATCTGAGCCGTCACAGCCATCCCACAGCGACAGCAGGCCTGCACCACCATCATCTGGAGAACCGGCTGCCGGTACGTCAGGTTTTCCCCTGCCCGAGGCCTCTGGCGCACCTTCGTTCGGGAATTCCCGACAGCGCCAGCGGGCCTCGGACAGGTCAGTCATGCCTGAATTTTTGCACTTGGGCACGGTGTTCCAGAACGGTTTCAAGGCGTTGAGAGATGAAATGTCCAGTATGGGACGGCGCCTTGAAATCCTGGAAGCCGAGCTCACAAATCCGGCAAAACATTTTTTAAGCACAATTGCTAAGGGCATGGTGGAAAACCTTACGCCGGAACTCCAGATTTCGGTGATGCAGGACTGCCACAATTCTTACGTGAGGGCTCTGCAGCAGTCTCGGGTCGCGCAGTCAGCGACACTGCCCGTAGTGCCGTCGCTGGCTAGCGTGACTCCGACTACTGCTGCAGAGTCACTCCAGCCACCCCACCCTGGTCCAAGTGCCGGGCGACGCCACCACAGCCACCATACCAGTGTGCGGCCCACTCCTGCTCCTGCCAGGCCCTCATCCTCCCGTAGGAGTGCTTCTGGGGGAGATGCCGCCGAAGGCAGGGAAAAAAAAAAAAGAAAACATAAGAGGAGGCACACAGACACACACCCAGAGGCACAGGTTCTGGCTGCTCCAGGACACACACCATCTCGTCGTGGCTCTAGCCACAGCAGGAGCAGCCAGGGCCAACCAAGCCAAAAAAGAAGGCGGCTTGTGTTGCCTCCTCCCTCCTCCACTGACGAGGCGGTCTCCCCAGTGTACCCTGCGGGGGGTTTGGACCTGCCCTCAAGCCTCCTTCAGTATGGCGGCTCCTCCTCCTCTACCACTCCCACTCTCAGGTCCAGAACTCGAAGCTACCGGTCACCGCTGGTAGCGGATGTTGATCCACCCTCGGATGTTGATACCCCCTAATTTGCTTTTCCCTTTTTTTCTGTTTCCCCCCAATAAAAATTTATTTTTTTGTATACAATATTTGGTCTTCTTTTCAAGTACAATGCTCGGTAATTCACTCCGTGCGCCGTTTATTTGTGCTTCAAACGCCTCATATATGCAATGTCAGACAGTATTTTTGGATTTTTTAATTTGACCGTTTCTTTGGGTGTCGTTCATTGCTGTATGAGGTGTTTCCAAACACTAAAGTGTATGAGTTATTTTCAAAGAAAAAGGGTATGTGTCCACGCTCAGGATTGCATCCGAATTTGGTCCGGATTTTAATTCAATATTTGTAGCCAAAACCAGGCGTGGGTAATAAATACAGCAGTGGAGCATATGTTTCTATTCTACTTTTCCTAATTGTTCCACTCCTGGTTTTGGCTTACAAATATTGATGAAAAAACCTGAGCAATTCAGGATGCAATCCTGAACGTGGACACATACTGTAAAGGTACCTTCACACTTAACAATGCTGCAGCAAAACAGACAACGATGCAATTCACTGCAGCATCGCTATTTGGGAGCTGGAGAGCTGTCTGTGTGACCGCTCTCCAGCGACCAACGATGCCGAGGTCCCCGGGTAACCATGTTAAACATCGGGTTGCTAAGCGCAGGGCGCACTTCCGATGTTTACCCTGGTTACCAGTGTAAAATGAAAAAAAAAAAAAAATATTCACAATCGCATCCCCCGGCGTCAGCTTCCCTGCACTGACTGAGTGACGTCCCTCACAGCAACGCTGTGCTGTGCATTCACTTTACGGCCGGCGCTCACTCAGTGCAGGAAGTGGACGCCAGGGGACGCGAAGATGAGTATATTTATTTTTATTTTTTAGTTTACAATTAACACTGGTAACCACGGTAAACATAAGCGCGACCATGCGCTTGGTAACCCGTTGTTTACCCTGGTTACCAGTGTAAAACATCGCTGGTATCGTTGATTTTGCTGTCAAACACAACGATACACGGCGATCTGACAAACAAATAAATATGGTATGGTATAAATTTTGTCTTGGAAGCATGGTAGAAAACGTAAGAAATTTTTTTTATTAAAACACAACATTTTAAAAACAAAGGTTTACAAGTTTTTTAGATAAGGCACATTTACATTGGTGAACTATTTTTAGCATAGTCACACCAGAATACAGTCCAACAGTTTATTACACCATTGAATCTTGCCATGACAGACGGCCAACATCTGACACAAAATAGGCCGCAAAACGGTCCCTCATCTGCGCAATTTCCACGCTTGACCTCAGAGGATGATCATGGAAATTGGGCAATGGGTTGGCTATGGTTTCATCCAGATCAACGTTCAGTCTCTCTTTGGACAGAATAAAATTGTGGAGAACCACACACGCCTTCACCACCTCATCCACTGTCTCAGTTTTCAGATTAATGGCGGATCCTAATATCCGCCATTTAGAGACAAGGATGCCAAAGGCGCACTCCACAGTCCTTCTGGCCCTGGACAGTCTGTAATTGAACACCCTTTTCGTGTGGTCCAAGCCCCGACTTGAGTAGGGTTTCAATAGGTTGGCAGACATTTGGAATGCCTCATCCCCAACCACAACAAATGGCATCGCAGGGCCTTCGGTGTGGGGAAGAGGTCGTGGCTGGGGGAAATTGAAATTGTTGCCATATAATTTTTGGCCCATATCAGACTCTTTGAATGTGCGCGAGTCATTTGACCGGCCAAAAGCACCAATGTCGACTGCCAGAAAACGGCAGTCCGCACCGGCAATTGCCATCAGCACAGTGGAAAAATATTTTTTGTAGTTATAGAAAAGGGATCCACTTTTCCCTGGCTTGGTAATACGAATGTGCTTGCCATCCACCGCGCCAATACAGTTTGGAAACGAACACACTTCCTCAAATTTCTCGGCGTTGGCCAACCAGATATCGCTTGTAGGGACGGGTAAAAATTCTTCCCGGAGGTTATCCCACAAAGCGCGGCAGGTCTCAGCAATAATTCCCGAGAGAGTGGAGACTCCAATCCGGAACTGAAATTGAAGGGATCGCAAGGTCTCTCCGGTAGCCAGGAAACTGCCAAGAAGATAAAGAAATTACATTAGTACATTGCAATTTATAAGGGTATGTCTCCACTGTCCGGAGACGCGGCGCTATCGTTGCAGCGGCGAAGCCGGTCGGCGATAAGCCCCGCCCCCTTCCTGGGACGCAATGGTGCCGGATGTGTACAGTACACATCCGGGATCATCGCACCCCTCGCCGTAGGGCCCTGTGATATACCTTGCGGGGACGCTGCGTCCCCGCAAGGTGTACGGACATGCTGTGTTCTGAAAAGACGCGCAGCATGTCCGGAGTCGCAGGGCCTCCGCGTGCGGGTTTCCACGCATAGTGGAGACGGGATTTCATAAAATCCCCTCCACTATGCTGGAACATCTGGACGCTGCTTGTTTGACGCTGCAGCGTCAAACAAGCTTACTGACCGTAGAAACACAGCCTAAAAGTACATTGACCATACCACCCCCAACAAAAATTAAGAAAAAAAAAAAAAAAAAAAGGGAAGATGTGAACGTAGCCGAACATATCTCAAGTCATTCAAACAGCTACATACCGTAGAGTCACCAGCAGCCGCTCCTCTGCGGATATAGCTCTCCGGAGCTGAGTATCCTGCCTGCTGATGGCTCCTTCCACCCGACGCAGAAGATACCGGAAGCTCTCCTGAGACATCCTGGTGTACTCGAAATACTTCTCCAGGTTCTCATTCAGTTCGCCAAACAAGCTATGGTATGCTCCACGGCTCTCCCGGACTTCCAAGATAGGGTGTATCCAAAATCTGCGATGAATCCATCTCCGTTTTTCTCTTTCTCTTTGATGAGCACAGGCGACAGCATAGGCATGAGCCAAGGCTAAATCCATCTCCATATCCATGATAACACTGTCCAAGGGACGCTCCATCATGAATACCAGCAAATGGGAGGAATTCATGTCTGCCATGGTATATATACACAATTACATAAACACCAACCCTCTTCTAGCCATTGGTGGCCCTTATCTATTGTGTAGACACTTTTTTTGGTGGGTGGGATGAAGAATGACTCACTGCACAAAAAACGCATGCGGCGCAAAACGCTGCGTTTTTTGTTGGAAACGCAACTGCGTTTACAAAAAACGCTGCGTTTTGCGCCGCATGCGTTGAACGCATGCGGCGCAAAACGCAGCGTTGTGCATGCGTTGTGTTGCGTTTTTGTCTGCGTTGTGCGTTGCGGCGGCGACGCTGCGGCGCACACCGCAAATGTGAACGTAGCCTTAGGGAGCAGGTAAAATGTTGGAATTTTAGGAAATTTGACCGTTAGGCCCTCTAATACCTGTTTAGTAATAATGTCTCTATCCAGAGCTCGAACCAAAATACCTTGTAGGTCGAGAGAGAAAGTAGCCAGAGGATTATAAGATAATTTAGAATACGTTTCGGGATTCCTCAGCTGTCTGAGGGCCTCACGCTCATATTTTTCCTGTGGCCAGATCACGATGTTCCCCCCCTTGTCTGCTGGTTTAAAGACAATATCTGGTAACGATTGTAATTGAGATAAAGCTAAACGTTCTTTGTGAGTCAAATTATCATGGCGTCTCCTTGTTGAGAGTTTTTTGAAGTCCTCACCAACACATTTGGTGAAGACCTCAATCGCCGGACTCAGAGACAAGGGGGGGAACTTGGTAGATCTGGGCAGGGAAGAGGTAGGGAATCTCTTAGTATGTGGACCAACCTGCTCATTAAGGAGGTCCTCCAAATTCTGGAGTGTCTCTCTCTCGGCCTCACTCATCTGTTCACAAAGATTCTTTTTCTGATGTAGTTTTTTCAATAGCAGTTTCCGGGAGAACAGGTGCAGATCCTTTATCGCTGTAAAATAATGAAATGAATTAGTAGGGGAAAAAGAAAATCCTTTAGACAAAAGCTGTAACTGGGCATCTGTAAGTTGATACGAGGATAAATTGACTACCTGGAGCCCCCCCTGGGAGTCGGATGGTGCTGCTACATTAGTTTTAGATTTGGCAGTCTGTCTAGTTGTTCGTTTATTATTTCCTGTGCCTCCTGAAGCTCCACTCTGTTTGGCATTCTTAGACATCACTTCATCGTCTCCAGACAAATTGGATCTGGCGGAAGTAGATCGTGACCTAGAATACGTTGCATTTCTAAATCGAGACCTTGACCGATCATTGCTGTTCTGCCATCGGTAGACCCGTGATAATCTTTTGTCTTCCACATCCCTCTGAAATTTCTTACTTTTAGTGGACTGAATTTCATTCGCCCATTTCTGACAGAGGGAGTCCATTTCCTCATTGAGTTTTTTGAGGGCATCAGACGTCATATCCCTACGTAAGACTACCTGTAGCTCCTCAATCTCACTCTCCAAGGAAATAAGGGAGTCCTGGTTCAGGTTTTTTAATAATTCCAAAAAACCTTTGGAACATGTGTTGGTCAACATCTCCCATTTGTTTTTAAATAATTCGTCTTCAACAGGAAAAGATGGGAAGACTTGTACACGTAAACCACGGGGTATCAGATCTTTTTGTATGTATTGCTCTAAAAATGCATGATTCCACCAGATACGTGTCCTTTTCCTAATCAAGTCCTTAAATTTGTTAATAGTATCTTGTGTACTCCTGTCAGTTCCTACAGAACACCCCTGTATATCGTCCTGCACAGTGTCATTAATTAATGCGCGCCACGTCTGGTCACGGGCACGGAAGTCCATATCGACATAGAGGATGACTGTGAAAAACACAGAAAATATTAATAGCCAGAAAAACCTCTTAAACATTATTTAAACCACCTGATAGGCTACCATTTAGCCCATACAAGGAAGCAGTATACCCACTCAAAGCAACATTTCCATAGGGAGAAAAGAAGAGTTCATTTGGGTATGAAGGAATAAAACGGAATTTTATTGAAAGTTCACGTTACATTTAAATACCAACAGTATACATAAAAAGATCCAATAAAGTGACACATGTGCAAAGCAAGAAAACAGGGCACCCAGAAACCTCCAACTGCTTCAACCCCTTAGTGCCTAGTAGTCTATCCAAGTATAAAGTGCATATATAGCAAAGTACGGCACAGGCAGGTTGGTATGGCGCAAACCTCCGCAAAAAGCAGAGTATCAAGTGAACTGTTTTCTTGCTTTGCACATGTGTCACTTTATTGGATCTTTTTATGTATACTGTTGGTATTTAAATGTAACGTGAACTTTCAATAAAATTCCGCTTTATTCCTTCATACCCAAATGAACTCTTCTTTTCTCCCTATGGAAAGGTAAGGTATCAGCAGGTTTTTGTTATGTCATCTGAGAATAGCATGATGTAGGGGCAGCGACCCTGATTCCAGCGATGTGTCACTTACTAGGCTGGGTTTTGCTGTTTTAAAAAAATCAGTGTTTTATCAGCAGATTATTGCTACTGGACTAGATATCTCGTGCTTACTGGTCCAGCCCACACCAGTTTTCTGTGAACACTGTGCATTGACAGCTGCTAAGCAGTGGTGTAGACGGGATTATAAAGGGCTCGACATTCAGAGCTCTGCTAGATCTGCAGCAGAGAAAATCGTGATCCTATCACAACTGCTTTAAGTGATACATTGCTGGAATCAGGGTATCTGCCCCTACATCATGCTGCTCTCAGATTACATAGCAAATACCTGCTGACAAATTCCATTTTAATATAAGAAAAATTGTCTCACTGAAAATAAAGATGATTGTCGGACTCTTATGCATGGGCTCTGCCTTGGTTCAGCACATACTACAGCAAAGACCAAAGGGCGTGCATCATTGGGCGAAACAAAAATCCTTTATTCTGTGAGGGCGTGTGCACAGGCATCTTTTTCGGGCAGATTCCACTTCCACACCTGAAAAAGCGCTCAATAGCAATGAAAAATAATGTACATACGCACTGCAATGTCAAAACAATTTGCTGTGCACATGTTCTGTCGTTTCTAACGTCTTAACTGCTTCAGCCTTCAAAATCTGTGATCGGTCCATTTTTCAGGCATCACTATTTGATATATAAAATGTATAAGAAAAAGAGAGGGACTTTTAGAAAAAACACTCTTGGTCTTCTACTTCAAAGACTATGAGAGTACCACCTTGTCTAAAAGACGCCTTGTGCACGTGGCCTTAAAGGGGTTTACCCAACGACAAAGTTACATTTTAATTAATACATCTTGGAATAATATTAATTTCCTCAATTGGATGTGTTTAAATAAAATGTTCCTGTGCTGAGATAGGCTATGTGCACACGTTGCAGATGTGACTGTGGAATTTTCTGTGCAGATTCTGAATTTCTTGGCAGAAAACGCAGGTCAGAATCTGCGCCTTTTTTTGGTATGTGCACAGGTTGCAGATTTTTGTGCGGATTTCTTCCTTTTTTTACCCCTGCAAATTTCTATTATGGAATGGGTGCAGAAACGCAGCAGATCTGCAAAAAGCATTGACATGGTCCTTTTTTGAATCTGCTGCGTTTTCCATGCAGTTTTTTCCACACCATTAGCACAGCATTTTTTTTGCCATTGATTTACATTGTGCTGTAAATCACTTGCGGATCTGCAGCGTTTCTGCGTGGAAAAAAAAGCTGCAGTTCTGCAGGAAATCTGCAACGTGTGCACATACCCTAAATCTTATAAATGTGTCCCTGCTGTGTACTGTGTAATGGCTGTGTCTGATGTACAGGGACATGGTCTGATTACACCACAGCTCCGGGGAAGGGGAGGATGCAAAAAAAAGTATACAGTCATTGCAGCATGGAATCGCAAATATACATATATTTTTTTTTTAAATAAAGCATCTCGCTGCCTGATTTAAAAAATGTGTTATCTCACCGAAAGAATCAGCTGTGGTCCCCTGCCTTAATGTCTGTATACTCTTTTGCTTCCTCCCCTGCCCAGGAGCTGTGGTATGATCAGACCATGTTCCTGTACGGTCAGACACAGACAGTACACTGTACACAGCAGGGGCACATGTATAAGATTAAATAAAATGTTCCTGTGCTGAAATAAACACATCCAATTGTGGAAGTTGTTATTATTCCAAAATCTATTGATTAATATCAATTTCAACATTAACTTTGTTCGTGAGAAAACCCCTTTAAGTTCTGAACGTTAACCAGATGATGCCCTGTACACCGCTGTATTTTTGTTTTAAGTTTGTTTTGTTCTTGTTTTGTATCTCATGCTGTGGTGTTCATTCCATCCAAATAACAGAGATCATACAGGGAGGGATTTTACCCACAGGTCAGTTTAAGGTTAAGTTCCCACAAGTAATTGGTTTTTTTTTATCTTGCATATTTTCTACAGCATTTCTGCACCAATTGGCTAAATTTTGTTTTTTTAATTGCGTTTTTTAGTGCATTTTCTTTTTTTACATGCAGTTTTTGTCTTCTTGTCGTATGTTATACTTTAAATAAAACTTTGTTTTGGAAACTTCATATTACTTTGTTTTTCTAAAACCTTATTGATACAGTCATGTGCAGATTACATAGGTTTTTACTGCACTTTTTTTTTTACCTGTGGATTTTCCTCATTTCATAGAAGTCTATCCGGAAATCCGCAAATAAAATGCATATTTATCTCAAGAGAAATTGACAGTTTGCAGGTTTCAAGCGCGTACCGCAGGTCAATTTATGCTGTGCCTCTACTTTGCTGGAACTGTAATACTCTGCGGGTTTTTTTTTTTTTTGCGCAACAAAAATATGCGGCAGCAAAAACTCATAGTGGGAACTTAGCCTAACACATCCAACATTCATGGTCCAAGTATGGTCCTGTATCGGGCCTCGCGGTCCTAAACTCAACATCCTCATAGGTATATGTGAGGCTATTGATTTTGGGTCATGAGGCATATAAGTCCAAACATCTCGGTTGATACTTGGACCTTTTAATGTTGGACAAGTGAAATATTCCGTGTTGTGTTTTTTTTTTTTTTTGTTGTTTTTTTTAACATCTCCTGAGCTTTCACTTGCCTAACTCCATCTTCTTCCTACAGGTGCAGATAACAAGGCTTTTGAAGAAATGCCATAAACAGAGCTAACTTGTACTCTGGATGGACAACAGATACGACTTCATCTTCACTCAGACAAAAGTTACATCTTTTAGTTGGTTCCAGGATTGCCTGAGTGCAATAATTATTGTACCCATTGTTTTATTGTTTCTGTGCCCTTTTGCACAATTCTTTTGTCTCAAATATTTTTTTTTAACGTGTCGCTTGGGGGGGAAAAAATTGTAAAACCTGTATAATGCAACAAGCCATGAATGTAGAGGAAACGTACCCAGATATTGGCAGTATTGGACGCCTTTATCCCAGGAGATACAGGGTCTCCGCCATTAAATAACACAACTGCAAAGAATTCTTCTACAGCTTTGGAATGGGGGAGGAATGCTGGTGGGGAAAAACTAAAGATTGATAATGGACGGTAGGTGTCAGATAGAAGTTGGAGTAGAAGAACAAAAATGGGGGAGTCATAGCCCAAGGGGACCATAACCCAAGAAATTGAGTTTACCTTTCTTGCAGCTGGATAGTGGTTAGTTTTCTATGATCAGGATGACATGCTTGTTGTGGACCAATTACAACTAAAGATAAAAATACCTAAATTTGTAGGGATAAAAACATTAAAAAAATTGAACGACGCAGTGAAACCCCACAAAAATAGCTACTATATAGATAGCATTTTGTTTTCTTACTGCAAATCAGTCCCTATAGCGTTCCATGTATTTAGTATTACGTGTGAAATACATTATAGCCACTAATGGTCGTGATCTTCCATGACACGTTTCGTGACCTTCATGCTGCTGGTTGCACCATAATTGTAGCATGATGTGTTCTCTTGATGTTTTATAGCAGCAGTTATCAACGTTAAGATTTTTTTCAAGTGGTGTATTTATTTTTGGTGTAGGAAGAAACCATTGGATAAGGAATGGCTAGAAAAGAATGTTTTTATATTTGCCTTTTACCAAATAATCTAGAGGGAATTTTTTTTTTACTGCAGAAAGAGATGAGTATGACCTTGATTTGCTGTTCCTTCTGCTATTGTCTTGAGAAGATAAGAGCAGTAGTCTCCTTTGACCTTGGTAGAAACCACAACTTTCAGCATGAGCTGACAATCTCTAGTTGTCAGGGAATGTGGCGAGTTGTGGCTTTGTTGTAGAAATAAAAATGTGCCTTAATGTCCTTTTCTTGGATTCCCATTCACATGTCTGAATTGGACTTTGCTGGAGGACAGGAAATCGGTGGCCATACTGTCTATGTTGAACCGGCCACAGTGTTCGCGTAGAGTTGAGTGGTAAAAGCATATAGTTTTTTGAGATCTTCAAAAACCATGAGTTTTTAAGCAGAAACTGGTTCAGAAAATTCTCTTGTTTTGGACGAGTTTTCACGTTTTAATGTTAAGTAAGAAGGTGCTAGAAGAATGTGTGTCATTTTTTAACATTCAACTTTTCCAATCCCTGAAGTGGTTAAAAGGAGTAACGTGCACAACTTCGTTTTGACATTTTGTTTGGCATTATGTTAATTTTTGGGGGGCACTTTTGCAGCATTTTTTATTTTTTTTTTTTTTCAGGCAGATTTTGGGTGGAACCTGCCTGCAATAGATGTTTTAGTGCACATACCCTTGGGGAATTTTTGAAGGTGTTTTTTCTATATATTTTTTTTTCCTGAAGAGTTTTTGAAGTTTTTTTGGAACCTACTGATTTGACAGTACCTAATTTAGAGAGGTTTCCTTAAGGATCCATTTCAAAGAAGTGACATACACTTTCCATTTTCCACCAGATGTTTTTCAAAACTTTTTCAGGAAAATTAAAAAAAAGCTTTTCAATTGGAGAAAGTTTCCAAAGGTTTTTTGATGAGGAGCTGCTCCGCAAAAATGCAACAAACTGTGTGCACATACCCTAAGTTTTTTTTTTTTTTTTTTTTTTTTTAATTAGATAAAACTCTTCAAATCTTCCTCCCAAATTTCAAAAACTTCAAGCTTCTGCTCCAAAAACTCAGCAATAAGACTTCATGTATACGTAGCCATGGGGCATGTTAAGGGGTCCCCAAACAACTTTTCTGGCATTGTTACCCAGATATGATGGCAGAGATGCAGATGACAAATTAGTGGAAATGCTTAACAAAGTAATAGTATGAGGTCGGAAACACTCCCACGTGCACTTTTGGCATCAAATGTGCCCAATCTGCTACTTACATCTTCCCCAATTCTATTTAACCCCTTCCCGACCCATGACGCCTATGTGGCGTCATGGAATGATCGCATCCCTGCAGATCGGGTGAAAGGGTTAACTCCTATTTTACCCGATCTGCAGGGAGAGGGGGAGTTGTACTTCAGCCTAGGGGGGGTGGCTTTGCCCCCACGTGGCTACGATCGCTCTGATTGGCTGTTGAAAGTGCAACAGCCAATCAGAGCAATTTGCAATATTTCACCTATGAAAATGGTGAAATATTGCAATCCAGCCATGGCCGATGCTGCAATAGCATCTGCCATGGCTGGAAATCATGTTCTGGCCCCCCCACCGCCCCCGATCTCCTCTCCAGTCCTCCGTTCTGTCCGGTACCCCCCTCCGTCCCCCTGTTCGCTCCCCCGTGCTCCTGTCCGCTCCCCCGTGCTCCTGTCCGCTCCCCCCGTCCTCCGATTCCCCCCCCCGTGCTCTGATCCACCACCCCCTCATACTTACCGAGCCTCCCGAAGTCGGTCCGTCTTCTCCCTGGGCGCCGCCATCTTCCAAGATGGCGGGCGCATGCTCAGTGCGCCCGCCGAATCTGCCGGCTGGCAGATTCGTTACAAGTACATTTTGATCGCTGTGGTAGGTTCTATCACAGCGATCAAAATAAAAAAAATAATAAATAAACCCCCCCCTTTATCACCCCCATAGGTAGGGACAATAATAAAATAAAGAAAATATTTTTTTTTCTTTTTCCACTAGGGTTAGGGTTAGAACTAGGGTTAGAACTAGGGGTAGGGGTAGGGGTAGGGGTAGGGTTAGGGTTATGGCATGTGCACACAGTGTGGATTTGGCTGCGGATCCGCAGCGGATTTGGCCGCGGATCCGCAGCGGATTGGCCGCTGCGAATTCGTAGCAGTTTTACATCAGGTTTACAGTACCATGTACACCTATGGAAAACCAAATCCGCTGTGCCCATGGTGCGGAAAATTCCGTGCAGAAACGCTGCGTTGTATTTTCCGCAGCATGTCAATTCTTTGTGCAGATTCCGCAGCATTTTACACCTGTTCCTCAATAGGAATCCGCAGGTGAAATCCGCACAAAACACTGGAAATCTGCTGTAAATCCGCAGGTAAAACGCAGTGCCTTTTACCTGCAGATTTTTCAAAAATCGTGCGGAAAAATCTCACACGAATCCGCAACGTGGGCACATAGCCTTAGGGTTACGGTTGGAATTAGAGTTAGGGTTGGAATTAGGGCTAGGGTTAGAAATAGGGTTAAGATTAGGCTTGTGGTTAGGGTTACGGATAGGGTTAGGGGTGTGTTGGGGTTACAGTTGTGGTTAGGGTTGGGATTAGGGTTAGGATTAGGGTTAGGATTAGGATTGGAATTAGGGTTACGGGTGTGTTGGGGTTAGGGTTGTGGTTAGGGGTGTGTTGGGGTTAGGGTTGTGATTAGGGTTATGGCTACAGTTGGGATTAGGATTAGGGGTGTGTTGGGGTTAGTGTTGAAGTTAGAATTGAGGGGTTTCCACTGTTTAGGCACATCAGGGGTCTCCAAACGCAACATGGCGCCACCATTGATTCCAGCCAATCTTGCGTTCAAAAAGTCAAATGGTGCTCCCTCCCTAGCCCTGACGTGCGCCCAAACAGTGGTTTACCCCCACATTTGGGGTACCAGCGTACTCAGGACAAACTGGGCAACAACTGTTGGGGTCCAATTTCTCCTGATACCCTTGCAAAAATAAGAAATTACTTGCTAAAACATAATTTTTGAGTAAAGAACAATTATTTTTTATTTTCACGGCTCTGCGTTATAAACTTCTGTGAAGCACTTGGGGGTTGAACGTGCTCACCACACATCTAGATAAGTTCCTTGGGGGGGTCTAGTTTCCAAAATGGGGTCACTTGTGGGGTGTTTCTACTGTTTAGGCACATCAGGGGCTCTGCAAATGCAATGTGACGCCCGCAGACCATTCCATCAAAGTCTGCATTTTAAAACGTCACTACTTCCCTTCCAAACCCCGACGTGTGCCAAAACAGTGGTTTACCCCCACATATGGGGTATCAGCGTACTCAGGAGAAACTGGACAACAACTTTTGGGGTCCAATTTCTCCTGTTACCCTTGGGAAAATAAAAAAATGTGGGCTAAAAAATCATTTTTGAGAAAAGAAAAATTATTTTTTATTTTCATGGCTCTGCATTTATAAACTTCTGTGAAGCACTTGGGGGTTCAAAGTGCTCACCACACATCTAGATTAGTTCCTTCGGAGGTCTAGTTTCCAAAATGGGGTCACTTGTGCGGGAGTTCCAATGTTTAGGCACACAGGGGCTCTCCAAACGCGACATGGTGTCCGCTAATGATTGGAGCTAATTTTCCATTCAAAAAGCCAAATGGCGTGCCTTCCCTTCCGAGCCCTGCGGTGCGCCCAAACAGTGGTTTACCCCCACATATGGGGTATCATTGTACTCAGGACAAACTGGACAACAACATTTGGGGTCCAATTTCTCCTATTACTCTTGGGAAAATAAAAAATTCTGGGCTAAAAATCATTTTTGAGGAAAGAAAAATTATTTTTTATTTTCACGGCTCTGCGTTATAAACTTCTGTAAAGCACCTGGGGGTTATAAGTGCTCACTATGCATCTAGATAAGTTCCTTGGGGGGTCTAGTTTCCAAAATGGGGTCACTTGTAGGGGAGCTCCAATGTTTAGGCACACAGGGGATCTCCAAACGCGACATGGTGTCCGCTAATGATTGGAGCTAATTTTCCATTCAAAAAGTCAAATGGCACGCCTCCCCTTCCGAGCCTTGCCGTGCACCCAAACAGTGGTTTACCCCCACATATGAGGTATCGGCGTACTCAGAAGAAATTGCCCAACAAATTTTAGGATCCATTTTATCCTGTTGCCCATGTGAAAATGAAAAAATTGAGGCTAAAAGAAATTTTGTGTGAAAAAAAAGTACTTTTTCATTTTTACGGATCAATTTGTGAAGCACCTGAGAGTTTAAAGTGGTCACTATGCTTCTAGATAAGTTCCTTGGGGGGTCTAGTTTCCAAAATGGGGTCACTTGTGGGGAAGCTCCAATGTTTAGGCACACAGGGGCTCTCCAAACGTGACATGGTGTCTGCTAGCGATGGAGATAATTTTTCATTGAAAAAGTCAAATGGCGCTCCTTCCCTTCCGAGCCCTGCCGTGCGCCCAAACAGTGGTTTACCCCCACATATGAGGTATCAGCGTACTCAGAACAAATTGGACAACAACGTTCGTGGTCCAGTTTCTCCTTTTACCCTTGGGAAAATAAAAAAAAATTCGCTAAAAGATCATTTTTGTGACTAAAAAGGTAAATGTTCATTTTTTACTTCCATGTTGCTTCTGCTGCTGTGAAACACCTGAAGGGTTAATAAACTACTTGAATGTGGTTTTGAGCACCTTGAGGGGTGCAGTTTTTAGAATGGTGTCACTTTGGGGTATTTTCAGCCATATAGAACCCTCAAACTGACTTCAAATGTGAGGTGGTCCCTAAAAAAAATGGTTTTGTAAATTTTGTTGTAAAAATGAGAAATCACTGGTCAAATTTTAACCCTTATAACTTCCTAGCAAAAAAAAAAATTGTTTCCAAAATTGTGCTGATGTAAAGTAGACATGTGGGAAATGTTATTTATTAACTATTTTGTGTCACATAACTCTCTGGTTTAACTGAATAAAAATTCAAAATGTGAAAATTGCGAAATTTTCAAAATTTTTGCCAAATTTCCATTTTTTTCACAAATAAACTCAGAAATTATCGACCTAAATTTACCACTAACATGAAGCCCAATATGTCACGAAAAAACAATCTCAGAATCGCTAGGATCCGTTGAAGCGTTCCTGAGTTATTACCTCATAAAGGGACACTGGTCAGAATTGCAAAAAACGGCAAGGTCATTAAGGCCAAAATAGGCTGGGTCATGAAGGGGTTAAACATCTGACAGGAGATCTAAACGGAAGCAACTTTGGAGAAGCGCCTGAAGCAAAATGTCTCTGTATGACGTAGAGTTTTGTAAATAAGTTTTTATTCACCTTGCTGGAAATTAGTTTGTTTTTCTGTTGAATTTCTGTGTCCTGATTTATATATGATTTTATTTCTGTTAAACTAGTTTTTTGACAATAAATGTGGATGGTTCTTTTATTCGATATACTACTATCGTCTAAGAATTCTATTTTTTTTATTATAACAAGATGGACTCCCTGCTGTTCTTGTATAGGTGTCATTACATTCAGATATCACTAAATACCCCCATTCGACACACCTACTATGAATGTAATGAACGATGGATCAAAAATGAATAATGCTGCACTGATATTGAAAATCGTGTGACCTAAGACTTGAGACATGTTGGAAGGTCCTATTAATGAAGTCTAGTATCGACTACTAAATGCTTGAATGGTCAGTAACCAGAACAAAATTTTTCGGCCAGAGATCTCAATATGTAATCTGTCATATCATAAAAAAATCCAGCTCAGAGGCAATGGGTACTTGGAAATTGACTACAATCTTTTGCACCAGTTTTATTACAGTTGGGGCACAAACTTGTTTCTCATGCCTATATGGTCCTATTTATTTTCGGAGCCTAAAATATAAATGTTACATACTCGTCATTCCTTTCATGTCCCTCCGATCATTATATAAGAGTGATTGTGGAGAAATGAGGATCAGTGGGTGCCTGAGATCGCATGGACCAGGGCTCATCCCACTGAACGCCCACTCTGCTTTCCCACGGGCAGAATGGTAAGACAACACAGCTTGGCAATACTTTATTGAACCACCAACAGATAACATATAGAACAGTCCTAGCACAATACCTAAGATGGTACAAAATGACACCCTTCCGCTGACTCCCTGGGATTAGATCAGCTGCAACTACGGGGCTTCCAGGGCCGACTACCCCAACTGTGAAAGGAAAAATGTAGGGATTAGCTCACCACACCATTGCAATTGGAGATCTCGGTTGGAGATATCCGGAACGTGCCGATCCTGCTGGTGATTGCAGCCAAACATGGGATTGGAAGGGGGGGGGGGGGATTAAAGTCCAGAACTGCCATCCAGATGATAAAAGTTCAATTTATAAAGAGTTTAGTTATATACATAGAGAAGACCAATCACTGTTAGTTAAACCTGATTCCATTTTGGTGTGTGTGATTTCAGAACGATTTTTACCAAACTGATTTCAGTGATGCAATAAAGTAAAGAAAATATAATAATCACATGGTCAATATTAAGTAAAGCAATTGCTGGGATGTTAAAACTGATGCGGTGTATAAAAAAAAAATATATATATATATTAGATGGTGGCCCGATTCTAACGCATCGGGTATTCTAGAATATGCATGTCCACGTAGTATATTGCCTAGTCACATAGTATATTGCCCAGCCACGTAGTATATTGCACAGCCCACATAGTATATTGCACAGCGACGGAGTTTACAGCACAGAGCCACGTAGTATACAGAGTTAAAGTAAACAATAAACATATACTCACCCTCCGAAGGCCCGTTGAAGTCCTGGCCCTGTGTGCGGTGCAGGTTTCAGTTTCCAGTCCCAGGGTGTGATGACGTCGCGGTCACATGACCGTGACGTCACGGCAGGTCCTTCTCGCGCAGGACCTGTGATGACGTCACGGTCACATGACCGTGACGACCGCAGGCGGCAGCTTCTGGTCCCAGGATGGTATGCCAGAAGGACCTTCCATGACGTCACGGTCATGTGACAGCGACGTCATGGAAAGTCCTTCTCGGAGGGCCTGTGATCACGTCGCGGTCACATGACCGTGACGTCATGGAAGGTCCTTCTGGCATACCATCCTTGGGACCGGAACCTGCTGCTTGCATGGAGCGGTCACCGTAGCGTCACTAGCAGCGTGAAAGGCGGCGGATGGTGAGTATAGCATGGTTTTTTTTTATTATTTTAATATGACATTTTTACTATTGATTCTGCATAGGCAGCGTCAATAGTAAATAGTTGGGGACACACAGGGTTAATAGCAGCGGTAATGGAGTGCGTTACACCCCGGCCCGTTACCGCTGCCATTAACCCTGTGTGAGCAGTGACTGGAGGGGAAGGGGATTATGGAGCGGGCGCCGGGCAGTGACTGCAGGGGAGTAGGGGAGGGACTAATCGGACTGTGCCCGTCGCTGATTGGTCACGGCAGCCATGACAGGCAGCTGCCGAGACCAATCAGCGACTTGGATTCCATGACAGACAGAGGCCGCAACCAATGAATATCCGTGACAGCGAGAAGGACAGAGACAGGACAGAGTGACCCTTAGACAATTAGATATATATATACTGTATTGACATTGCTAATTAATATGAAATTGATTAGTTAATACAAGAAGTCGTTTTTATAGTTCATTCCTTCTGAAAGCTTAGTGTCCAAGTGAAGAATCCAAAATGCCCCTGAGGGCTAAAGATTTTAGCCAATTTCCTCCACGAATTGGTTGTTTGAATTTTGTTTTTAAAGGGCTTAAAAATAAATAAATAAATAAGATTTCCTTTGTGTATAAAGGTGAAATGTTTTACCGCTCCTAAGTATATACTATTGTCAGAGGCGTAGCTAGGGTTTTGGTTCACTCCTATAGTCAAGACCCTGTAAAAAGGCAGCACCCCTATAGGCAGACCCTGTAATAAGGCAGCCCCCATAGTCAGACCCTGTAATAATGGAGCACCCCCATAGTCAGACCCTGTAATAAGGCAGCACCCCCATAGTCAGACCCTGTAATGAGGCAGCCCCCCTATAGGCAGACCCTGTAATAAGGCAGCACCCATAGTCAGACCCTGTAATAAGGCAGCACCCATAGTCAGACCCTGTAATAAGGCAGCACCCATAGTCAGACCCTGTAATAAGGCAGCCCCCTATAGGCAGACCTTGTAATAAGGCAGCACCCCTATAGGCAGACCCTGTAAAAAGGCAGCACCTCCATAGTCCGACCCTGTAATAAGGCAGCACCACTATAGTCAGACCCTAAGCAAGGGGGATGTAGAAACCACAGAAAAACGACCAAAAGAGGATGACTATACTCAAAAGAACTCTATTAAATGCAAAATAATACATATAAATAATGACAAAAACCAGACAAAAATGGAACAAAATGGAGAGATGGTGCAGGTCACAAAAGAAATGCTACCGTGCAAACACACGACGTGCAGACCGGGAAATGGTTCCCTGTTATAATTATAAGGTGTTAGTATAGGGGATACCACAAACAAGCCGAAGTGGCTGATATCTATGTAGCACATACCAATTTGTCATTTTGTTGTACCCTAGGACACATAATTCAACCATATAGATACCACAGTGGGTTAAAATACTACACAAATGTATATGGAGGACAAAAAGGTACTAAATGTCCAGGGTAACCAATTATGAAAGACCAGACTGCCTATGCTACTGTTTACTACCAGCCATCGCTGGAGCCACTACCCCAAAACCAGGGAGAACTAAAGTGGTACCACCACAACCTCCATGTTAGGCAGACAAAGCTGCCTCGGTATATATTACCTGGTCCGGGTGGCTCACGGATGTGTACCAGATCCACGGACTGCACGTCAGCCCGACGCGCGTTTCGGAGGTAAACTCCTTCGTCAGGGGGCGTGTCAGATGACCAATATGCCGGGGTTTATATACAGCACCGCCAGTACCAGCGGCAGCGCGCTCCGGAAGTGACGCAGGCATCACCAAGGCAACTCGTAGCTCGCAGCGGTGGCGACGTCATGCAGGGGCATCGCCAAACCATGGCAACCACCCAATGACGTGCAGGTTGTGGTGGTACCACTTTGGTTCTCCCTGGTTTTGGGGTCATTTCCCGGTCTGCACGTCGTGTGTTTGCACCGTAGCATTTCTTTTGTGACCTGCACCATCTCTCCATTTTGTTCCATTTTTGTCTGGTTTTTGTCATTATTTATATGTATTTTGCATTTAATAAAGAGTTTTTTTGAGTATAGTCTTCCTCTTTTGGTCATTTTTCTGTGGTTTCCACATCCCCCTTGCATTTGATAGCAACGACTGGTTTTAGTCCGGCAAGTGTGCAACAGTTAGAGTATATAACTATTCTACTCACGTTATGTTGCCATACAATACCGCCATTTTGATATTATATAGTCAGACCCTGTAATAAGGCAGCACCACTGTAGTCAGACCCTGTAATAAGGCAGCACCACTATAGGCAGACCCTGTAATAAGGCAGCACCCATAGTCAGACCCTGTAATAAGGCAGCACCCATAGTCAGACCCTGTAATAAGGCAGCCTAAATAGTCAGACCCTGTAGTAAGAAAAACACCCAAAGATGACGGTCAAATTACCGCCATCTTAAAGAAGCCAACCATGAATAGAATTTCAATTTCTTTTATTGAGAACAAAATAGAAACAGATAAACATACATATTAAAAAAGCTACTTTATTTTATCAGAACCATACCCCATGGGGATACCGCGGAGAAAAGTAAGGCAGCCTAAATAGTCAGACCCTGTAAAAAGGCAGCACCCCTATAGGCAGACCCTGTAAAAAGGCAGCCCCCATAGTCAGACCCTGTAATAAGGCAGCACCCCCATAGTCAGACCCTGTAATGAGGCAGCACCCCTATAGGCAGACCCTGTAAAAAGGCAGCCCCCATAGGCAGATCCTGTAATAAGGCAGCAGCCCCCTAAATAAATACCTCTCTTCCTGGTTCCTGCGCTGCTCCCGCTGACAGCGGGCGCCGGGCAGTGACATCGCGCCCGCTGTCAGTGTCGGCGACGTCAGACGCCGACACTGACAGAGGGATGATGGGAGAAGGAGCGCAGCGCTATTTCTCCCATCAATGCGATCAGCTGTATCGGCTGAATGCCGGTACAGCTGATCTTCCGATGACGGTGGGGGGCCCACTGTTGGCACCAGGCCCTCCCGCCTGCTCAGGGGCCCCATAGCGGCAGAGACGGGAGATCGATACTCCCTGCTCTGCCGCATAATGTACAGTTACAGTAGCGTAGCTCCGGGTGGGCCCGCTCAGAGCTCCGGGCCCGGGGCGCCCGCACCCTCTGCCCCTCGGTAGCTATGCTACTGACTTGTTATTTTTGATGTTTGCAATATGTTCAGCAATCCTTTTTGCTCATTTTCTGGCTGTGCAACCAGTGTACTTGAGGTTGCCTGCACGGCACTCGATGCAATAAACAACTTGGCCTGAGTTGCAGTTGATGAACGAGTGTGTACTGTGCCTTATGGAAGACAATTTTTTTTTTCTTATTTGCAGCAAATTCACATGTGTTGCAACGATCACCAGCACATTTGTAAAATCCTTTGCTTGGATAGCGACGTTGAAGTGGCATCCTGAGTTTGGTTGGCACTGAGAGGAGATAACGACAATCTTAGGAAGCTAACAGTTCACTGAGGCAAGTGGCCAATTGATCAGAGGATCACAACCTGGTTTCTCTGAACATCTCCATGTAGACCGGTGGGTCCCAATCTTCGCTTTTCCAAATGTATCCATGGGGCCAAGTGACTGGAGGGTCCCAATCCTGGCTTCCCCAAACATCTGCATGGGTTCATTGATAGTAAATTAAACAGATCTGTATTCTTTCAGCTAGGGCCATGGTCCCTTAAGCTGGCTTCCTGTAGAATGTCAAATCTGTGTTCCCCTTGATGGTGCTTTGGCTGCTGTTCTGCAGAGAGTCTTGATGGAGCCATGGTGTCCTGGCTGCTGTCTTATAGAATGTTTTTTGGAAACAGGCAGTTCACTGCTCTTATTCAGGCATTTTTCCACAGGATTGGGGGAAGGTGGCAGGAGCTCATCTCTCATTGTTCGAGGGTTCATAGTTTATCCCACAATGTTTGCAGTCAACAAACTGCATGGCCTGGTACAATGGGTAATCAACATATTAGCAAACATTGATTGTTCAATGACCCTTTGTCCTTGTCTTCCAAGGATATCAACACGATAACTTGTAGGAGCTTATATAAGAGGTAAACAGCAGCCATTCACAAACATCAATTTTAATAGTCAACGTTCAGACTCGTATGACAACAGTCTGTTTGACCAACCGAAGAAAAACATTCAATAATCAACGTTCAGGCAATAGCATATGTCTCTTGGCCGTCTGAAAATGGACGTCTGGCCTAACTAAGATTAAATGCTGTGTCGTTACAGTGATTAATTCTCTTTTTTGTCATGCTAAACCAATGTGAACATTCATCAAGACTGTCATTTCTTAAAGGAGTTGCCCAGTTTCAGAAAAGTGGGCCCCAGACTGTAAAATACCTAAAGTACTCTTCCTCTCTGGGTCAATCACCAGCTCCCAACTACTGCTACGGTCTTGGTGCTTTTGGTGTAGCGATGATCTTAACCTTGGCACAGCCTCTGAGCTCAGTGATTGATTAGAGCATTGATGTGTGCTGCTGTGAGGTCACTGTTTCAGCAAAATCACCAGGACTCGAGCAGTGGCTGGGAGCTGGTGCGCGACCCAGTGAAGGGTGGTGGGAACTGGCTCTGACACCAGGAATGGTGATTACCTGCTAAGTATTTTTAAGTGTTTTACACAGTTTGCGGCCAACTTCCCTGGAAGGCAACAACACCTTTTTAAGTCAGTTTTGAAGAAAAGTCCACTAAAGTAAGTCAAATTTATTAAGTGCTTTGTACTGATTGTTATAATTTATGCCATTTTCTGGAGGAAATTGTAGTGACATTTTTGTATGTTTGCCGCACTCATCTGAGTATTGCCATATTATTGAAAAGTAGCCAGGGTAAAAAGTCACAAAGTATTTAACTTTTTAAAGCCAGAAAACTGGCAAAAATGAAATAAAGAAGCAGCCCAACAGTCTGATGAGGGTACATCTGTTTTTAAGACCCAAATCTCAATTTGCAGACATGATGTTATTCTGAATCCACAATTGATCTTGGTTTTTTTATTTTACCCTTCTGGAAAGAATTTCTCGTAGACTTTTGGCCTGTTTTCTCTCCTGCGATGTCTTGTATTCCCTTAAAATAATAAATCCGGAGCATCTTTTCTTAAAGGGACTCATATCAGCACAGAATGACTGTTCAAATGAAGTACAAGCGCTCAATGCACCCTTCGTGCGGCCAAACAGTTCGGTGCACCTTCCCAACTACTTGTTTTTTTTCTATCTTCGCCTATTCTACATTGATTGACAGCTCTCTCTTTATAGAGCAAGAGAAGGGCAGAGATAGATGAAAAACCAGTAGGTGGGATAGTGCACCAAGCTCTGGTGCTTGGTTTGAACAGTCATTCTACGCTGACAGAGTCCCTTTAAAAATCTGTAGGCATTGTATGAAGATTGGTGTTTCATACACCACTCTTAAATGGGTTTTCAAAGGAACAAAAGTTAAAATTTTATTCACTAGATCTTGGAATGAAAATAAGGTTCACACTAGGAAGTAATTAAAAATTAAAAAAATGTTCCTGTGCTGTGATAATCTTATAAATGTGCCCCTGCTGTGTACTGTGTAATGGCTGTGTCTGACCGTACAGGAGCATGGTCTGATCATACCACATCTCCTGGGCAGAGGAGGAAGAAAAAGAGTATACAGACCGGACAGCTGGGGATCGAAAGTTATTCTTTAAGAACTGTTTTACCTTTAAAGAAAGAATCTGCTGTGATCCCATAGCATAAAGCCATTATTAAATTCTCCGTCCGTGTCGTTACTCTATTATTTCACATGTTGGTGGATGAATAGATTGACAACTGGATTCTCCTATTCTTGTCCATAAGGCGTGTCTCTACACTGAGTGACGTTGCTTTGATTGGGCTGTGCCCGATTTGGTCAGGACACCCCTCGTTGAGAAGAATGATCATGTCAATTCATTCATAGATTTCCTGGAAGAAAAGCAGGATGAAAATATTTTCCATGGTTGGTAAATACTTGTGTTACCCAAGAAATAACAAGACGTACATGCAGTAGCGTAGCTATCGGGGCAGAGGATGGCCCCCTCTGCACCCCCTGGTAGCTACGCTACTGCATGTACGGACCCGGTGCTCAGAGGGGGCCTACCCGGAGCTACGCTACAGTAACTATCGGCGCACGCAGCGCGCCGATACCTTCTGTGGCAGAGCAGGGAGAATCGAGCTCCCTGCTCTGCCGCCCACTATGGGGCCCCTGAGCAGGTCGGGGGGGGTCCCGGTGCCAGTAGTGGGCCCCCCGCTTGTCACCGCACTGATGAGCGAAGGAGCGCTGCACTCCTCCCATCATTCCCCTATCATTGTCTGGCGTCGCCGACACTAACAGTGGGCGTGATGACGTCACCACCCGGCGCCCGCTGTCAGAAGATGAGCGGGAGGTCGGAGCACCGCTGGAACAAGGAGGAAGAGAGGTATTTATTGTTTTTTTTCATGGGGGTTGCCTTATACTTCAGGATCTGCCTACAGGGGGTTGCCTTATACTTCAGGATCTGCCTATAAAAGGGCTACCTTAAACTTCAGGATCTGCCTATAGGGGGCTGCCTTATACTTCAGGATCTGCCTATAGGGGGGCGGCCTTATACTTCAGGATCTGCCTATGGGGGGCTGGCTTATACTTCAGGATCTGCCTATATGGGTGCTGCCTTATACTACAGGGTCTGCCTATGGGGTGCTGTCTTATTACTAAAGGGTCTACCTATGGGGTGCTGTCTTATACTACAGGGTCTGCCTATGGGTGCTGCCTTGTGCTATAGAGTAGGCCTATGGGGAGTGCATTATACTATATGGAGTCCTATGTGGAGTGCATTATACTATATGGAGGCTTGTGGGGAGTGCATTATACTATATGGAGACCTATGGGGAGTGCATTATACTATATTTAGGATGATCTGGTGCACTATACTATATGGATGCCATCTAGTGCCCCATCATACAGTGTGGAGATTACAGTGAAGGGGCCATCATACAGTGTTGGAGCCATCAAACAGTTTGGGGGCTACTAAGGGGTCAGTATACTGTGTGGATGGTACTATACAGTGAGGGGGCATTATGCTGTACAGGGGGCAGACTCGGGACATTATTAAATGTAAAGTGGGCACTTCTTGTTATAGGGGATCTCAGGTTACTGTGACTATCAAAGGGGCACACAGGGCAATATTACTTTCTAGGGAGCAAAATGTGAGCACTGCTTTCTTGGGCACTTGCACGCGGCAGTACTATATTATAGAGGGGTGCTTTAGAATTTAGAAGGCACAGAGAACCACACAGCAGGTGCAAGAATAGGGACACATACGGCAGCAGCAGCTCAGTATTGGGGTCAGGGCTGCCATCAGGGCATTACTGCCCTGACTGGCGTATGGGGCCCGGTGAGCAGAGGGGGCCCGCATCAGGCCCTGTCTCATCTGCTCACCGCGCCCCTACCGGCATGATAAAACGGGCCCTTAGCAGTGCTGCGGCAGTTTTTACGCTATTGATGTGCGGGCCCGCGCCCGAACGTCAATAGTTAACAGCCGCCAGCCAATCGGACGCTGGCAGCTGATGTCAGCTGCAGCGCGCACGTCGACTACGTCTGACGTCATTGTCAGTCGCCGGCGAGTGTGCGCTTCAGCTGCGTGGAGAGAGATTCGCCGCAGGAGCACAGCCAGATAAGAAGAACTTTGGTTTTTTTTAATTATTTATTGAGAGCGGCGATCCGGGGGGCCCGGGGCAGACTGTGAGACGGGGGGGCTGGACACAGGGGCAGAACGCTGGACACAGGGGCAGAATGCTGGACACGGGCAGACTGTGAGACGGGGGGGCAGAACGCTGGACACGGGCAGAATGCTGGATACAGGGGCAGAATGCTGGACATGGGCAGACTGAGACACGGGGGCAGAATGCTGGACACGGGCAGAATGCTGGACACGGGGCAGAATGCTGGACACGGGCAAAATGCTAGACACGGGCAGACTGTGAGACGGGGGGCAGAATGCTGGACACGGGCAGAATGCTGGACAGGGGCAGACTGTCAGACGGGTGCAGAATGCTGGACACGGGGGCAGAATGCTGGACACGGGCAGAATGCTGGACACGGGGGCAGACTGAGACCCGGGGACAGAATGCTGGACACGGGGCAGAATGGAGACACAGGGAGCAGGATGAAAGACATGGCATGACTGGAGACACTGGCGCATGACTGGAAACACTGGGGGCATGACTGGAGTCAGATGGGGCAGAATGGAGACACTGGGGGCATGATTGGAGACACGTGGCAGGATTACAGACATGGGGGAATGATTGGAGACATAGGGGGCAGAATGGAGACACGGGGCAGGATGAAAGACATGGGGGCATGATTGGAGACACGGGGGGCAAAATTGGAGACAGATGGGGCAGGAGTGGAGACAGATCGTGCAGGATCATGGGGCAGGATGGATACGATGGAGACAGATGGGGCAGGATGGGAAGATCATATGGGGCAGAATGGATACTCATGAGGGCAGGATGGGAGAACATACGGCTGGAACCAGAAATGAGACACACCTGGGGCCAGGATGGGGAATATTACCATAGGGGCTAATTAAGGTATATTATTACTGCAGTGATGTATTTATTTTATTTTTTTAGTATACTGTTTTAAATGGGGGGGGGGCAGGCCTGTTACTGTGTAGAGTGATACTATGTCGCCTCTTTTTCTTTATGTGGTGTCATGTAGAAGTTGGGAAAAATTAAGTAATGTGTTCTGCAAGCGGAGCTCGAGATAACTGTGTTATTTCCTGCAGAGATGATCCCTGGCTGGAAAAAGTGATGGTGGTCTGTGCTGGATGAAAGATGAAAGACTTCACCTAGAGACGTCACTGGTGAGTCAGTGTGTTACCTATACTCTGACACTATACACTGTATACTATATACAGAGATCCTGTGTATAAAGTCACCAGTAATCAATGTATTACCTATACATTATATACAGAGCTCCTATGTATAATATCACCAATGATCACTGTATTACCTGTACACAGACACTGCATACTAAGTACAGATCTCCTGTGTATAATGGCACTGATGGTGATAGTATTGTGTTTTTTTATTATTACTGATCAGAATTGTAGTATTCAGTCACTATGTGGTGGTAATATGTGGTCTGGACATGGTGTTGTGGTATTTGTTCCTTGTATGCGCTATTTGGTCACTTTGTGGTAATATGTGGTCTGGTCATGGTGTAGCGGTATTTGTTCCTTGTATGTGATATTATTGGTCATTTTAAAAATTGAAAAATAAATAAAAATATACCTAAATTGTATTGCATATTTTAACAAATATTTAGTAGGTTACAGTAGAGTAGGACCCGGCCAAAAGTGTCTACCGTGTTATGGTGGCGGGTTAAAAAACCTTTTGCCAAAACAAAAGCTGCCAGCTATATGTGTGATCTGGTGATGGGAACTGTTAATGTGTGATAGGTGAGAAGTGGAGTTTTTCCAAGAGAGAGCGGTGGGACTGTGGACAGCTTGAGGGGTGGAGCGTGGAGGTGGGGCTGGGGTGGAGCCTGGGTGGAGTCTCAAGGGGGCCCCGAAAATTTTGCCAGTATGGGGCCCCGAAATTTGTAGTGGCAGCCCTGATTGGGGTATCAGGTGCAGTAATAGGGACACATACAGCAGCAGCGGCTCAGTATTGGGGTATCAGCAGGATGAGGAGTTTGTGCAGGCTGGGTATAGATGGTGATGGGGCTGGAATATGAGAAGTGAAACGTGTCTTTGTTGTATTCTCTGCAGACAAGTCCTGGCTGGAAGAAGTTGTCATGTTGGTCTGGGCCAGATGAAAAAGACGGGAAAAGTGAATGATTCCATCAGAAAGGACGTCAGCGGTAAGTCATTATCTGTAACTGCAGTGATCTCTTATATGTTCTGTAGGGCTGGTATTTACCACTGACCATATGGCTGTAATATCCATGTTTGTCGTTATATAGAGATTATCTTCAGTAATAGCGCCATCATCTGCTGAGGTTCTCCACTATTAGGGCGCGTCACCTGGTTAGGGGCCCACTCAGAAGCTTCGCCCCCCCTGAACCGAAACCCTAGCTACGCCTCTGCATACATGGCAAGAGCTGACATGCTCTCTTTAGTTTGCAGTGCACCGTGCACTCTGGAGGAAAGCCGAGATCAGAAAATGAGGTTTGGTTCAATGTTACAAAGAATTGGGTGTTCACAACTTGAAGTTGAGCGTTATACCACCATGGGTGACACTTGGCAATGCCCAGGATGTGTGCTGGGCTGAAGAAGCCCGAGTTATGAAGCCTCAATGTGCTGTGTCTACAATGTTTCAGTGCACGGCTTCACCACTTCCTGCACAATGTAGCTTTAGATTGCTCCGCTCTTGCTACTTTCAGCATAACAAACACCCCCCTCCCCCTTCTTTACTTTATTAAGAATATATTTGGCAATCAACTATTTCCTGTTTGCAAACTTTTTCACTTTCCATGTCTTAGTTGAAAACCACCTGTCTGGTCACCATAGTTCATTCACAGGACTGAATTACAATGTTTCGTTGTACCGATCAGCAAAACACGCTCCATAGCCTGCCGTGGACCTAGATTGTAATGTTACATGCCTTGCATTTTATAAAGGGGGCGGGCAATTTTTTTCTCATGGATTTATGCTAAATTTCTAATAAATTGATTTGTTTTGTTGCATTTTCCACTAGAAGCATTGATTCCAGACTTACTACACATATAATAATGATCTGTTTATAAAACATCAACATTTTCTGCAAATTCTGAAGCACTTTGCATTTCAAAATAATCATCATGACTTATTAATAATTATCTTTTTGCTATGTCTGCTCTTTCCACAGAAGATATGCCTCCATGAAAAAGGTGCATTCACACACCCCTTGTAAATGTCAGTGGGTTGCCATATATATATATTTTTTTAACATTGGACCGTGCACTACTCTGATCTTCAACATCAGATCAGTATAGGACATGCTCTGAGTTTTTCATGGATCCATGATTTTCACAAATGTATGAATGGATAAGTGACCATCTTTGGGTTAAAAAAAATTGGACAGTACTCGGACAATATATATGGATGTGTGAATGCAGCCTAAAATACAGTATAAGTAAAGGGATAAGAATGATATTTTGCTTTGGCTATTCTGGTTTCAAAACAAGTCTTGTTAGAGGGGTTTTCCTAGAATGGGATGAATATGGCCGCTATCACACATTTCAAACGGCATCCCAACCCAGTTCAGTGTCAGGATGGGTGGCAGCCTGAGGAAACGCTGCTGAAGATGTGTTTTGAATGTCAGACTGAAGTGCCGCGATGTGAACTAACACACAGTGGGGCAAAAAAGTCAGCCACCTATTGTGCAAGCTCTCCCACTTAAAAAGATGAGAGAGGCCTGTAATTGACATCATAGGTAGACCACAACTATGAGAGTCAAAATGAGAAAACAAATCCAGAAAATCACCTTGTCTGATTTGGCAAGATTTATTTTGCCAATTTTGGTGGAAAATAAGTATTTGGTCATTAACAAAAGTTCATCTCAATATTTTGTTATACATCCTTTGTTGGCAATGACAGAGGTCAAACATTTTCTGTAAGTCTTCACGAGGTTGGCACACACTGCTGGTGGTATGTTGGCCCATTCCTCCATGCAGATCTCCTCTAGAGCAGTGATGTTCTGGGCCTGCCACTGGGCAACACGGACTTTCAACTCCCTACAAAGGTTTTCTATGGGGTTGAGATGTATGCGGATTCACCATTTATCATGGACCTGATGTTATATTGTGCCAATGTTATATTAGACCAAGCTCAGACGAATGTATGCAAAATCGGCCATTTTTCTTCTAGAAAAAACAGACCAGTTTTCGACCATATTGTCATATTCATGCAATCCGCATGTCATCTGTATATCTGTTTTTGTTACATCCATATGACATTTTTGAACATCAACATTTTAAGTAATAAAATGCCACTTACAGTTTTCTATCATAATAATTGTAATGAATCCATAAAAAAAAAAAGAAGCCATACTGGTGATAATCCATGTGTGATCTCTTTTTTTTGTCTATTCATTGACTTGAAATGAATAATGAAAGTCATTATTAATGTGCTGTGCATATGCTGCCCATTTTGCATAATTACATCACACGGGCAGTTATGTGTTGTGAACTCTGTTTTCAGGCTCCCTCTTGTGGTCACTGGTGGTATGGTGTGACTTTTGCTTTGGGCTCCCCCTGGTGGCTTTGTTTGTTATCCTGCTGGTCTCTGGCTATCAGCTGGTTCATTATCCTCTGGGAGGTTCCTATATAGCTCTGTTTTGCTTTCACTTGTTGCCGGCTGTCGATGTAATCAGTGCTGCTCAGATTCCTTCTGACTACCTTGCTCCCAGTCCATCCAGGACAAGCTAAGTTTTGTTTGCTCATTTTTTGATCAGCAGTGTTTATCATGTTTTCTTGTCCAGCTTGCTAAAATGTGATTCCCTCGCTTGCTGGATGCTCTAGTGGACTGAGTTTCTCCCCACACACCATTAGTTGGTGCGTGGGTTCTTGAAATCTCAGGATGGATATTTTGTAAGGGTTTTTTATTGATCGCATAGACCCCTGCTCTATTTTCTGCTTTCTAGTACTAGTGGGCCTCTTTTGCTGAATCTGATTTCATCCCTACGTATGTGCCTTCTTCTTACTTCACCGTTAATATTTGTTGGGGGCTACTATATCTTTGGGGATTATTTCTCTGGAGGCAAGCGAGGTCTTTCTTTCTCTTTAGGGGTAGCTAGTTCCTCAGGCTGGCTCGAGATGTCTAGGAATTTTTTAGGCACGTTCACCGGCTACCTCTAGTTGTGTTGGATAGGTTCAGATTTGCGATCAGTCCAGTTACCATCTCCCTAGAGCTTGTCCTTAGTTTATTCACTTGCTGGTCTATTCGTGATCCTCGGCCATTAAGGATCATAACAGTACAGCCGGCCCCTAAAGTATTAATTGCATGGCAGGAGAAAAGAAGCCTTGAGAAATTTTTTTTTTTTTTGTTGTTGCCGTGTGTCTAGCTGCTGTGGCTAGATTCTCTACCTCCTCATAGGGATTGTGATTGTGCTATAAATTTGATTCCTGGTAGTAAGTTTCCTAAGGGACGACTTTTCAATTTATCTGTGCCGGAGTATGCTGCCATGCGGAGTTATGTAAAGGAGTCTTTGGAGAAGGGATATATTCGCCCGTCCTCATCCCCTCTTGGTGCAGGATTCTTTTTTGTGGCTAAGAAGGATGGTTCCCTGAGACCTTGTATTGATTATCGCCTTTTGAATAAAATCACGGTCAAATTTCAGTATCCTTTGCCATTGTCAACTGATTTGTTTGCTCGCATTAGGGGGTCTAGTTGGTTCACCAAGATAGATCTTCGTGGTGCGTATAACCTTGTGCGTATAAAACAGGGTGATGAATGGAAAACTGCATTTAATACGCCTGAAGGCCATTTTGAGTACTTGGTGATGCCTTTTGGACTTTCTAATGCTCCTTCAGTCTTTCAGTCCTTTATGCATGACATCTTCCGTGAATATCTGGATAAGTTTATGATTGTGTATCTGGATGATATTCTGTTTTTTTCGGATGATTGGGAGTCTCATGTTAAGCAGGTCAGGATGGTCTTTCAGGTCCTGCGTGACAATGCTTTATTTGTGAAGGGCTCAAAATGTCTTTTTGGAGTCCAGAAGATTTCTTTTTTGGGTTTCATTTTTTCTCCTTCTACTATTGAGATGGACCCAGTCAAGGTTCAGGCTCTTCATGACTGGACGCAGCCTACATCTGTTAAGAGTCTTCAGAAGTTCTTGGGTTTTGCTAATTTTTACCGTCGCTTCATAGCTAATTTTTCTGGCGTTGTTAAGCCTTTGACGGATTTGACCAAGAAGGGTTCTGATGTTACTAATTGGTCTCCTGCGGCTGTGGAGGCCTTTCGGGAGCTGAAGCGCCGGTTTTCTTCGGCTCCGGTCTTGTGTCAGCCAGATGTCTCACTTCCCTTCCAGGTGGAGGTTGATGCTTCCGAGATTGGAGCGGGGGCTGTTTTGTCGCAGAGAAGCCCCGATGGCTCTGTGATGAAGCCATGTGCTTTCTTTTCAAGAAAGTTTTCGCCTGCCGAGCGGAATTATGATGTCGGTAATCGGGAGCTGTTGGCTATGAAGTGGGCATTTGAGGAGTGGCGACATTGGCTCGAGGGAGCTAAACATCGTGTGGTGGTCTTGACTGATCACAAGAATTTGATTTATCTCGAGTCGGCCAAGCGGCTGAATCCCAGACAGGCTCGTTGGTCGTTGTTTTTCTCTCGTTTTGATTTCATGGTCTCGTACCTGCCGGGTTCGAAGAATGTGAAGGCTGATGCTCTTTCTAGGAGTTTTGTGCCTGACTCTCCTGGAGATTCAGAGCCGGCTGGTATCCTTAGAGAAGGGGTGATTTTGTCTGCCATCTCCCCAGATTTGCGACGTGTGCTGCAAGAGTTTCAGGCGGATAGACCTGACCGCTGTCCACCGGAGAGACTGTTTGTCCCGGATAGATGGACCAACAGAGTCATCTCCGAGGTTCATTCTTCGGTGTTGGCGGGTCATCCTGGAATATTTGGTACCAGAGACTTGGTGGCCAGGTCTTTTTGGTGGCCTTCCTTGTCGCGGGATGTGCGTTCCTTTGTGCAGTCTTGTGGAATTTGTGCTCGGGCGAAGCCTTGCTGTTCTCGTGCCAGTGGTTTGCTGTTACCTTTGCCTGTCCCGAAGAGGCCTTGGACGCACATTTCCATGGATTTTATTTCAGATCTCCCTGTCTCTCAGAGAATGTCTGTCATCTGGGTGGTGTGTGATCATTTTTCTAAGATGGTCCATTTGGTGCCCTTGCCTAAGTTGCCTTCCTCCTCCGAGTTGGTTCCACTATTTTTTCAAAATGTGGTTCGTTTGCACGGGATTCCTGAGAACATTGTTTCTGACAGAGGATCCCAGTTTGTGTCTAGAGTTTGGCGGACCTTTTGTGCTAAGTTGGGCATTGAATTGTCGTTTTTGTCGGCCTTCCATCCTCAGACGAATGGCCAAACCGAGCGAACTAATCAGACCTTGGAGACTTATTTAAGATGTTTTGTTTCTGCTGACCAGGACGACTGGGTTACTTTTTTGCCGTTGGCCGAGTTTGCCCTTAATAATCGGGCTAGTTCTGCTACTTTGGTTTCTCCGGTTGAGCCTCCTGCCCCGGTGCTGGTTGAGGGAGAATTGGAATACGTGGTGGAGAAGATCTTGGATTCTCGTGTTTCTAGACGGAGGCTCCAGTATTTGGTCAAGTGGAAGGGCTATGGTCAGGAGGATAATTCTTGGGTTGTCGCCTCTGATGTTCATGCGGCCGATTTGGTTCGTGCCTTCCATGTGGCTCATCCTGATCGCCCTGGGGGTTTTCATGAGGGTTCGGTGACCCCTCCTTAAGGGGGGGGGTACTGTTATGAACTCTGTTTTCAGGCTCCCTCTTGTGGTCACTGGTGGTATGGTGTGACTTTTGCTTTTGGCTCCCCCTGGTGGCTTTGTTTGTTATCCTGCTGGTCTCTGGCTATCAGCTGGTTCATTATCCTCTGGGAGGTTCCTATATAGCTCTGTTTTGCTTTCACTTGTTGCCGGCTGTCGATGTAATCAGTGCTACTCAGATTCCTTCTGACTACCTTGCTCCCAGTCCATCCAGGACAAGCTAAGTTTTGTTTGCTCATTTTTCGATCAGCAGTGTTTATCATGTTTTCTTGTCCAGCTTGCTAAAATGTGATTCCCTCGCTTGCTGGATGCTCTAGTGGACTGAGTTTCTCCCCACACACCATTAGTTGGTGCGTGGGTTCTTGAAATCTCAGGATGGATATTTTGTAAGGGTTTTTTATTGATCGCATAGACCCCTGCTCTATTTTCTGCTTTCTAGTACTAGTGGGCCTCTTTTGCTGAATCTGATTTCATCCCTACGTATGTGCCTTCTTTTTACTTCACCGTTAATATTTGTTGGGGGCTACTATATCTTTGGGGATTATTTCTCTGGAGGCAAGCGAGGTCTTTCTTTCTCTTTAGGGGTAGCTAGTTCCTCAGGCTGGCTCGAGACGTCTAGGAATTTTTTAGGCACGTTCACCGGCTACCTCTATTTGTGTTGGATAGGTTCAGATTTGCGATCAGTCCAGTTACCATCTCCCTAGAGCTTGTCCTTAGTTTATTCACTTGCTGGTCTATTCGTGATCCTCGGCCATTAAGGATCATAACAGTTATGCTCCTTAGAACTGGATGTTAAAAGTCTCCACATGTTTTTTGCACGCTGTACAGAATCTGTGACAGCCCTATGATACTTTGTCCAATGCGTTCTGCTCTTTTTGGAAATATTTGATTCCTTCCTTACCAATGTCACCCTCTGTCCTATCGTGGTGCAAAGCAGGGATACAGTGTAAGCAATGTTCCTCAAACACTTAATGCTGATTAATGCTGTTAAAACCAATGACTACATTTTTATTTGAGCTAGTCCTTCGATGTTTTTGACTGTTTCCTTGTTCTAATATTTTATCACACCCATTACCTTTACTTTTGCCGCTCTGATCATCCACTTTGGATAAATATTGCTTCAAACTTTTGATTGTTCTTGTTCCCATTCTGAATTGGCAGAACAATTCCTTTTGTTTTTACCAAATCACTAATGGAACCAGTTTTTTTTTTTTTTTTTAACATGGGCACTATGTAGGGTATTGCCTGTAACCATTTGTGATGTGTAACTGTAAATGTAATTCCAGTATCCACATTTGATCCATAACCATAACATAAATCCAAAAATGCCACCTCCTTATCGTCATCGTGACTTTTTATGTGCAATATTTTTTTATTAATCGTGTTTAGCAATACAAACAAAGAAGGTCGTAACATAAATGTAAGGCTGGAGGAACCCACCTGCTCAATACAGATTCAGGATGATGGTATGTCTGTACTAATAACATTGATATGTCTTTTGAACAAAAGGTACCAATCAATCACCTTACATAAGCAACATAGAATATATAGGAAGGAAAGAAGTAGGAAATAAAAGAATTGAGATGTCACAGGTTTTCACATCTTGATATTCTAAATAAATTGGTAAAATAACCTCGTGTCAGCCAAGTCTGGGAATGCTGAGATTCATTGAACTGAATCCAGAAATACCATGTAGAAAACCCCACCGAATCCGACCTGTTATCAAAGCCCCGAGTTCCGCTAATTGTTGAAGCGCATTTGTTGCTTTCACCCAGTCTATCATACATGGTGAGGAATGAGATCTCCAGGATCTAGGAATGATTTCTTAGGTAGCTGTCATAAAATATGACAATAGGTCTTTCTTAATTTTAGAAATAGATGCCAGAAACATAGACAGTAGAGCTATTTCTAGAGATGGCTTAATCTGTTGTGATGGTGATTGTAAAGTGAGAATATATAATTCCAGAGAGGTCCTTGTCAGTTCCATCAAATACATAACATTGACCCAGTTGTACTCATACACCTCCACCACACATCTGGGTATGTTCTTTGTAATGTAACAACTGTCCTATACCACTAGGTCAAAATGTTATAATTCAGTTTCTGGAGTCTACAAGTCACTGTCAGCTTGTGAGTGAGGATGAAGTTGGGTAAGCCTGCGTCCCAGCTTCTTTAGATCTAGTCAACTGGGCATGACTTAGTCGACGGCTACAATTATGCCATGTAGAGTTTCTCATAATTTTATGTAGCTTGGTAAAGAAAAACCCATCAATGTCCCAGGGTATGGTTTAAAAAAATACAGTATTTTAGGTAAAATGTCTATTTGGAGGGCATTAATTCATCCAAACCAGGAAAGTGGAAGATTATTCCATGATTTGAGATCCCTTTCTATAGAGTACCTGATTGGGGGATAATTCAGATCAAATATTTGTTGGGGATCTGCTGGGATACAAATCTCTAAGTATTTAATGCATTGTTTGCTCCAATGGAAGGGGAAAGTGGATTTGAGGAGATTCGTCTCACTTGTGGGTAGGGAGATATTGATTAACTCTGACTTTCATAGATTAACTTTAAAATTACTCGGATTATTTTTCAGACTCTTTTAGGATCGATGGGAGACTAGTTTTAGGAGAAGATACATATAGTAATAGGTCATCCGCAAACAGAGCGCGTTTATGTTCGATTTGGCCTTTTTGAATCCGCTTAATTGATTAATTCCTTCAAAGGGCACTGGCTAGCAACTGCATTACTAGTATATAGGTACAGCATGTGGACAATAGACATCCCTGTCATTACCGGTGCCTTATATGAAAATGGGCAGACAGGAACCCATTTATCCCTATTCGTGCTGATGGGTCGTGATATAGGGCCATGATCCAATTTCTCATCTCCTGATGTAGTCCAATAGTTTCAAATGTGGCCTCCAAGAAACCCCAGTGCTCCCTGTCGAAGGCTTTTTCAGCGTCAACCGATAATAAACAAGGGGGATCTTACCAGAGCGGGCCCTGGAGACTAGGGACATAGTTTTAATAGTATTATCCCATGCCTCCCTGCTAGGGACAAAGTCCACTTGTTCCCTATGTACAGTATTAAACTAGGTATATAAGAGTGTAACCTCAGAGTGTCACGCAAAGTTTAGGAAAGCCTAAGTGCAACACGAAGGGAAATGGATCCAAACACTAGGGAAGGGGGGAATGGAGACCCCTAGACAGATCTATTGTCACCCTGTCTGCCCTATGGCCCTCTATAGATTCACACCTATCGCCGAGCAGGATACCTAATCCCTGCCTGACCCTGATGATAAGCCCGGAACCGAGAAGGATAGGATCAGCGCTAGTCAATCCCCACTACCACCAAATACAGATGGCATAGACAAACAAGGGGAATGGAGTGCCCCATAAGGCCGTGGGGTACTCAGTAATGTGTCCGACACAGCAGTTCTTAAAGGGGAAGGTCACGGCAGCAGTGACCCGGTCTGTGGCCCTGGCCATCCATAAATAAATTGCAGTGTTGTGGTATAAAGGTTATGGAGAAAATGTTCGTGACACCACTTGTGGTGTTCAGCTATAATAGCCGACACTGCAGTCAGATCCTCTGGGGCGATTGTAGTGCAGCAAAGATAGTGCAGCTCTCCACTGGTAGAGCTAGCCCCAGGGCAGTTGTAGGGTTAAGCGTTAAGGTGATGGTTGTGGTTATGCCGGGCAGGTGATGCAGCAATAACTCAAAGGACACAGCAAAGTGCAGTTTCCACTTTTACTCACAGTTCTCCAGTCCACAAACGCCAGCCGGATGCTGTGTTCTTTAGGTCAATGGCCCAGCAAACTCCCAGGTAAATTGAGGTGCACTTTCCCAGGACTCCTCTCTTATGCCTTTCTCCGGTCGTCTCGCTACGCTGGCTTTCACTTCTCCTGCCCAGCGTCTCACCCACAATGTCCTAAGCCAGCAGCCACGAACCTTGTCGAGCGACGTCCTCTGAGTCCCGTAGATTCTATATGGCTGCCTTTTTTAGCCAGTTATGGATGGATGTGGCTGTGACCCTTACAGACGCCACAGCCTCCGGTTTCTTAGCTGAACTTGAAGATTTCCACTAAGTTGGGGCCTGTCCCGACTGCGACCTGGTCCCTCCACCTGACGCTGGTCAGCCTGGATGCAGGCCCCATAGGTGGCTTCTGTACTTCTCGTGCCCCTAGGACCTCTTCTGTCCTCCTGGGAGCTTTCTTCTGTCTTTTACACTTCTCTGTCAGCTACCTTCTTTCACTCCTCTTTCTTTGGTCTCCAAGGACCAACTGCTCCCTGCACACTGTCATCCCGCCTTCTGAGGTCTTCCCCTTTTTCCTACCTACCCCACCCATTCCCATCACCCAGTCCTATCCAGCCTGGGATGAGGCCACACCTCTGGATGAGGTGCAGTATCTCTGTGGCCAGTGTCGGACTGGGGTGCCAAGGGCCCACCCGTAACATTGTATTTGGGGGCCCACTTTTCACCTGCATGCAAATATTACACTGCCCTCTTTCACAAATTTGCCTACATCTCTATATAATAATATAGTGGGTAGTTTGGTTAGTGAATTGATGAGATACTGCTTTTTTCTATACAGAGTAAATCTAGTGAATTATGCCAAGTACTGACCATACAATGGGGTTGGGGGCCCATGACTGCACAGGGGCCCACCGGGGGAATCCCCTGTTCCCCTATGGGCCAGTCCGAGCCTGTCTGTGGTGACTGGACCCTCAGGGGCATCACATGAACACTTAACTTGAGTAGACGTCCTCCAAACACCAGAGAGGAAGATGGCTGACTACTATAGCTCCAAGCCACAACAGGGAATTGATAAGAATGGTTGGAGACTACTGAGCTACAGTGAAGCTACAGCGACAGATGCAGATTAGTCTTGTACTTGTAATAAGTGATTTACTGTGTGTCAACCAAGTGCTACAGAAAAAGCATGCAGCTAACTGCTGCTGCATGATGTTCTTCATGCTGCTGCTATTGTGGATGAATAATATAGGTATGAAACCAGCCTGGGGCATTCACCTCTAATGCAGAAACCCACATCCTTTCTTCTGGACCATAACCCTTCCAGTGCACCAAGTATTGTAGGGAACAACGTTGGAGGCAAGAATCTACAATCCTCGAAATTTGAAACTGTAGGTTTCCATTACCTATTATTGGGGGAGGCGGTAGGGGTGAGGACTCAAGGGGTTCCACATATCTCTTGAGCAAAGACCTGTGAAAAACATTGTAGATCTTAAGAGCCTATGGTAGCTCAAAACGAAACGCTGCTGGACCAATGACGGTGGTTATCTTATAGGGACCAATGAATCTAGGTCAAAACTTCCAAGAAGTATCGTTTCTCCTTGCGGAGATTGACATCATTCAGCCAAACCAGATCTCCACTTGCACTGATGAGGGGCAGTACCCCGAAACAGAGTGTCTGCAAATTGAGATTCTGGTTTGGCTTTTATCCTAAGTCATGTGACAAGGCTCGTTTAAGAGTCGACATTGACTTTCAGGATTGCTACTTCCAACAGGTGGCACTAGTCCTCTTCCTCTCTGAAGAGACAATTTGCAAACTTCCAGGAAGGAACCCTCAACCTGAAATTCCTGGTAGACAACCACGCGGAATCATACACAGTCAGGTCCGGACCTGGCACGCGTTTACTGACAGTCATGTTTATACCTGTCTCTCCTGACCCGGTTAGGAACAGGTAGTTGCGAAACAGGACCATATGAATGGGTATGCGGTACTTTAGAACGTGCGCAAACATTGCAGGTAGACACTTGTTCAACCACATCCCGATGCAACCCCGGCCACCAAAAACGACGAGAAAGGAGGTCCACAGTTGCCTTACCACCTGGGTGGCCAGCAGGTACAGAGTCATGATATTCTCTAATTACTTTGTGACGCAATTTAGACGGCACAAACAATCCTCCCAAAGGGGAGGAAGCAGGGGTGTCCCACTGAGCTTCCAACACCTCACCCTCCAGGTCAGTGTAAAAGGCAGAAACCCCTTCTGCAAAATTAGGGCAGGGTCCTCAAAGCCAGACAAAAATTTCGGTAAGGTCCCTGTAGATACAGCAGAAGGGGAAATGTTTAGGCAGTTACCATGACAGTAATCTCCCCACTTTATAATCTCTCTTGATTGCCAATCCACAGTTGGATTATGCTTCACCAACCAGGGCAAACCCAGAACCATTGGATTGTGGAGACCCTTCAGGACATGACATAAGGGATAATTTCATAATGTGAAGACCCCACCTTCAGTCTTATGTTATGAACAATTTGTGTCAGTGTTCTCTGTGCAAGTGGTGCTGAGTCAGTGGCGCAAATAGGAATAGGTTTAGCCAAGTTACAGTAGACAAAACTATGAGTTGTAGCAAACTCAGCATCCAACATACTGACTCCAGCGCCACTGTCTACAAATGCAGAATTTTTTCAGACCTGCTGTCTAGCACCACCTCTGCTGTCAGGACAAAATGAGAATTCCAGGTTGAAGACGAAAACATCCCTTGATTATCAAGTTCAAGACTCCCAAGGGTTAGTTGAGTCTCTTTTTGCTTTGGAGTTACAAGACATGCCCCAATAAAATGTCCCTTCTTCCCACAAAAAATACACCTTTTTATTGCAAATGTGGGGAGAAACATATGACGTGAACGTACCTCCCAACTGCATGGGTTCCTCTAACTCTGCAAGTATATGTTCACCCCTAGACCTTCCCTCCAACACCTGGATCTTGTCCCGGAAAGAGTGCTCAAGAGCAGGTGATCTTACCCATCTGTCCCGCAGGCGTCTATCCACCCGAATAGCCAAGGACATTGCAGCCTCCAGTGACATAGGACTTTCATACACTGCTAATGTGTCCTTTTACCTTTCAGTGAGGCCCTGAAGGAATTGTCTTCTGAGAGCCGGGTCATTCCACTTGGTATCAGTTGACCACCTGCGGAATTCACTGAAGTCTCCACTGAACGATTCCCTTGCTGAATGCCACACAGCCTGGATTCAGCCAAGGAAATATGGTCAGGATAATCATAGATCAGGGCAGGGCCCTGAAATACTCCTCCACAGACTGGAGACACATAGAAACCTGCGGCAGAGAAAAGCCCAGGACTGAGGTTTCTCCTGCAACAGTGAAGTAATAATTCAATCTCCACTACATCTAAAGGCAGATGGGATACACAAACAAAGGGAACCCTTAAGGTACCGTCACACTCAGCAACTTTCCAACGAGAACGGCAGCGATCCGTGACATTGCAGCGTCCTGGATAGCGATCTCGTTGTGTTTGACACGCAGCAGCGATCTGGATCCCGCTGTGATATCGCTGGTCGGAGCTAGAAGTCCAGAACTTTATTTCGTCGCTGATCACCCGCTGTCATCGCTGGATCGGTGTGTGTGACGCCGATCCAGCGATGTGTTCACTTGTAACCAGGGTAAACATCGGGTTACTAAGCGCAGGGCCGCACTTAGTAACCCGATATTTACCCTGGTTACCATTGTAAAAGTAAAAAAAAAACACTACGTACTCACATTCTGATGTCTGTCACGTCCCCCGGCGTCCACAGGGTTAAAACTGCTTTCGGCAGGAGCGCTTGCTAATGCTGCGCTGCTGCCGAGAGCTTCCTGCAGTGACTGTGTCAGCGCCGGCCGTAAAGCGCCAGCCGTAAAGCAGAGCACAGCGGTGACGTCACCGCTGTTACTGCTGGCGCGCCGCTGACACATTCAATGCAGGGAAGCTCTCGGCAGCAGCGCAGCATTAGCAAGCGCTCCTGCCGAAAGCAGTTTTAACCCTGTGGACGCCGGCGGGGGACGTGACAGACATCAGAATGTGAGTATGTAGTGTTTTGTTTTTTTTTTTACTTTTACAATGGTAACCAGGGTAAATATCGGGTTACTAAGCGCGGCCCTGCACTTAGTAACCCGATGTTTACCCTGGTTACCCGGGTGCTGCAGGGGGACTTCGGCATCGTTGAAGACAGTTTCAACGATGCCGAAGTCGTTCCCCTGATCGTTGGTCGCTGGAGAGAGCTGTCTGTGTGACAGCTCCCCAGCGACCACACAACGACTTACCAACGATCACGGCCAGGTCGTATCGCTAGTCGTGATCGTTGGTAAGTCGTTTAGTGTAACGGTACCTTTAGCTTGAGAGAAACACGGACGTCCTCCAAACACCAGAGAGGAAGATAGCCGACTGCTATAGCTCCAAGCCGCAACAGGGAACTGGTAAGAGTGGTTGGAGACCACTGAGCTACAGGGAAGCTACAGAGATATTAGTCTCATACTTGTAACAAGTGATTTACTGTGTGTCAACCAAGAGCTACAGAAAAAAGTATGCTGCTAACTGCTGCTGCATAATGTTCTTCATGCTGCTGCATTTGTGGATTAACAATGTAGGTAAGAAGTAGTAATTCCTAGCCCTAACTTGTATCTGCAGCAGCATGGAAGCCATTATACAGCAGTATTGTCACAGGGAGACAGTGAAAGAGAGGGGCCAGAAGATCACAGTGGAGCGCCCCCAAGGGCGACAGGGTACTCGGTACCGGGTCCTTCGGTTCTCTTGGCGGGGGATGTCACGGTGGCTGACCCGGTCCATGGCCCTGGGGGAAAGTCCGTTGTAAAATAAGGGGAAGGTCTTTAAAGGGGAAATGTTTGTGATGCTGTCAAGGTGAAAATATATTTCCTTATATACTTTTTGTACTTATATATATCTTATACTGTGAAACAATAAGTTTTTCCTATCTGCTAGCTAATGCAAATGTAACTGTATTTAAAGATGGCAGCCAGTGTTCAGTTTCGTTTCAGTTTAGTGACCGAAGGGTTAAGATTCATTTCTTTGGAAATCGAAACTTAGAGAAGTAAAGAAGAGGAGGAATCCACCAGGAGACGTCTGACGAATCAGGAGGAGATTGAGCACTGGACGTATGCTGCTGAAACCCCGCCTATTGCATTCCCTTTTTAGTATTGTGTATTTTAGAATAAAGCCAGTTGGTGTGACCGTTGCGGACATGTGTGGACGCACGGGGCATTAACTAAGTTTGAACCAGCTACCTATCTGACTCATTCTTATCCGGTACCAGATGCCTTGCACACATATTAATTTGGAATGACTGGTGAAGGAAGGGTATATTGTCGTTACGACCCCGACAATGCCACCTGTTGTATTCGGTCAGGGTGACCGACGCTGCTTAGGGGTCTGCTGGGGTGATGTTATGGCAGCTAGATGGTATACCTTCCCACAGGTGAAGTGTATCCCCAGGGCTTCCCAGAGTGTAGATGGTGAATGGTGCGAGGCGCAGTGAAGAACGAGGACACAAGGTTGCAGTCTCTTTACCTTTACTGAAGGCTTCAGTGTCCACAATCCAGGGTATGGACCACAGGGTAGGCAGAGTCCAGCCGGTCTGAAGGCAAATCCAGAGTCCCCTTATCCAGGTGGAAATCAGTAGCCTTCCTCTAGCGCCTGGGTGTTGTAGTACCTCCCTGCTGAGCTTCTCAGTAAGGTCCTCACAACTATTGGAGATGTTAAGTCTCTTTCTCTCTGTCCCCCTGATGGATAGGATAGGACAAAACCCGTATGACTGGTGGCCTGAGGCTTTTTACATGGACACTACCACGCCCCGGCCCCCACAAGTTGCCACCGTGCCTCCTGGGTATAAGATCGGGCAGCTAACATGGAATTAACTGTCCTGCCTGTCTCTGAAGTAAAGCATAGAGATCCTTCCTCCCTCGGTGTTCTGGCCACCGGGATTCCTGCGCCTCAGAAGGAGGCAGCCTTTCACAGGGCAGAACTCTGTTATGACCTGGTGGTTAAGAGGCAACATGGGACAAGCTCTGTGGAGGTGGTATCTGTACTGACCGCAGTTCCTAATCCTAACACCAACACTAGAAGTAGCCGTGGGATGTTCCTGTCACTCCCTAGACACCTCGTCACAGCCTGAGAACTAACTACCCCTAAAGATGGAAACAGAAAGCTATCTTTCCTCAGAGAAAACCCCCAAAGGAAAGATAGCCCCCCACAAATATTGACTGTGAGTGGAGAGGGAAATGACATACACAGAATGAAAACAGGATTTAGCAAAGGAGGCCAAAACTACCTAAATAGACAGAACAGAAAAGGCTACTGTGCGGTCAGTATTAAAAGCTAAAAAAATTCCACGCAGAGTTTACAAAAATAATCTCCACACCGACTCACGGTGTGGAGGGCAAATCTGCTTCCTCAGAGCTTCCAGCTAAGTTGAATATATCATACTGAAAAGCTGGACAAGAAAAAACATAACATGAGCTGAGCGATTAAGTCCACCGCAGGTGGACAACAAAAGAACAAGCAAGGACTTAGCTTTGCTGAAATGGACCGGCAATCAGAGAAATCCAAGGAGAGATCTGAATCCAACCAAGAAACATTGACAGCTGGCACTGGCTGAAGCCCAGAGCCAGGTTAAATAGCAGAGCCAGAAGAGACGATCAGTGGAAGCAGCTGCTAATGCTAAACCCAAGGAACAGCAGTTCCACTCAAAACCACCAGAGGGAGCCCAAGGGCAGAATTCACAAAAGTGCCATTCACAACCACCGGAGGGAGCCCAAGAACGGAATTCACAACAGAACTCCTTCTGTTTCCTCTCCTTTTGCTATGACTTTGTTTCTCACTCACTGCAATACACTTCTCTTCAATGTCTCTTTCTTAGAATGCTGCCGCATGTGAGGCAGGCGCAGCTCCGTGGACCCTCGTCCTCCGCAGCCCAAAGTCTGGATCTGGCTGGAACTCGCTCCAGCCAGCTTCTGCCAAACTCCGTCGGGTTCTGACTGGGTGAAGCCCAGTCAACTTCTGACTAACTTTCTAACCAAACCACCAGTTTTACCTAACTGTGAGGAGTGCCCTAATAGATAGAAGCGTAGCTCCCCCTGGCGGCCTGGAGTGTGAAGTGTGTTGTGTGGTTTGTGATACCTGGTAAAGAGATCTCCTTTATTGCCTTCAGACGTAATTTCACTCCCCCTGGTGGAAGAATGACATTACTGCAACGACCAGGACTCTGGGGCGCTGCAACAGCCTCTGGTCACATGAAATCCTGCACTGATTAGAACTGCTTCACCATCCTATTAAACAGTGCAGGTTTTTTCATTGCTCTGTCTTTGCAATGGTTAATCAGTTCAGTTGATCTCCAGGAGCTCTCCATCCTGAACTACCTCAGCTGTTCTGTGTTGGTCACTCCCCTCCAGTATATATGCACACCACTGGCACCTGGGAGTTGTCAGTGATAGTTTTACTTCCTGGTTAGGTGTTGGAGAAAAAATGTAGTGGCTGGAGTAGGCTGTTGGAGAGTTGTTCTAGAGATTGCTACCTGCAGTTGGTTTGCATGCTTATCCTCATTCTCTCCTTTTTGGGTTCTCCTACCTATCCCTCCCCTGTGTTCCACTCTGTTGTTTAGTGAGTATATTTGTGTGATTGTAGTTTTCTTTCCTCTCTGTCTGTCTACCCGGTCTGTCTGGTTAGTTTAATCCTATGCACTTCAGCCTCACACGTCCCTGGGTGGGGGAAGGAACAGATAAGATTTAAGATAGCAGCATAGCAAGGTACGTGACCCCCTTGTCTCCACTTTCTGGTGTAATCCGGGGGACAGGGATAGACTAGGGCGCCCCCTAGTTCTAGGGAGCAGGTAGGCTCCAACTGTCCCTAGTCACTACCTCAAAAGTATTAAGCAGTGTTCCTGTGAATCTAGTACTGGTGTGAGACCGCAAAAAGCTTACTAGAAGTAGTAGCAGCAGCCTGTGTTTCTTTCTTCAGCTACCCCCTCTTACTTTCCCTCTCCAAAACATTTGGAGAGCAGCAGGTGCAACTTGATCTCTTAGCATGGCTAAAAAACTGTCTATGCTCTGCCCCAGGCTTAGGACTTTTATCCTAGTAATTTTTGCATGAGGAAGGTCAGAGGATTAGTGAAGTCCGATAAGCAGAGATAAAAGCATTTTTCTTTATTAAATTATCTTAGAGTTTCTTTTACAGTTATTGCTTTGGGGAAAGTTGATGATACTGAGCTGTTCACTTTAAATTTAAAGATGGACATTCCGCCATGAAATGATTTCGCATTTCTAGGAAAACAAAACTTAACTCGATTAAAAAAAAAAAAAAAAAAAAAAAAGGGGGTGTTGGCACGCAGATGTGAAACAATGTGAATGTGATTCATAGTTTCATACGAAGACTTCTGTAAAGCAAATCCCCAAACCACAGTTCTGCTCTGCAATGGCTCGAGCACTGGTTATCTCGCTGTTCGCTGCAATGTGCCTCATGTGCATTCCAGAAGGTAGGTGCAACGCTCCTTTCTATTGTTCATTCCGGTCTTTACAAGTCTGGTTAGATGGGAAGCGATTAAACTTTCACTTTAGTTTGATGTTGAATAAACTTCTTCTGCCTCATCTAATAACATTGTAGAATACATTGCTCTACTGATAGAGGGCTCCTTAAGTACTCACTATTCTATAGATGATAAAACTTATAGAAAATGATGATCACAAATAATGATTACAAATAAGGAATAGTATCATGTTTTTAGGATCTTTTTTGCTTTTGAACAATTCGTCTAAAACTACATAACAAGTTGAAAAACTTTGTAAATATTTATCATACATATGTGCTATTTCTTCTTCTTATTATTATTATTTTAATGATCTTTTATGAATTTTGATCTATATGTAATTTTCGGCCAGGTTCGGACAGGCGTATTTCACAGTCCGTATACAAACTACAGCCTCATGAGGCTGTACGTTTAACAGGTGAGGAGACCAGTCTTGAGTCTGGGCATTGAGGTCCATGTACAGACCGTGAATAACGCCCGTCTAAACCCAGCCTTAGGATTCAGATGTGTGCTTGTTTTGATGCATCTCTTTTTTTCACACTATACTTTTACTTTAAGGTTAAAAAATTAGGAGCATTATTGTAATGTTAATTAGTAAAAGACATATAAGAAAAAAGTATGCAAAGAGTTGCAAACTTTATTCACATATAAGCTGTGATATGTCGTAAATGTTTGCTAAAAGTTGACTTTTCTTGAAAAGTCTCAGATGACGTTTTTATTTCTAGATGTATATTTTGGCACAACATTGTGACATGATGGATTTCTTTTCACAACAACTAGTGAACTAGTGTATAAGTTATTATCTGTCTCTTGATGACTCAGAAAGACAGCTTTGTTCAGAAAGACATGGCTGCCAAAGAAAGCTTCATTCTCTGATCCAGAGAATACAGTGCATTCATTAGAATCAGATTTCCTGCATTAAAATCAGTTAAGTGGATTCCAGAGAAAAAAAAAAGGAGTGGTGTAAGGGGGGACAGGTAAGTGCTAGCGGTGCAGTGTATAGGCTGGTGTTCTCTCCTTGGTGCTTCTTGAGATCTTGTATCACAAGTCCACAAACCAAAACTCTCTTAAAAAAGAGATTTGTAGGAAAAAATGCAATCCTCAGTTTTCTGTCTAAAAAGGGGATCATATTTATGCAAATAAAAAGTCATAACTCTGTTTTTCCCAGAAATTATTATAGTTGGCAAGTATGACCATAACACAACGCTTCTATTTTACTCATGGCTGGAAACACACATGCTTTTTTTGAGCGCAGGAGTGGATAAAGCAGAAAGGAGAATATTTCGATCTCAGACCCAAAAAAAGGTCACAAAAAATGCAGCATGGTCTCTGTCCACATTTCTGGTTACTTTTAATTTTTAGAACTTAAAGCATATCTATAGGTCTACATGACGTCTAGCTTTTTTTGCACAAATCAGTAGCACTCATAAATATATGAAATTGTGAAATTTGTAACAGATCTCCGTAAGGAAACAGCATAGCCAGCAGCCTGTAGCTGAAAACACGGTGCATGTGAAAGTTTGGGCACCCATTTTCAAAATTACTGTTATTGTGAACAGTTAAGCAAGTTGAAGATGAAATGATCTCTAAAAGGCCTAAAGTTACAGATGACACATTTCCATTGTATTTTAGAAAAAATAAATAAATATAAATTTATTTTTTTTTTTACATTTTTTTACATTTTAAAAATTAGAAAAAGGAAAATAGGACTATGGAAAAGTTTGGGCACCCTGCATGGTTAGCACCTAGTAGCACCCTCTTTTGCAAGTATCACAGCTTGTAAATGCTTTTTGTAGCCAGACAAGAGACTTTCAATTCTGGTTTGATGGATTTTCTTCCATTCTTCTTTGGAAAATTCTTCCATTTCTGTGAGATTTCTGGGTCATCTTGCATGCACTGCCATTTTGATGTCTAGTCACAGCATTTTCAATGATGTCCAGATCAGGGGACTGTGAGGGCCATTATAAAAATTGTGGCTTTTGACCATTTGTAGAAACCATCCGCTATTCAACTTCAGCTTTTTTACAGATGGTGTGTTATGTTTGCATCAAGAATTTGTTGAAATTTTATTGAATCCATTCTTCCCTCTACCCGTGAAATGTTCCCCCGTGCCATTGGCTGCAACACAATCCCAGAGAATGATTGATCCACCTCCCATGCTTAATTGTTGGCGAGATGTTCATTTGCTGAAATTCTGTCCCCTTTCTGTCCCCTTTTTTCTCCACATATACCTTTGATCATTGTGGCCAAAGAGTTCTATTTTAACCTCATCAGTCCACAGAACTTGTTTCCAAAATGCATCAGGCTTATTTAGATGTTCTTTTCCATACTTCTGACTCTGAATTTTATGTTGAGGATGCAGGAGAAGTTTTCATCTGATGACTCTTCCATGAAGGCCATATTTGTGCAGGTGGTTCTGAGCAGTAGAACAAGGTACCACAACTCCAGTGTCTGCTAAACGTTTCTGAAGGTCTTTTTCAGTCAAGCAGGGGTTCTGATTTGCCTCCCTAGCAATTCTACGAGCAGCTCTCCCTGAAATTTTGCTTGGGTTTTGCTTTGGGTTTCCAGACCTTATCTTGACCCCCACTGTTCTTGTCGGCAACTTGAAAACGCTTTGCTATCTTCTTATAGCCTTCTCCTGCTTTGTTGACCTCCACCATTTTCATACTGATAGGCAGTTGCTTAGAAAACCCCATGGCTGCTGTTTTTGGACACAAAGTTAGGAGGCTGGGTTTTTATAAAGCTGGGAAAATTTGCATCACTTGGCCATCCCTAATGATGATAGTTAATAAGCCATAACCCTTACAGGCTAATTAAGGTCTGAAACCTTGGTCAAAGTTATCTGAGCACACACATCTTCAGAGGTGCCCACACTTTTGCATCTGCCCATAAACCTTTCTGTAATTTTTAAAATGAAAAAAAAGACTATATATATTTTTTTTTGTGTGTGTGTGCAAAAAATACAATGGAAATGTGTCATCTTTAACTTTAAGCCTTTTAGAGATCATTCCATCTTCAACTTGCTTAAGGGTACCGTCACACATTGAAATTTACATCGCTACGACGTTACGATTCGTGACGTTCTAGCGATATCGTTACGATATCGCTGTGTCTGACACGCTACTGCGATCAGACACCCTGCTGAGAATCGTACGTCGTAGCAGATCGTTTGGAACTTTCTTTCGTCGCTTGATCACCCGCTGACATCGCTGGATCGTTGTGTGTGACAGCGATCCAGCGATGTCTTCGCTTGTAACCAGGGTAAACATCGGGTAACTAAGCGCAGGGCCACGCTTAGTAACCCGATGTTTACCCTGGTTACAAGCGTAAACGTAAAAAAACAAACCGTACATACTCACCCGTCGGTGTCCTTCAGGTCCCTTGCCGTCTGCTTCCTGCTCTGAGTGCCGGCCGGAAAGTGAGAGCAGATCACAGCGGTGCTGCGCTCTGCTCTCACTGTACGGCTGCACTCAGAGCAGGAAGCAGACGGCAAGGGACCTGAAGGACACCGACGGGTGAGTATGTACGGTTTGTTTTTTTACGTTTACGCTGGTAACCAGGGTAAACATCGGGTTACTAAGCGCGGCCCTGCGCTTAGTTACCCGATGTTTACCCTGGTTACCCGGGGACTTCGGCATCGCTCCAGCGCCGTGATTGCAACGTGTGACAGCAGTCTACGACGCTGGAGCGATGTTCATACGACGCTGCGACGTCACGAATCGTGCCGTCGCAGCGATGAAAATGTCAATGTGTGACGGTACCCTAACTGATCACTATTAACAATGACAGTAATGTTGACCAGGGGTGCCCACACTTTTACATGCCACTGTATGCCTGGATTAAAACAGTAAATACCATAAAGGGAAGTATGGGAAGGATGTTTGTCTGTGGCTCCAATGCTAGATGTCCAACAGAAACCAACCTGCCAATATATTCTGTAAAGTGGATAAAAGTGTCCTGTCTGGGACAAAAATTCCCCATTCTGTGAATTGATGCAGGTCCCAGCGGTCAGACCACCACCGATTAGTAAGTTATTACCTATACTGTTGATCAGTGGACAAGTCTTTTAATAAGCTAAAAACTTTATTGATCACTATAAAAAGGCTAGTTAAACTTAAAGGAGTTATCATGGACTTTTATAATTTTTTCATGTGGGCCTAAGAATTTACCGTAAAGTAGTTAACTACCTGCTTGTTCTGCCCATGTCAGATTGAAGACTCGCCTGCTTCCTTTGACTTCATGTCAATAGAGCAGCTCTATCTCTTCTGGTTTTGCTCTGTCATCAGAAGGTCACTGGTGAGTGGCTACCTCATGTTGATTGACCATCTGCTCTCTGCAGGTAGGCCACAGGGAGCTGTCAATCAGCATGACATCGACAGTAACACCGTTTTGAAAGAGCATAGCAGAAAAGAATTAGCTGCTCTGTTGATATGACGTCACCGGATTCAGGAAATTTACTGGCAGGTGCGGTCCATGATCGCTTTGAGGAGACAGAGATTGTCACTGGCAGAACAGACAGGCAGTTGTAAGTTCTTAGCCTCATACGAAAGAATAAGCAAAGTCCATGATAACCCCTTTAATATTAGATAAACTTTACATGGGGCTGGTGAGCTAGCAGTCTATTTTTCTATCGGTTGCGTGGATATTTTGTTGTGTTATGTTATCGGTTTCTGTTGATGCAGCTTTTAAGAGAAAATTGCACAGGTGGTGTATTATAACAGAATGGAAAGCATGTAGATATGGAACAATCGTGACAGTTATTTTCCCTGAAGAATAATAGTATTTCCACTTGTTTTCAACATCTTTTCTATTGTAGAAAGCCTACTAGAACTGGGCTAGATAGTCCATAATAGTCTTTTATGTATCATGATCTGTATGTTTTTGCTATTAAAAAGGAACACACAAAAACATGTCTATGTATAAGCATATTAAATATATACATCCCTCATCATCTTATGGAATTGGCTCATAATCATAGTGTCAGTAAGTTTTTTAATTCTGCACAACATATCAGAAAGATGCATACATATTAAATGTCCCAAACTCCTCTAATATACTATTGTATATTGATGTGTATTTATTTACTCACCTATATAGCACCATTAACTCCACATTGCTTTACAGACATTATCATTATTGTCCTCACCGGGACCCATAATCTAGATCAGTATGTCTTTGGAGTGTGGTAGGAAATCGGAGAACACCCAGGCAAACACAGGGAGAACATACAAACTTGTGGCAGATGTTGTCCTTGGTGGGATTTGAGCCCAGGACCCCAGCACTGCAAGGCTGCAGTTCTAACCACTGAGCCACTGTGCTGCCCAGTGGGGTCATAACTACTGTATAGTTATGACCCCACTGACCATCGCAACCAAGAAGCAGAAGTGGACACAGACAGAAGAGGTCCTACAATACAGTATGTGGGCCCTTTGCAGTCCAGTAGCTCATCATATAACACAATTTCACCTGCTTTGGATGTGGATGGGCCTCTGTTGTGAATTCTGCTCTTGGGCTCCCTCCGGTGGTTGTAAGTGGTAGCGCTGTTGTCTCTGAATCGCAGCATTTATCAGGTGTGTTCACTTTTTGCAATTCTGACTGGGCTATTTAGTCTTGCTTGACCCTTTAGTCAGTGCCAGTTGTCCATTGTTCCTGGAGGATTCACATCCCTGCCTGGTCTTTCCTGCTTTGCTGTTCATTTCAACAAAGATAAGTTCTGGCCTTGATTTTTGCTGTCCACATGCTGTGACCTTATTGTTCAGTTCTTTTCCATGTTTTTGTCTTGTCCAGCTTGGTCTGTATAAGGATTTGTTTAGCCAAGCTGGTATCTCTGGAGATGCAGATATACCCTCCATATCTTTAGTTAGCTGTGGAGATTTTGTATTTTCTGTGGTGGATATTTTCTAGTGTTTTAATACTGACCGCATAGTACTCTGTCCTATCCTTTCTATTTAGCTAGAAGTGGCCTCCTTTGCTAAATTCTGATTTCAGTCTGTGTATGTTTTTTCCCTCTCCTCTCACAGTCAATATTTGTGGGGGGCTGTCTATCCTTTGGGGATTTTCTCTGAGGCAAGATAGTTTTCCCTTTTCTATCTCTAGGGGTAATTAGTCCTCCGGCTGTGTCGAGATGTCTAGGGAGCGCTAGGTACATTCCACGGCTACTTCTAGTTGTGGTGTTAAGTTCAGGGTCTGCGGTCAGTACAGGTACCACCTTCTCCAGAGTACGTCTCATGCTGCTCTTAGGCCACCAGATCATAACAGGCCTCCTGACCTCTTGGGCCTCTGAGCGACTGCACAGGTTGCACCAATGGTATGTCCGCCCTTGCCCGCAGCCTGAGCCAGGCATGTATGCTCCGAATCACCCAACTGTCTGCGTGGAGGTCAGCGGGAAACTGGCAGTCTGTCGTCCACTTACTCTGTTAAATCGGCCTGCGCTCAAAGGATGCTTTTCGTTCTCAGCTGACACTGCACCCGACTGTCCGCGTAGCTTTCGCCTGGACTCTGACCTTTTTCCCGCGTGCAGCGCCTTTTAACACAGCCCCGCCTACCGCAGTCACATGCAAGGGTCTGTCCTGGTCTGAAAGTCTTCCCCTCTGCAACATTGGTGACAGTCTCGGTAGCTCCGGAACAGGCGTGAGAAAGGTATACCCGATCTTGTTCTTCCTCTTACATTTATAGTATAGTGAATGCAACAAACGTAAAGTGAAAATAGTTTAACACCTAACAGTTTTTACTGTTTGCAAAACTTTATACTGACAGGTTTCTCTATGTATGGGATATGACATTTACACCAATAATCAAATATCCTTTTCCTCTGGTTTTAGTGCTGACTGAAGACTGCGCACCTCATGTGGACGAGAATCTCAGGGTTGTCAATTCCCAAACCTGTATACTGTCATCTTGTGGTGGAACGTGCGTACATAGATACTGCATAATTGGAGGAAGTTTGGATCAAACCCAGGTCTTGTGCATATTGAACAAGTGAGTAGAACATCAAACAATGGAGGCTTTGTGCTTAGTATTGCTACATTAAGCCTCCTTAGATGGCTGTTCGGCAAACAGCTATCTCGGCCGGCTCTCCCATGCACAGCAGCACTCACTCTGCCCAGCGCTCTTAAGTACTTTATGAAAAGAGTCACTGCCATCTCCGGTGGCAGCTTTTGGCTATGTGCTCACGATCCCGAAGTAGCAGCATTTTGGATGCAGCGCATTTTGCTGCGTTCTATTGAATAAGAGGTAAATCCACGTGTGTTCTCTGAACAATGCAGATTCACCGCATTCAATACATTTTAGACTCGCATCTCCGCAAGAGAAATTAACATGCTGCAGTCCTGAAAGACACGCCGCATGTCTGTCTCTGTGGGTGATCCGCAGGCGACTATGGACGCATAGTGGACATAGGATTTCTAGAAATTCTATCCTCTATGCTGTCACAGCTGGCCTTTGCGGTTTTGACCGCATAAATACGCAGCGTCAAAACCGTAGTAATTCCTGATCATGGGCACGTACCCTTTCTCAGGGAGAACAAAAGGATTCGCAGTCTGAAATCAGACATGTTGGATCCGTATCTGCTCCAACAATCATCTGTCTGGGGCCCCCATAAGCATTAGACTGCTAACCAAACCCATCGATATCGGTGCATGGGGGGCTTAAGGCTTCATGTGGCTTACTGAATTTTTCGGACCAGTCATGTCTGCAAATTGCAATCTATGCACTTGTCTCTGTAGTGGACAGGTGCAGGAGCAGCCTGCTATTTACATGGACTAGTCTGATCCGTAAATTGGTCCAGAGAAGAGCATGTCATATGTTGTATGTGGACCTGAGTTCCATGTGAAAAATAGCATGTGTGCAATGCTCCATAGGCCAACGGTGGGTCAGTGTGCTGTCCAATTTGTGCAGATTGTGCCAGTAGGAAGAAAACACAAGCTGAGCCATGATTACCATGTTTGCATACAGTAATGTCCAATAAGAAACAGCTACATTATAAGAACAATGAATTGGATTAGTTAATTAAATGTTAACTCCAATATGTTTATCGTTAAAAATATGAAATTGTAGTCTCGTCTGAGACTACATCAGTGTTGATTAAATATCTGGTGGCGTTGGCCACCTCCAGTGAGATGACTAAGGGTATGTTTCCATGTGGCATACCGGCAACTTTGAACGCAGCGCATCCCCGTTTCGTCCAAAACGTTGCCGGCTTTTGTACGTCTCCGCAAGCATCTCCGCAAGATAAATTGACATGCTGCGGTCTATAAAGAGGCGCCGCATGTGCGTATACGCAGGTTTGCCACCTGCATTTTTGTACGCATAGTGGATATGGGATTTCATAAAATCCCATCCGCTACGCTGTAACATCTGGATGCTGCGGCTGTACGCAAAGTCCAATCCGCAGCAAATACGCCACGTGGAAACATACCATTATAGAGTCACCTGTCGACTTACTCAGAACAATTCAAGAAAACATCTGGAAACTGGTAAAAGTGGAATATTGACAATTCCAGAGCCATTAAGACACCAAGATATAAAAAAGGTTCAAGGTTACACAACGGTGAGCCACCCAGCAACAGTGTCGTTAAATAAGGAAATGTTTTGTCTAAATCATTAAAAATAAATCGTTCTGTGCCGATTCATTTCACATGATAGAAAGAGGAATATCTGCACCTGACTTTCATACAGTTAAAGATATTCAGAAGTAGAATAGCCTGTCACATCATCACTTGTGAAGTGCGAGGTTCCCCGTCACACCTTGCCCAGGTGAGGGCTGTCCAGAGATGTTGGGGTGGATCAAACAGTTGCAGATTTTCACCGTTGTTAAAAACTCATTTACTAGGCTGTACAAAGCCAGTAAAAATAAAAAAAAAGTTGTTTAGAAAAGCATTTGAGGAGGAATCTGCTTTAAAGATCCCGTTGATATGATTTGTACTTTATTATTTGCTATAATAGTGTAATATTTATAACCTAGGCCCATGCTGTTAACTACCTAAATTATCAGATAAAAAAATAAAAAAGTATGATGTGTTCAACATTTTATTCTGCAAAACAGTTTGCTTATTTTTTTGCTGGGAGTCTGACTGGTGGGAACTCCCGTGATCCCAAAATCGGGGCTGTGGAACCCGTGAACTGGGCAAAACCACTGCTTTCTCAGAAAATCTAACAGACAAGGAATGGAGCAGATATCAGGCATGCACACCTCCACTTCATTCAAGATGGGGCTGCAGAGCCCAATTTCTGGGATCCAGTGCCCTGCTATCAGGATCACACAGTATCCCAGCACTCAGACCCCCAGTGATCAGTAAGTTATACCCTATCCTATGGATAGGAAATAACTAAATATTTTTTTTAATAGCACTTTAGGTATCAATAGCAGCTATTTAAAAAACAATATCTACTTTTTTTTTGCAGCCTTTATTTCATAATTGGAGCAAGTATCGTGGTGTCTCTCTTGGTGATCGCTAGTGGCATCGCTTGTTGCTGTAAAATGTGCCTTTTAGCCACCGCAGCTAACTGTAAGTGAAGCAGCTAAAAAACAAAAACAAAGATCATATTCTAGTTGTACTTGTTTAAAGGGCTGGTATGAGACTCAAACAGATGGCCGAATACTGTCAGGAACAGCTCCGCTGTTGTCCATGGCGCGTGCTATCGCATTTCAGCCCTATTGATTTGAATGGGCCTGATCTGCACCACTCCTAGCTCATGGACAAGAGGGGTGCCCTTTTGCGATTAAAGCATCCTCCCCCGTTCTTTTATCCTTTAACGCAATATCATTCACCCACAGTACCTCCATATTTACTTTCATTTTAATGCCCCAAATTTTGGCATTTAAGACCCATCATCCAGAACTCATAAAAGCCCCAATATGGCACTCATGAATTTCTCCGAGTTCCTACAGAACATGCGATGTCTTTTACAATGGTCACTGTTGTGATATTGGATTCTGGGCTCCCCCGGTGGCCACTTGTGGAATTTAACTTGTGTGCATCATCCCCTCTGTTCACCTGCTCCTATCAGGATGTGGGAGTCGCTATATAACCTTGCTCCTCTGTCAGTTTCATGCCGGTCAACAATGTAATCAGTAGCCTTTCTGTGCATGTTCCTGCTACTAGACAACTCCCAGCTAAGTTGGACTTTTGTCCTTGTGTGTTTTTGCATTTTGTTCCTGTTCACAGCTGCTGTTTCGTTACTGTGTCTGGAAAGCTCTTGTGAGCGGAAATTGCCACTCTGGTGTTATGAGTTAATGCTAGAGTCTTAAAGTAATTTCTGGATGGTGTTTTGATAGGGTTTTCTGCTGACCATGAAAGTGCCCTTTCTGTCTTCATGCTATCTAGTAAGCGGACCTCGATTTTGCTAAACCTATTTTCATACTACGTTTGTCATTTCATCTAAAATCACCGCCAATATATGTGGGGGCCTCTGTCTGCCTTTTGGGAAAATTTCTCTAGAGGTGAGCCAGGACTGTCTTTTCCTCTGCTAGGATTAGGTAGTTCTCCGGCTGGCGCTGGGCATCTAGGGATAAAAAAACGTAGGCATGCTACCCGGCCACTTCTAGTTGTGCGGCAGGTTTAGTTCATGGTCAGTATAGTTTCCATCTTCCAAGAGCTAGTTCTCATATATGCTGGGCTATGTTCTCTCGCCATTGAGAATCATAACAGTTTGACCGGCCCAAAAAAGGGTTAAATTACTGGCTGAGAAAGGAGAGAAAAAAGAAGTCTGCTACAATTTTTTTTTTTTTTTTTCCCTCTAGTTCTGAGTGTGCTCTTAATTTAATCACTTGCTAGTCTGCCTATACTGCAGCCTTCCTCTCTTCCTCTCCTTCTAATCCTTGAATGGCTCTGTGTTCACCTGTTTCAAATGGATCTTCAGAGTGTAGCTACAGGTTTGAATAATCTCGCCACAAAGGTACAAAATTTGCAAGATTTTGTTGTTCATGCACCTATGTCTGAGCCTAGAATTCCTTTGCCTGAATTCTTCTCGGGGAATAGATCTCACTTTCAAAATTTTAAAAATAATTGCAAATTGTTTTTGTCCCTGAAGTCTCGCTCTGCCGGAGACCCTGCACAGCAGGTCAGGATTGTAATTTCCTTGCTCCGGGGCGACCCTCAAGACTGGGCTTTTGCATTGGCACCAGGGGATCCTGCGTTGCTCAATGTGGATGCGTTTTTTCTGGCCTTGGGGTTGCTTTATGAGGAACCTCATTTAGAGCTTCAGGCGGAAAAGGCCTTGATGTCCTTGTCTCAGGGGCAAGATGAAGCTGAAATATACTGCCAAAAATTCCGCAAATGGTCTGTGCTTACTCAGTGGAATGAGTGCGCCCTGGCGGCGATTTTCAGAGAAGGTCTCTCTGATGCCATTAAGGATGTTATGGTGGGGTTCCCTGTGCCTGCGAGTCTGAATGAGTCCATGACGATGGCTATTCAGATCGATAGGCGTCTGCGGGAGCGCAAACCTGTGCACCATTTGGCGGTGTCTACTGAGAAAACGCCAGAAAATATGCAATGTGATAGAATTCTGTCCAGAAGCGAGCGGCAGAATTTTAGACGAAAAAATGGGTTGTGCTTCTATTGTGGTGATTCAACTCATGTTATATCAGCATGCTTTAAGCGTACTAAGAAGCCTGACAAGTCTGTTTCAATTAGCACTTTACAGTCTAAGTTTATTCTATCTGTGACCCTGATTTGTTCTTTGTCATCTATTACCGCGGACGCCTATGTCGACTCTGGCGCTGCTTTGAGTCTTATGGATTGGTCCTTTGCCAAACGCTGTGGGTATGATTTGGAGCCATTGGAGGCTCCGATACCTCTGAAAGGGATTGACTCCACCCCATTGGCTAGTAATAAACCACAATACTGGACACAAGTGACTATGCGTGTTAATCCGGATCACCAGGAGGTTATTCGCTTTCTGGTGCTGTATAATCTACATGATGTTTTGGTGCTGGGATTGCCATGGCTGCAATCTCATAACCCAGTCCTCGACTGGAGAGCTATGTCTGTGTTAAGCTGGGGATGTAAAGGAACTCATGGGGACGTACCTTTGGTTTCCATTTCATCATCTATTCCCTCTGAGATTCCTGAATTCTTGTCTGACTTTCGTGACGTTTTTGAAGAACCCAAGGTTGGTTCACTACCTCCGCACCGGGAGTGCGATTGTGCCATAGACTTGATCCCGGGTAGTAAATACCCTAAGGGTCGTTTATTTAATCTGTCTGTGCCTGAACACGCTGCTATGCGAGAATATATAAAGGAGTCCTTGGAAAAGGGACATATTCGTCCTTCGTCATCTCCCTTAGGAGCCGGTTTTTTCTTTGTGTCTAAGAAAGACGGCTCTTTGAGGCCGTGTATTGATTATCGACTTTTGAATAAAATCACGGTTAAATATCAATATCCGTTACCACTGCTTACTGATTTGTTTGCTCGTATAAAGGGGGCCAAGTGGTTCTCTAAGATTGATCTCCGTGGGGCGTATAATTTGGTGCGAATCAAGCAGGGGGATGAGTGGAAAACCGCATTTAATACGCCCGAGGGCCATTTTGAGTATTTGGTGATGCCTTTTGGTCTTTCAAATGCCCCTTCAGTCTTCCAGTCCTTTATGCATGACATTTTCCGCGATTATTTGGATAAATTTATGATTGTGTATCTGGATGATATTCTGATTTTTTCGGATGACTGGGACTCTCATGTCCAGCAGGTCAGGAGGGTTTTTCAGGTTTTGCGGTCTAATTCCTTGTGTGTGAAGGGTTCTAAGTGTGTTTTTGGGGTTCAGAAGATTTCCTTCTTGGGATACATTTTTTCCCCCTCTTCCATCGAGATGGATCCTGTCAAGGTTCAGGCTATTGGTGATTGGACGCAAGCCTCTTCTCTTAAGAGTCTTCAGAAATTTTTGGGCTTTGCTAACTTTTATCGTCGATTTATTGCTGGTTTTTCTGATGTTGTAAAACCATTGACTGATTTGACTAAGAAGGGTGCTGATGTTGCTGATTGGTCCCCTGATGCTGTGGAGGCCTTTCGGGAGCTCAAGCGCCGCTTTTCTTCCGCCCCAGTGTTGCGTCAGCCTGATGTTGCTCTTCCTTTTCAGGTTGAGGTCGACGCTTCTGAAATCGGAGCTGGGGCGGTGTTGTCGCAGAGAAGTTCCGACTGCTCCGTGATGAGACCTTGTGCTTTTTTTTCCCGTAAATTTTCGCCCGCCGAGCGGAATTATGATATTGGGAATCGGGAGCTTTTGGCCATGAAGTGGGCTTTTGAGGAGTGGCGTCACTGGCTTGAGGGGGCCAGACATCAGGTGGTGGTATTGACTGACCACAAAAATTTAATTTACCTTGAGTCTGCCAGGCGCCTGAATCCTAGACAAGCGCGCTGGTCGTTGTTTTTCTCTCGGTTTAATTTTGTGGTGTCGTACCTACCGGGTTCTAAGAATGTTAAGGCGGATGCCCTTTCTAGGAGTTTTGAGCCTGACTCCCCTGGAAATTCTGAGCCCACAGGTATCCTTAAAGATGGAGTGATATTGTCTGCCGTTTCTCCAGACCTGCGGCGGGCCTTGCAGGAGTTTCAGGCGGATAGACCTGATCGTTGCCCACCTGGTAGACTGTTTGTTCCTGATGATTGGACCAGTAGAGTCATCTCTGAGGTTCATTCTTCTGCGTTGGCAGGTCATCCTGGAATCTTTGGTACCAGGGATTTGGTGGCAAGGTCCTTCTGGTGGCCTTCCCTGTCACGAGATGTGCGAGGCTTTGTGCAGTCTTGTGACGTTTGTGCTCGGGCCAAGCCTTGTTGTTCTCGGGCTAGTGGATTGTTGTTACCCTTGCCTATCCCGAAGAGGCCTTGGACGCACATCTCGATGGATTTTATTTCGGATCTGCCTGTTTCTCAGAAGATGTCTGTCATCTGGGTGGTGTGTGACCGTTTCTCTAAGATGGTCCATCTGGTTCCCTTGCCTAAGTTGCCTTCTTCTTCCGAGTTGGTTCCTCTGTTTTTTCAAAATGTTGTTCGTTTGCATGGTATTCCGGAGAATATCGTTTCTGACAGAGGGACCCAATTCGTGTCTAGATTTTGGCGGGCATTCTGTGCTAGGATGGGCATAGATTTGTCTTTTTCGTCTGCTTTCCATCCTCAGACTAATGGCCAGACCGAGCGGACTAATCAGACCTTGGAGATATATTTGGGGGCAGGTGGTGGACAATTTGAAGTTGTCCCAGGAGAAGACTCAGCTTTTTGCCAACCGCCGTCGTCGTGTTGGTCCTCGGCTTTGTGTTGGGGACTTGGTGTGGTTGTCTTCTCGTTTTGTCCCTATGAGGGTTTCTTCTCCTAAGTTTAAGCCTCGGTTCATCGGCCCGTACAAGATATTGGAGATTCTTAACCCTGTGTCCTTCCGTTTGGACCTCCCTGCATCCTTTTCGATTCATAATGTTTTTCATCGGTCATTGTTGCGCAGGTATGAGGTACCAGCTGTGCCTTCCGTTGAGCCTCCTGCTCCGGTGTTGGTTGAGGGTGAGTTGGAGTACGTTGTGGAAAAGATCTTGGACTCTCGTGTTTCCAGACGGAAACTCCAGTATCTGGTCAAATGGAAGGGATACGGTCAGGAGGATAATTCTTGGGTCACTGCCTCTGATGTTCATGCCTCCGATCTTGTCCGTGCCTTTCATAGGGCTCATCCTGATTGCCCTGGTGGTTCTGGTGAGGGTTCGGTGCCCCCTCCTTGAGGGGGGGGTACTGTTGTGATATTGGATTCTGGGCTCCCCCGGTGGCCACTTGTGGAATTTAACTTGTGTGCATCATCCCCTCTGTTCACCTGCTCCTATCAGGATGTGGGAGTCGCTATATAACCTTGCTCCTCTGTCAGTTTCATGCCGGTCAACAATGTAATCAGTAGCCTTTCTGTGCATGTTCCTGCTACTAGACAACTCCCAGCTAAGTTGGACTTTTGTCCTTGTGTGTTTTTGCATTTTGTTCCTGTTCACAGCTGCTGTTTCGTTACTGTGTCTGGAAAGCTCTTGTGAGCGGAAATTGCCACTCTGGTGTTATGAGTTAATGCTAGAGTCTTAAAGTAATTTCTGGATGGTGTTTTGATAGGGTTTTCTGCTGACCATGAAAGTGCCCTTTCTGTCTTCATGCTATCTAGTAAGCGGACCTCGATTTTGCTAAACCTATTTTCATACTACGTTTGTCATTTCATCTAAAATCACCGCCAATATATGTGGGGGCCTCTGTCTGCCTTTTGGGAAAATTTCTCTAGAGGTGAGCCAGGACTGTCTTTTCCTCTGCTAGGATTAGGTAGTTCTCCGGCTGGCGCTGGGCATCTAGGGATAAAAAAACGTAGGCATGCTACCCGGCCACTTCTAGTTGTGCGGCAGGTTTAGTTCATGGTCAGTATAGTTTCCATCTTCCAAGAGCTAGTTCTCATATATGCTGGGCTATGTTCTCTCGCCATTGAGAATCATGACAGGTCACATTGCCTATACATCAGTAGCCATTGTAGGGACAGACATGATGGTCAGTTTTTTCTAGAAAACTGAACTAATGAGAGAAAGTGGACAAAATGTTGAACGTTGGGAGACAAGAAACACGAATATGGTCTTATCCGGTAAATGATTAATGTAGGATGTCAGAGAAATGCTCTCCCTCTGGGGTTGTGAAACCCACAAGTGGTAACAGGCAAATTCAGCTGCTGCAGCACCCCCAGGACTGAGATAACTGTCATAGAGAAGGAGGCTAGGAGGATGGGAGTGATGATCTATGCTTGCTGGGCGGTTCCAAACCTTTTTTTTTAAATTGTACCTATTTAAGCCTCTGTGTTTTATTCTGAACAATCATTGTGGTTCTCCTGATGAAGAAATTAGTCCAACTTCGAAAGGCATTGGGATAAACCACTTAGAATTCCTTTGGCTTCACGTCTGTTGGATCTGTTTGGAACCTCCTAGCTAGCGCAGATTATCATTCCCATCCTCCTAACCTCCAAACCATTTAACATGGCATTAGAACTGTTCTGGACAGTTCATCAAGTGGCAATGGGGGTTCACACAACAACCGTCTGTGATATTTGTAAAAGGGTGGAAAACCCATTTTAAACCCTCTTAAATGCCTGTGCTGGATGACATCTTTGGGGCATTTTATTGACTGTCTAGTCTAAGTTTATTTCAGCTATTAGTTGGTTTACTTTTAGATCACTTTTAAGTCCGAAAAATTGGAGCATCCCCTTACTAAATATGGTGCATTTTACAAACACTCTTAGCCTCGGTCCCAACTGCGTTTGTGCTCAACAGTGGCCACTATCCCACTATTAGGAGGGATGCCAGATCATCCGTCCACCATGGGAACCCACTGTAAGGAAGGGTATACCACATGGAATATGTTTCTTTACAGTATGTCTTGGGGAAAGCTCCCTACGTATACTTTCTACCAAAAGAAAAATAGTGGACGATTGTATACTTTCTACCAAGAAAAATAGTGGACGATTGTATACTTTCTACCAAGAAAAATAGTGGACGATATACCTACGTATACTGTAGGTTAAGTGGACAAATGCAATGTACACCTATCCTATGTACCCCTTTTTCTAGACTTTTTCTAAAATTATTTAGAGAGGCACTAAAATTATTTAAAATCCCTAACAAATAGAGCACCATGCATGTACCCCAGAATTCTGCCTCAGTTTTAGTCATAATTATAGAATATTTTTTGTTAATAAATCTCCCCATGTTTGAGGCGTGCATAACATAATCCCTGATAAAAGGCGGTCAGACTGAGGTGACAGGGTCACTCTTCTGGCCTCCTCTTTGTGAATTGAGGTCCAAGTGTCCATTTAACTACTGGGAAAGCATAAGGTAAATGTAGACTGCGGATGCAGCATGAAAAGAACCATCAATAGGTTGTATTGACACAAGATAGTATGAATAAAAATGCTCGTCATTCAAAAAACAAGATAGAGCTCCATTAACTGAAAAATGAAGACGCTATGGGTCTCGGAAAATGACGACTTTTTAAATTTTAGATTTGTTTTTATTACTTAACTAAACAAACTAAGCATGTTTGGCATTGATGTAATTGCACTGACCTGGAAAATCATATTGCCGTGTCATTTTTATCACATCATGATCGTAATTTTCTACGCACTTGAAATGTTTTCCCATTTTCCAGTACATCCCATGATAAAATGGATGGTGTCATTCGAAAGTATAACTTGTCCGGCAAAAAAATAGGCTGCTATATGGATATACGAGCAGGGACCTCACCCCTAATGTCACTGTTTAAATTGTTTTAACTTGTATTGAATTTATTGTCTGTACATGTCTCCGCTTAATTGTAAAGGGCTGCGGAATATGTTGGTGCTATATAAATAAAAATTATTATTATTATCACCGAAAAAATCAAAAGGTTATGGCTCTTGAAAAAAAGATGAAAAACGAAAGCTCAAAAATGGAAAAATTACCGTCAGGAAAGGTTTTTTTCTGTTGCATTTCTTTGTTGTCCCTTCATTTGTTGCCTGAATATAATAGTTCAGACTTACTCATCAAAATATTTTCTTCCCATGAGTCCTTAGGCAGCAGGATTGTTTGTGCTGGCCATTAAATAATACAAATGCAGCTTACGTGTTTATTCATTGTCTTAGGAGTGATTCCACAGAGTATGGAGAGTACCTGATTAACAATTCCCTAATTAATTGTTAGAATCTCTATTTTTCTATTATTCTATTTGGGAGGAGAATGAATCTTCATTTGCTGAGTAATATATTCTTCGATATCTAAAAAAAAAAATTAGGGTATATCTTACATTTTTTTCAACTTCTTTTTAGAATTTAACTTTTGGTTACAATTTGAGATGAGCAAATATTATGGTAAAATCTATCACAAAAATCCACATGCGCCAAAGTGCGGATATTTTGCAATTCCGCCTGGATTCAGTATAGTAGCGGCCAGTGGCCGCCATTTTTATGCTGTGTTAAAGAACATAAAAAAATCATTAAATCCTTATACTCACATCACCACTCACCTCTCTAGCCGCTCCATTCATCACCGTCACCCATCCAGTCCTCGCCGCATCTTTGGATCGCTGGTGCAAGCACTGAAATCCCAGGGCTTCTGGCTCTCATGAGACCCTGGATGGTTCAGCGCATGCGCAATGTCATGACGTTGAGACATGTCACGAAATTGCGCATAATCCTCCCGGGCTTCATCAGAGCCGGAATTCCAGAGATTTAGGCTTTCACTGCAGCAATCAGATGTGGCAAGGAAAAGATGAGTAATGCTGAAGATTGGGGGGCCGGAGATGTGAGCATTGAGTTTAAGTATTTTTTTTTATGTTTTACATCTTATGGTTATTATGCTCTGGGGTCTGCAGAGACCCCAGAGCATAATAAGGGACATTATTATATAGAAAATAATCCCTGCAAATCAAATTTTCCTGGATAATTTGCGCAAACTGGAGAATTCAAATTTTGTCTGATCCGTTCACTTCTATTTACAATATATATTAGTCCCACAATGGGACTTTAACTAGCGAACATGGCTACCTATTAGCACCGTGTGATCATTTTGTTGAAGCCTTATGCTTCTGCGAGCCTGCTAGATGTCATGTTCTCTATTGACGTTCGAGCAAGGGGGTTACGGCTGGGTTCGGAGGTTTTCCATTTCTGGCTGATAGAGTCTGAGCCGATAACCACTCGCTCCAGTCACTACAGGACATTCTTGCAGCACTTAGAGAAAAGATCCTAAAAAGTAAAAAAAATAAAAATATGTGTTGCTCGTCATTAAGAGGTCAAAGAAGGAATATTACGATGGTTAGACTGATTTAAATTTGTGAATAATCTGCAGATGTAAAGAGACCTGGTTACTTACTTTGGATACCAATGTCTGTTTTTTTTTTATTCCTCCAGCTTTGATCTAATGGAAACCCACCTCTGAAGGAGAATAGAACATCGCTGTAAAGATGCTGACCTTCACCACCATGATATAACCAAGCTAACCCTATGCACTAGCTAATGGAAGATGCAAAGACTCTGGACTAGCCTAGTTGTTGGAGAAATACCATGCTGTATAACGTTATCAACTTTAGCTCCCATGCTGTATAATGGTCCCCATATTAGCTCCCATGTTGTATAATGGCCCCATTAGCTCCCACTCTGTAAAATGGCCCCACATTAGCTTACACTCTGTATAATGGCCTGAACATTAGCTTCCACGCTGTATGATGGCCGCCACAGTAGTCCCTACAATGTATGAGGGGCCCCCCATACTTTATGATGTCCCAACAGTTACATCTCGAGTTTTGATGAAAATAAAAAACATCATATACTTACCTAATCCATGATCCTGATGAGTCCTCTTGCAAAGCGGGGGTGGATCAAAGTGCTGAAGTCACAGTGGCGGCGCACGCACAACACTTAAGTCACAGTGCGATGACATCACCGCATCTGGACCCTGACGTTCTGTGCTTGCACCGGCGCCTCGGCCAGTTCTGTAGACCACAGGCTTAAAGCAACCTGCTTTTATCTACAAAGTGGAGAGCCGCAGTGAAGGGAGGTCGTGCCACCCTGCACTACCGATGGCTTAACTATATCAGTGGTAACTCTGGGTGGCCTCTTCTACCCTCGGTGGCTATGCTACCGATTGCAGGCAGGAGCTAAAGCCATGAGCCAGAGGCTCCACTAAGATCACACAGAGAATATTGTATACTTGATCTGTATTGTAGGCAGTGATCCGAGAAGCAAATGATACTGGTACGTATAGATACATCTGTACATAGCAGTGTATTTCTAATGCACAGGCTTCACGAATGCTGCCAGGAACATGAGTATCCAAGGAGGGTGAAGTAAAGACTTTTATCCGAAACATATGACTATGTGTTTCTTAGCCGATCAGGCTCCTTCATGAGGTACATGGTAACAGGATATTACAACTGAACCTTTATAGGGGTCACTGATTATGTAACAAATTAGCTCTACACATTATACACATAAAAAAAAACTAAAATGTAATAATGTACCACCCTAAACGACCTTATATAGGAGGATGGATGATAGGTGTCACTCAACTGTATGAGTGGGTGCTCAGAAGTATGACAGGAATTCACATAAATGAAAAATTATATACATTTCGGCACTCCAAGTTGCAAGTAAATGAAAGTTTATGCATAAACTTGAATCACAGACATTCAAATTAAGCCAACGTTTCGGCCAGTATGTGGCCTTCATCAAGGTATGTCTATAAGATGCAAACACAAAAAGTCAAAACAGAAAAATAAAAAAACAACACCTCAAATAAGAGCAGTTTCCATGTAAAAAGTGGAAGCTGTTGGACATCATATCTAAATGAATTCTGTATGGGCATTATACAGGACTGTTGATTGAGGCAAAATGGCCGTAAGGTGAACTACCTTACCTTGCTCGGCCCTTATTCACATTGACGTCACTTTGACATATGGTAAGCTTTTAATAAAGAGGTTAGGTCCATCTCAACTCTGGTGGGATGGCTTTTATGCTTTTTTTTTTTTTTTTAAATCAAAAACAGTGTTTTCTAAGTACCCCATGTTATTTATATGCCCTATTGCTTTTACTTATTTACTTGCGTTCGGTGGACACGTCAAAACGACGCACGGGGACTTGTGATGAGCGAGTATACTCGTTACTCGGGTTTTCCCGAACACGCTTGGGTGGTCTCCGAGTATTTGTTAGTGCTCGGAGATTTAGTTTTCATCGCCTCAGCTGCATGATTTACGGCTGCTAGCCAGGCTGAATACATGTGGGAAATCCCTAACAAACAGGCATTCCTCACATGTATTCAGGCTGTCTAGCAGCCATAAATCATGCAGCTGCGGCGATGAAAACTAAATCTCCGAGCACTAACAAATACTCGGAGACCACCCGAGCGTGCTCGGGAAAACCCGACCAACGAGTATACTCGCTCATCACGAACGGGGATGCATCCACATGCATCCGCATACAATGCATGTCCCTGCGTACACAATTTTAAATATAGGTACGCAGGATGGATGTATGCAGATCTTAAGGAAAGAGGTACGCAGCCCTACGCTGTGGACACAAACGCTAGTGTGAAACCGGCCTTAGCCATGTGAAGACAGCATTCATCCCCCACCAACACACACACCCTGCGCTTCTTGTAGAAATTCATCTGCTCACCTATTCTATAAAAACTACTCTCTATCTGTGCCAATCTACCCCACACAGCTGCTATTACCTATAGAATTAACAGACTCGATGGCCACAAAGTAAATACAGATGTAAAACAGCCATTAAATGTAAGGAATCTCATCAGAAGCGTCCTCTCATCACCATCTGAGATGGCACATTCCCCTCTAAGGGTATGTTCCCATGGTCAGGAGCCGGCAGCGCTTTGGATGCACAACATATCCACTCCGTCCAAAGCGCTGTGCACGTGGTCTCAAAGTTCCATGTGCCCAAGACAGTTCAGAGTCATGACGACGATACAATCCAGTCTTAGAAACTTCCCGAAAAAGTACCTCAGCCGGGGACAAGTTCCTGGGGTGTGTGCCACATAGACATTAGTTCCAAACTCAAAGTTTTAGTCCATTTTTTTAACATGCTTGTTCACAGTATTTAGTAAATTTGTTTTCCAGAATGAAATGATAACATTTAACCTTACCGCTTGCTGTGGGTTGAAAACATGAAAACATCCAACTATCCCATAACCATATCTGCATATACTCATGCAATCCACACATTATAAGAAATCATTCGGTAACAGTGCTCCCCGCAAATCTCTCTTAGGCCAGTCTCACACGTCCAGATAATTCCAGTACCAGAAAAATCGGTACCGGAGTTATCCGTGTGCTCACGTGGCACATCAGTGTGGCACACGTGCGGCAGCCGTGTGCCGCCCGTGTGCCGACTGAGGACCATACGGACCGTGCAGGAGACAGCGCTAGAGTTAAGCGCTGTCCCCTGCTTTTGGTGCTGAAGCCGGCATTCATTCCTTCTCCCCAGCAGCATTCGCTGGAGAGAAGGAATGAAAAATCAATGTTTTTTTATATTTTTTTTGTTAAAAATAAAGTTCGGGGTCACCTCCCGGCCCCCAACCCCCGTCCCCCTGTATGCCCGCCCGTTTGCATTAAAATACTTACCCAGCTCCCGCAATGCCTCCTCTCAGCGCCGCAGCTTGTCCTGTATGAGCGGTCACGTGGTACCGCTCATTACAGGGATGAATATGCAGTTCCATCCCTATAGGAGGTAGAGCCGCATATTCATCACTGTAATGAGCGGTACCACGTGACCGCTCACACAGGACAAGCAGCCGGCGCTGAGAGGAGGCATTGCAGAAGCTGGGTGAGTATTTCTCTGCAAGCGGGCGGGCGCACAGGAGGTGGGGAGGGGTGGGAGGCGGGAGGTGACCCCCAAACTTTATTTTTAAAGAAAAAAAAGCAAAACGTCATTTTTCATCTCTTGTGTTCTGCAAGCGCTGCTTTCAGCCGAGCAGGACAGAAGGGATGAATGCCGCCTTCAGCACCATAAGCAGGGGGGACAGCGCTTACTGTAGCGCTGTTTCTCCTGCGGGCGGTACGTGCACACGGAGGAGAGTGCACACTGTTCTCCGTGTGCACGTGTGCGGGATGCTTTGCGGACCGTGCTGCCGGAGAAAAACGGACATGTCTCTGTGTTTTGCACACGGACATGCAGCGCCCCAGAGTCCTGGTCGTTGCAGTACTGTGGCTCCGCCACTATGGGGAGCTACGGTGCGTCCGATGGCACTGAAGGAGTTCATCTGAACAGGTATCACAGACACCAATACATTTCACAGCAGGGCCTCCGGGGGGAGCTAAGGGTGCTATTCATTAGGCCACTCCCCACCATAGTGGGTAAACCGGGGGTCAGGCAGGAAGTTAGATCAGAAAGCTGACTGGATTGGACGAAGCAACACCTAGTGGCAGAGGGTGTTGTGGAGGAAGAGACAGTAGGGTCTCTGTCAGGGGTGGGATCCTGACAGAGGCTTGGCATTGGAAAGAACGTAACGGGTCCGCGCCAGCTGCGGGAAGCGGCGGGGCCCAAGAAAGGACTAGAAGCGAGATAGATTGTGCTGAGTGAGAAACGAGATCAAGCAATAGGAGAATTCCAGTAGGGGTCGTGCTGTAAGACCGGAGCAACACCCTACTGAGGCGCACTACCGGTGGCCGGAACGCCGAGGGAGTATTATAACATTCAGCTTCAAGCAATACTCTAAACAGCGGCAGGACAGTCAGTCTAAGGCGGGCTGTCTAACACATATCACCTATGAAGTCTTGGGAGGCAATTGCGGGAGATGTCATGATTCTCAATGGCGAGAGAACATAGCCCAGCATATATGAGAACTAGCTCTTGGAAGATGGAAACTATACTGACCATGAACTAAACCTGCCGCACAACTAGAAGTGGCCGGGTAGCATGCCTACGTTTTTTAACCCTAGATGCCCAGCGCCAGCCGGAGAACTACCTAATCCTAGCAGAGGAAAAGACAGTCCTGGCTCACCTCTAGAGAAATTTTCCCAAAAGGCAGACAGAGGCCCCCACATATATTGGCGGTGATTTTAGATGAAATGACAAACGTAGTATGAAAATAGGTTTAGCAAAATCGAGGTCCGCTTTCTAGATAGCAGGAAGACAGAAAGGACACTTTCATGGTCAGCAGAAAACCCTATCAAAACACCATCCAGAAATTCCTTTAAGACTCTAGCATTAACTCATAACACCAGAGTGGCAATTTCCGATCACAAGAGCTTTCCAGACACAGTAACGAAACAGCAGCTGTGAACAGGAACAAAATGCAAAAACACACAAGGACAAAGGTCCAACTTAGCTGGGAGTTGTCTAGTAGCAGGAACAAGCACAGAAGGCTTCTGATTACATTGTTGACCGGCAAGAAACTGACAGAGGAGCAAGGTTATATAGCGACTCCCACATCCTGATAGGAGCAGGTGAACAGAGGGGATGATGCACACAAGTTCAATTCCACAAGTGGCCACCGGGGGAGCCCAGAATCCAATTTCACAACAGTACCCCCCCCTCAAGGAGGGGGCACCGAACCCTCACCAGAACCACCAGGGCGATCAGGATGAGCCCTATGAAAGGCACGGACAAGATCGGAGGCATGAACATCAGAGGCAGTGACCCAAGAATTATCCTCCTGACCGTATCCCTTCCATTTGACCAGATACTGGAGTCTCCGTCTGGAAACACGAGAGTCTAAGATCTTTTCCACAACGTACTCCAACTCACCCTCAACCAACACCGGAGCAGGAGGCTCAACGGAAGGCACAACCGGTACCTCATACCTGCGCAACAATGACCGATGAAAAACATTATGAATCGAAAAGGATGCAGGGAGGTCCAAACGGAAGGACACAGGGTTAAGAATCTCCAATATCTTGTACGGGCCGATGAACCGAGGCTTAAACTTAGGAGAAGAAACCCTCATAGGGACAAAACGAGAAGACAACCACACCAAGTCCCCAACACAAAGCCGAGGACCAACACGACGACGGCGGTTGGCAAAAAGCTGAGTCTTCTCCTGGGACAACTTCAAATTGTCCACCACCTGCCCCCAAATCTGATGCAACCTCTCCACCACAGCATCCACTCCAGGACAATCCGAAGATTCCACTTGACCGGAGGAAAATCGAGGATGAAACCCCAAATTACAGAAAAACGGGGACACCAAGGTGGCAGAGCTGGCCCGATTATTGAGGGCGAACTCCGCCAAAGGCAAAAAAGCAACCCAATCATCCTGATCCGCAGACACAAAACACCTCAAATATGTCTCCAAGGTCTGATTAGTCCGCTCGGTCTGGCCATTAGTCTGAGGATGGAAAGCAGACGAAAAAGACAAATCTATGCCCATCCTAGCACAGAATGCCCGCCAAAATCTAGACACGAATTGGGTCCCTCTGTCAGAAACGATATTCTCCGGAATACCATGCAAACGAACAACATTTTGAAAAAACAGAGGAACCAACTCGGAAGAAGAAGGCAACTTAGGCAAGGGAACCAGATGGACCATCTTAGAGAAACGGTCACACACCACCCAGATGACAGACATCTTCTGAGAAACAGGCAGATCCGAAATAAAATCCATCGAGATGTGCGTCCAAGGCCTCTTCGGGATAGGCAAGGGCAACAACAATCCACTAGCCCGAGAACAACAAGGCTTGGCCCGAGCACAAACGTCACAAGACTGCACAAAGCCTCGCACATCTCGTGACAGGGAAGGCCACCAGAAGGACCTTGCCACCAAATCCCTGGTACCAAAGATTCCAGGATGACCTGCCAACGCAGAAGAATGAACCTCAGAGATGACTCTACTGGTCCAATCATCAGGAACAAACAGTCTACCAGGTGGGCAACGATCAGGTCTATCCGCCTGAAACTCCTGCAAGGCCCGCCGCAGGTCTGGAGAAACGGCAGACAATATCACTCCATCTTTAAGGATACCTGTGGGCTCAGAATTACCAGGGGAGTCAGGCTCAAAACTCCTAGAAAGGGCATCCGCCTTAACATTCTTAGAACCCGGTAGGTACGACACCACAAAATTAAACCGAGAGAAAAACAACGACCAGCGCGCCTGTCTAGGATTCAGGCGCCTGGCAGACTCAAGGTAAATTAAATTTTTGTGGTCAGTCAATACCACCACCTGATGTCTGGCCCCCTCAAGCCAGTGACGCCACTCCTCAAAAGCCCACTTCATGGCCAAAAGCTCCCGATTCCCAATATCATAATTCCGCTCGGCGGGCGAAAATTTACGGGAAAAAAAAGCACAAGGTCTCATCACGGAGCAGTCGGAACTTCTCTGCGACAACACCGCCCCAGCTCCGATTTCAGAAGCGTCGACCTCAACCTGAAAAGGAAGAGCAACATCAGGCTGACGCAACACTGGGGCGGAAGAAAAGCGGCGCTTGAGCTCCCGAAAGGCCTCCACAGCATCAGGGGACCAATCAGCAACATCAGCACCCTTCTTAGTCAAATCAGTCAATGGTCTCACAACATCAGAAAAACCAGCAATAAATCGACGATAAAAGTTAGCAAAGCCCAAAAATTTCTGAAGACTCTTAAGAGAAGAGGGTTGCGTCCAATCACCAATAGCCTGAACCTTGACAGGATCCATCTCGATGGAAGAGGGGGAAAAAATGTATCCCAAGAAAGAAATCTTTTGAACCCCAAAAACACACTTAGAACCCTTCACACACAAGGAATTAGACCGCAAAACCTGAAAAACCCTCCTGACCTGCTGTACATGAGAGTCCCAGTCATCCGAAAAAATCAGAATATCATCCAGATACACAATCATAAATTTATCCAAATAATCGCGGAAAATGTCATGCATAAAGGACTGGAAGACTGAAGGGGCATTTGAAAGACCAAAAGGCATCACCAAATACTCAAAATGGCCCTCGGGCGTATTAAATGCGGTTTTCCACTCATCCCCCTGCTTGATTCGCACCAAATTATACGCCCCACGGAGATCAATCTTAGAGAACCACTTGGCCCCCTTTATACGAGCAAACAAATCAGTAAGCAGTGGTAACGGATATTGATATTTAACCGTGATT